>NC_073389.1:24738041-25056463 GCF_028641065.1 Leucoraja erinaceus | reverse complement strand
CTTTGTCTGAATTCTTACAAGAACAAGGTATAGGCTAAGTGAAATACCTGCAGCATGGTTCCAGTGCTGTGGCGGAAGGGTTACGAGTTGAATGTAACAAAGCAGACCATGATTGAGTCTTTGAACATCTGGGTATATCGTGAATTTTTAGACATTTGAGTTCCTGCAATGCTTTTACAAGATCTCACAAAGATTGGAAAAACTAAGAGTTTTTAACCAGTTAAATGTTCATGCTACCGATAGTTGCAAGTCTGAAAGGTACTATAAATTTGCTTCAGCGCTTTGCATAGCTCACTGATACTGTGACGGTTTTTTGTATACACAACGGCGTGTTGCGTGTATAGCCATGGAAAAGACCAAAAACAAAGAGGCAGGCAGGCTAGCTGTTACCTGGTTTGCGGAAGACGAAAAACAAGACAATCCAAAGATAAATATTCTGGCAAACACCAATGCAGGTATTCCAAACCTAGCATCAATTACTGCAAAGTCTCTTAATTCTTACTGCATCTGGCTTTTGATTTGATAATATTTGCATTAAATCAAAACCATCCGATTAACAAAATAATTTTGTTCTAATCAATGTAAAAAAAAAAAAACAAAGAAACTATGTACCTCGTGTGTTCTAACACTTTCTGGGTTCACATCCACTATCCACAATGTTAACAGTGAGCGATTCAAACAAAACATGGCCTGTGTCACTATCTAAAATATTGCCGTGGCTAGTTCGCCTAGTTTCTCAGTTGTGGATCACACACAAAGTATTCATGTTCGTAGTAGCGGAATTGTGTTGGTAAGCGGGGGAGACTGGAAAGGCTAGGCATTTTAGTACATCCTTCCACCATTTCAGAGGGCAGAGCAACCCCGGTATTAGTGTGTCTGCAATCATACTCCAAACCCCCGCCTCGAGTAACACTTCGCTGGCGAGCTTCTACCTCCTATGAAGGAAAGTGGTGAATCGCCCAATGCGTTTTGTTAATGTGCCAGTCTCGTAATTTTTCTAGGGAAATTTACAGACATCCAATTACCGTACAAACCTGTAGGTCTTTGGACGTGTGGGGAAGAAACTGAGCCACGCCTAAGGAAACCCACTCGATTCCAATGGAGAACATCTAAAACGCCTTACAGACAACACCCATAGTTCAGGATCGAACCTGGGTCGGCTGGCCGTACTGCAAAATCTCAACTCACACTACCGCTGCGCCCACTGTGGCCGCCCCCCTTGTAGGTTACTGTTTTCTAGAAGGAATCAGAATTCAACCATAAGGGAAGGAATGGTGTGGGTGGCGGTGGGCTTACTTACTCTGTTCGAGCTCTAAGAATCTATTACTTCCAGCTGTTGAAATAAAGCTAACATTAATGTCAATCTCATCTAAATCCCTTTTTGGTTGTTTCCATTCAGACCACCTATGTAATTCTGTAAATTCAGAGAG
This sequence comes from Leucoraja erinaceus, assembly GCF_028641065.1. NCBI lineage: Eukaryota > Metazoa > Chordata > Chondrichthyes > Rajiformes > Rajidae > Leucoraja > Leucoraja erinaceus. Next base: position 25,055,033 of record NC_073389.1, on the reverse strand, counting down.
TTTATTTGCTCTCTTGTGCAGACCTTGTGTGTCGCGCCGCCTCGACTAGGGGGGGGGAGGGGGGGCATAAGCCGCTGGTGTGTCTCTCTGACTCTTTTTGTCCCTTCATCCCCCTTCCTGTCTCCGTCGGGGTGGGGGCGTGGCTATGTCGTTGCCTGTTATCTGAGTTTTCTTGATGTAACAATAGTGTCGGATCCCTTAGATATACTTATTGTTATAATAATATCTTCCTTTATGCGAAGAGAGGGTTAAAATGCCCCTTCTAATGGAGATTAGGCTAATTACTTTTTCTTTAAACTGCTGTTATTGCCCTATAGATGGGCAAAAAACAGGAAACAGTTAAGTGTTGAGTTTAATAACTAAAACTTTATAAAACTCTGAAGCTTACTATTTATAGCAATAGCAGGTCCGCCATTTTTTCCTTGAAATCATCATGATTCCTCTGCATTGTTTGTAATCTCTACAACCACGTTCCTGGATAGTTGGGCTGAATTCTCCGAAGCCTCTGTGTTATCTGACAGAGAAAACTGTGGTCTTAATTCCTTCTTTCTACTTCTTTAACCCTTTGATCCTCTAGGGAGCATAGTGCCATTGACAATGTCCTCCACCTCACTCAATGTGGTTGGCATTTCTTTAGAGATCTCCCCTGTTGAGGGCCCGCTCTCATACTTGTCTGTCGCCGATTGTTCCTTTTTTCGGCGGAGGGAAATTTTTTCCTGGTCGTGCCAGGTGATGTTTTGTGGCAGGTTTCCTTGAGGGTTGTGTTCCATATTCCAAACTTCCATTTTCCGCCTCCTTCGAATTTTGTACGTCAATGGGCTTCCTGGCTTGTCCCTTGTTTTTCCAAAGGTCCACATTGCTTACTTTGTCCCTCTACACCAGACTGTTTAGATATTCTCCTAAGGCAGAGTGATTATGAATTTGTGCAGCCTGTTTGTAGTGTGTTTTTGTTTGTTTTCCATGTCTCTGATCCATACAGCATCACCTGTTTCACATTTGAGTTAAAATATGCGTATTTTGGTGTTGATTGAGATGTGTTTTGAGCTCCCCGATCTCCTGAGCATACTTAAACACCTCCCTAGGCCTGATTGATTCTACTACTTTTATGTCTGCTTCTGCCCCTCCGGCCGGTGATGTCCACATTACTGCCTAGGTATGTGAATGTTCTACCTCCTCTAGAGCAGTGCTGGTGCTAAAGGATAGGAGTTGCTGGTTTTGGAGTGCGATCCTCTCACATGTGTCTTTGCGTATTGGGTGTAAGACCAAGTTTGTGCACCTTGTGAGAGGTCTGTCCGTCTTCTCCTGCATTTGTATCTGTGTGTGTGACAAAGGAGAGCTATGTCGTCTGCAAAGTCCAAGTTCAATTCCCTTGCCAAAAAAAAAATTCTTTCTCATCGAGGCTGCTGCTATTACACCTAATCCCTTAAAAATTAGCTTTTTACAAAGCTCAACATGTAGATATTTCCATCAGCCACCATCCTTTTCCTCAGGGTATGAACAAAAAATGTGATTCCCATAAAATTTCAACGTAATTGTTCCCGGTGCACTCTATAATGCACGTTTCAGCAAATGTGGGTTCTGGGTTCTCGTTATGCGACTCACTGTGATGCACAAGGCAGCCATTTGGCCCATCAAGTCTGTGCTTGCTCCAAGCAAACTAATCAAATAAGAAAGACCAAAAACTACAGATGTTGGCAATGCCCATGTCCCATTCCCCTTCATTTTTACTTCCTTGTAGCCCTACCTCTTAGTCCTTCTCACTTGCCCAAAGCCCTACATTGACTCTTTTACATAAACCCATGCTGGAGCATAATTAAGTTGCAGATTGAGGAGAGCAAAGCATCAGAGACCTTATAAGTCATGAGGTAACAAAAGTTGAGATTAATGTTTCTGAGATGGATTTGTGGTAGAAAGAAAAACTGTTAGATGTTTTAGTAAGGTAGATATTCTTTGTGGTGAAAGGCAAACGGGATCAGAATATTGGTTCAGAGTTCATTAGAATCCATTGGTGTAAACAGTGTTATCAAGACTAGTCAGGAAAGCTGTAAAAGAGCTGAAGATATTAGCTTTTCATTCTGGAGGAAATTGGGACATCATTCATGATTGCAGTTTTGAATAAATAGTCTGAAAGCAGAAAGCAAGTTTATAAGTCAACAGATGTGTTAGCTGTTGTCAACTTCGAAGCTCCTCCTTCATATGATATTGCCAAAGATGCGTGCTTAGTGAAGAAAACTATGGGTAAGGATAGATCATGGGGGGTATGAATGTAGGTAGGTGAAGGATTGTTAATAAAGCCATGATCTAGCTGGTTCTGGCTTTTTGACAATATAACCTGCACAAGAAAAACACCCTTTCAACTGGCTAACAAGGGTGGGGGATTGAAAGCAATGGCTTGGATGGCCATGTCCAAATGTGCAAGGATTATAGATAACAAATATTAACATTTATAATAAGGCATAGAAAACTTGTTCTCACGATGCAGCATACTAAAGTCACAGACAATACCATCGATTGGAGAACGTTTCCTTGCTGAGAAAGAAACAGAAACCTGAATGCAAAACAGTTTGGGGAGTAAAAGGTTTGAGTTTAGAAAGTGACCAGACATCCCAAAGATTATGCATATAATAGGAATTCCATTGTAAACTTAAATTCATTAGAAATTTATATCTTGTAATTTGCAAGGTTGTCTTTGCTTTCAAAAATCCAATTAAAACTCCAAACTGTGGTCATGATAAACGATAGTGGTAAAATCAGCTTATCCTTCGGGGAAACATCGCTTTATTTTGACTGACAGATTATGTATTTTGGTGAGAGTTACTTTCAATCATTCAGGACAACAATTAGGTGTTGCTCTGTCCAGGGACCTATGCCACCAAGACATAAAATCAGGAATGCTCAGCCACAGTAGTTACCCTCGTTAAAATGTTTGTCTCTGTTTGCTTTGAATGATTAAACCAATGCTCTACATCGGAAGTCCTTGTTTACCTAAAATGTACCAGAAAGTATTGTGTCTCTGACTGCACACAACTGCTGATCATGCAAAAGGGAGACGACTAATGGAATCAAAGCTCATGATCTAATATCACAATCTACAAATAATCTTTTTATGCAATAATTGAAACACTTTCTCTGGTACATTTTGCAGATTTAATCATCTTAAAATTGACCTTTGGTGTATAAGTATATTTTGTGAACGCACATTAATGTACATAGTCATAGAACCAAATCAAGATGTATACTCATTAAATTCTAGTAACTGGCACATATTTTATTTACATAGAGGTAGCTAAGTACTTTTGCAATGTGGATGTATTTGTTGCCTTTTGTGAATACTGAAATAATCTTTCACATTTTATTTGAAATATAAAATTTGATTTGCTTTGGGTTTTTGTGTGTTTTGTACATTTTGGTTGTAATTTAACAATGCAGTTGCAACAGTGCTTAAACAATGATGCTTATACATTTTTTCATGCTGTCTTCCACCCAATGGGCCTCTATGCATGTAAGTGAAACTGTGACCGAGTGACATTAACTTTTCTCCCTTTTTCCATTTTATTTTAGTTTGTTTCATTAGCATTAAAGAAATTAAAGCTGCATTATATTCTTTTGAAAGCCTGATCCTCTTCAGTATAATAAAAAATGAAACTTTTAGAATTATGTTGTTGGTTTCAGAACCTAGGAATGCAAAGTAAGGTGTTCAACGTTGCTTGTATCAATGCAGATTTATGTCTGGAAATTCAAATTTTCCTTCAGGATGTACCAGATGAGTGCAGCAGCTGGTCACCAATCACACTGTTGGCTATGAGCCCTGCACTGAATATGTTTGGTCCAATAGCCATATGTGAAAATATAACGCTTGGTATTCCTTCACAGGCTAAAATCAGGCTTGAAAGCTACAACCCTAATGTGGGCCTGTGCTGTGGTCAGTAGAGAACGGAAGTAGGGATTGGTGTTATTTGGTAGTGGTTGGGAGGCAGGGTAGGGTGGGTAGGACAGGCATTCGGGATGTTCCTTGAGTTTAGGTGCGATTGAAGAATAAAATCAGAAAATGCTACAAAAAACATCCAGCAGTAGGTCAGAACAGCTTTTGCAATGGGGGAGAGATGGTTACTGTTTCTGGTTTAATGACCTTTCATCAAGATGCTGAAAAGTTAGAAATCAATCAAGTTTTAAGTAGCAGACAATGGACACCAAATAGGAATGTCTGAAAGTGGGTAACCAGAAGAGGCTGAATGACAGATGCGCGGTGAGGGTGCCAGCTCAGAGAGGATAATGAAGGCTTGATGGTCCCAGCTGACCTCTCTTGAGAGATGAATGGAAACATAAAAAAAAAAAAAGGCAGTCATTGCTGGAACTGTGAGACATAAAAACACTGTGGGTGCTAGAAATCTGAAATGAAACAAACTCATGGTAAGGCAGCATCAGTGAATGGAGGTAAAACTGTTAATATCATATGTTGATAAGCTTGCATCTGACTGTCTAATTGCGATTGGCAGGCTATCTGAAACAGAAATTTTTTCCAACATTTAAAATCTTAATTAAATGCATCTCTCTAGGATGTGTGGGTGCCTAACTGCATGTGTTAATGTCTATAATTGTATTATAATAATATAATGCAGCTTTAAGCGCATGATGGAATTGTTTATAAGACTCATAATTTCCCTGTAAGTACACCTAGAATGTCACAATGTTTCCTCCAACTCTCAACAGCAAAAATAACCCTACTTTCACTGTGAAAGAGGTGACTTTAAAACAGTAAAGTCCTTGTTGGTTTTTTCCTCTAACAAACTATGGAGCTGAAAACCTTATTTTTAATATATATAGTAGAGCTACTGTAGTTTTGAATGTACCATTTGAAGCATTTCTGCTTCCATTTATGGAACTATTTAATGCATTTTTCACATTTTATTTTGGACTATAAATAAGCCTCATTTCAGGCTTACCTGTCTGATGTGCTTTCACTCTTCTTAACCAGAAGTCAACCAGCTGATACATCCACGATGTCTAATAATTTAGTATATAATTGGAACTTGAGAGGAACTGGAACCAACAAGCTCCCCAAGGACAGAGCGTTTTGTAGATGAATTGGCATTTAGCAGGAAGCACTTCAAATCACAGGACATGCATATTTCATTACTCTATTGAGTATATAAGTCTGGGATCAACACATAATGGTCATACAATAACTTCTAGAACCCCCGGTGTAGAATAGTTTTTATGTCTGCAATAGTTGGAATGTTTCTATGTTTGCAACTTTTTTTTTGAAGTTCAATTGCAGGCAGAGGGAGCAGTTTATCGTGACATCATGATCAGCACAGGCATTATGGGATGAAGGGCCTGTTCATGTGCTGTATGATCCAAGGAGAGTTATCATGGGATCCAAGGAGAGATAGCTGAATGGATAGCAAATGGGCTCCATGAAAGGAAGCAGAGGGTGATGGTGGAAAGTTGCTTCTCAGAATGGAGATCTTTGACTAGTGATATGCCACAGGGTTCAGTGCTGGGCCCGTTACTGTTTATCATCTTCATCAATAATTTGGATGAGAACATACAGGGCAAGTTTTGCTGATGATACAAAAGTTAGTGGTTTTGCAGATAGTGAAGATGGTTGTGAACGATTGCAGCATGATCTGGATCGATTGGCCAGGTGGGCGGAGGAATGGTTGATGGAATACAGAAAAGTGTGAGGTGTTGCATTTTGGGACGTCGCACAAGGGCAGGACCTACACAGTAAATGATAGGCCTCTGTGTAGTGTTGTAAAGCAGAGAAATCTAGGAGTACAAGTGCATGGTTCTATGAAGGTCGAGTCGCAGATAGATAAGGTGGCCATAAAGACTTTGGCCATCATCAGTCAGAGTATTGAGTGTAGAAGTTGGGAGGTCATGTTGCAGTTGTATAAGACGTTGGTGAGACCACATTTCGAATATTGTGTGCAGTTCTGGGCACCATGTTATAGGAAAGATATTGTCAAGCTTCAAAGAGTTCAGAAAAGATTTATGAGAATGTTGCCAGGACTAGAATGTGTAAGCTATAGGGAGGATGAGTAGGCTGCGTCTATTCCATGGAGCGTTGGAGGATGAGGGGAGATCTTATAAAGATATACAAAATCATGAGAGGAATAGATCGGGTAGATGCACTGTCTTTTACCCAGAGTAGGGGAATCGAGGACCAGAGGACATAGGTTCCAGGTGAAGGGGAAAAGATTTAATAGGAATCCAAGAGGTAACTTTTTCACACAGAGGGTGGTGGGTGTATGGAACAAGCTGCCAGAGGAGGTAGTTGAGGCTGGGACTATCCCATCGTTTAAGAAACAGTTGGACAGGTACATGGATAGGACAGGTTTGGAGGGTTATGGACCAAGCACAGGCAAGTGGGACTAGAGTAGCTGGGACATTGTTGGCCGTTGTGGGCGAGTTGGGCCGAAGGGCCTGTTACCACACTGTAATTATCTATGACCCTTTGGAGCAATATTTCAACTTTTTAACTAGTAGGTTGAGTCAATGTGGTTTTGGGTTAAGATATTTGGCAGAGCTTTTCATTATTAACCTTCCCATTTCCCATAAAGTTCCCATTTTTTCTCATTTGCTTTGATTGCAGCCTAATTTTTTTTTCAGAAGGTCACTGCATGTGGGATAAAATGACTATTGGCTAAAAGAAAACTGCCAATAAAAACCAATGAATAAGTACTTACAGAAAAATTAAGAGCCTGCTTATCACATATGTAATTGACTAAGATATTTGGCAGGACATTAAACCATTGGAGATGCATTTTCCACATTCTGTGTTCACATATATTTTATTATTGACTAATGCAAAATACTATTGAAAATATCCCTTAATTCATTTATAACAGACCCAAATACAAATGAAAATGTACATGTCCCATCTTACTACCAACCATGTTTTGATACATTTTACCTGAAGGAAAATCAGATTCCAGTTTCAGTAACATTCATTATTCAATTATAATATCAAATACATTTCATCTCATATCATTTGTAAATGTGTTTTTAGTAAAATTAATGTTTAATTACAGAATAATGCATTATTGTACTACTTCAGAATAAACAGTAATTATTTATTACTTTAAGTCATAATAGATTTTGTAATCCATGTCTCGAAAGTCCCAGGAATGTTTAAAAACATGTTTAACTTAGTGGTCTTGATAAATCTTCAAATATTTAATTTACCATGGGTCTCCCTTTTAGTCTTTGATCAACTAGATCTTGTCACATACGAAGAAGTAGTAAAACTGCAAGCCTTCAGAAGGAAGACGCTAGTATTACTAGGTAAAAAAAACTATATTTTGATTGCATTAATCTTACAATTGCAATTACTAATTACTGTGCAAGATGTCCTTTAAAAGGGAATAAAACTTTTTTTTTGTCTTTTTTTAATTTGCGGGAAAGGAGCCCATGGAGTAGGACGACGGCACATTAAAAATACTCTTATTACAAAGCATCCAGACAGATTTGCATACCCTATACCACGTAAGTGCTGGATTTATGTGTGAAATATTCAATGGTTAAATCCTTATCAAAAATCATTTGTATTTTGGCGATGTTCATGGTTGTTATATGTTTGGTATATCTCTGCATTAAAAATATCTATTAAAGGCCTCCACCGCCTCCTGTGGCAAATAATTCCACAGATTCACCACCCTCTGACTAAAGAAATCCTCCTCATATCCTTCCTAGAGAAATGTCCTTTAATTTTGAGGCCATGACCTAGGTCCTAGACTCTCCCACTAGTGGAAACATCCTCTCCGCAACCACCCTATCCAGGCCTTTCACTATTCGGTAAGGTTCAATGTGGTCCCGCCTCATCTTTCTAAACTCTAGCGAGTAGAGGCCTTGCGCCGTCAAACGCTCATCATATGTTGACCCACTCATTCCTGGGATCATTCTCATAAACCTCTTCTGGACCTTCTCTAGAGCCAGCACATTCTCAGATATGGGACTCAAAATTGCTCAAAGTACTCCAAATGCGACCCGACCAGCACCTTATAGAGCCTCAGCATTATATCCATATTATTGTATTCTGGTCATCTTGAAATAAATGCTGGCACTGCGTTTGAAACTTAACGCAGTGTGTCCATCTTTTCTGGTTCTTCCTTTAGTGAACTGGCTGAGAACTGGTATAGATCATGGATAAATAAACATAGACAGCTGCAGCTTTGTATCAAGTTTTGCTTGGAAGACATTTTAAACATTTAAAATATGAAATTGCTGACTTTTTCACCCAGTAACAATGGAATGCATTAAGATCATGCCATCATTCTGCCACTATGAATTGGTTCAGTATTAGACTACTATTTGTGGAGCTTCCTGGACATTAGACTAAATAAAACTCTTCTAAGTTAAAGCATCTGTGTTCAATACAATTGTTAGAATGTTTGGAGACACAAGGAACTGCAATAAAAGATGCAAAGTGCTGGAGTAACTCAGCAGGTCAGGCAGCATCTCTGGAGAACATAGATTGGTAATATTTCAAGTCTGAAGAAAAGCCCAGATTCAAAACGTCACCTAAAAATGTTCTCAAGTGATGCTGCCTGACCCACTGAGTTACTTCAGTACTTTGTGTCTTATATCAGAATATTTGATGGTTCTCTGCAGTGAAAGATCAGTGATATAGACCAAAATGGAAAAAAAGGGCTCTTCAATCGATTTTTACCTGTGGGGTTGGAAAAGTGGATGGCAAGTAGGAAATTTATTGCCACTGTTAATCACTATCCAGTGGTCTGTTGTGCTATTGCAAGTAAGAATGTTATTGTTCCATTTCGGGGCATATGACAATAAAACACTTTTGACTTGATCTCTTCATGGCCTTGGATTCCCTTTTCCAGCTCTACAAATTCTCAGAACTCTGTCTTCCTCTAATTTCAATTTCTTGTGTATCTCTTACGTAATTTTCAATCAAAGCCCAAATCTATGCAATTCTTTCCCCAAACTTAACCTATCTTTCACTCCTCATTTAAAATCCACTTCAACGCACCGCATGCTGAACTTTTAGTTTCTGCTTTTAATATTCCGTTAGCATGGTGTAGTTCTTTTCATCTGATTACATTCCTGTGAAAAATCTTGAGATGATTTACGATGAAAGACTTATATGAAAGTTGTCATTATTGCCAGATGTTACTCTCGGCCTCCATATCCTAGAAGATAAGAAGAATATAATCTGTTTTGTCTTAATCTGTAGTATGCTTAAAGAGTTTCATGCTAAAATAATAAAAACACAAAAAAAATGCTTCAAATGGTGGTTTCACTTTCAAAAGGTTACATTGTTTGTCAGGAGAAAGTATAATATGAGCTATTGATTTAAAAAGGCCCTGCTTTCAGGGAAGAGAAATTGCATCGTTATTTTCTCAAGGCCAATTAAGAATGAGCAATAAATGCTGAGTAGCCACAGTCACACATGACACATGTATCAATGGACCTTCTGAAGAAAGGTTCTCGACCCGAAACGTCACCTATTCCTTCACTCCATAGATGCTGCCTCACTCGCTGAGTTTCTCCAGCATTTTTGTCTACCTTCGATTTTTCCAGCGTCTGCATTGCTTTCTTAAACACATGTATCAATGTTCAGAAAAGAATGATGAATCAACCAGGCATGAGTTGGAATCCACATTTTCATCACTGATCTGTCACTAATGTAAGGCTATTTTTCTTCATAGACACTACGAGACCCGCCAGAAAAGATGAAGAAAATGGCAAAAAAATTACCATTTTGTTTCACATGATCAAATGATGCAGGATATTTCCAATAATGAATATCTGGAGTATGGCAGTCATGAGGATGCAATGTATGGAACAAAGTTGGAAACGATACGCAAAATCCATGAACAAGCACTCATTGCAATTCTAGATGTTGAGCCACAGGTCAGTAAAATTATTGAAAATATCATCATTCTCAATGAAGGCCTTGTTTGTTCCATCGTTTTGAGTCTGTATTAATGCACTGGCCTGACTGTTGCTGGACTTTCTATCATAACAGTGGTGTTGCAAGCAGGGCCGGCCTTAAGCCAATTGGACCAATTGCTCCCAATTGGGCCCCCCGCCTAAGGGGGCCCCGCGCTAGAGTAATCTACTCTCGACTCGTCAAGTACACACAACACATTGCAATATCTATGTAACACCACATTACTGGTTCTACAGAGATTTCTGTGGTTTCTGTAAATATGAGTAAAAGACTAAGGGACATCGGCAGAACATATTTGAGTGGCATAAGAAGAGGGGTGTAGCCAAGGCAAAGAAGGCCGAAGCAGAAAAGGAGAAAGATGCATTAGATAAGTATTTCAGCAGAACTATCTCAGAAAATGTAGAAGAGCAAGTGGAGCCACAACACAGTGAAGATGATGACACTGAAGGAAGCCAGTCTGAAGAAGTTATGCAAGACAATCAAAGTGGGAATTTATTTACTGAAAGTGAGATCGGCCATTTTGAAAGTGTTGAATTTGACAAACAAGGAAACTCGCCTGTTGACACGACTGCTGGTGCCTCTGAGGCAAGGGAGAACGTGAATTCAAAATCTGCCAGTTTTGTAGAATTAACAGATGATGCTACAACATGGCCAGAAATGATAAGTCAGAGTACACAATGTTGATGGAGAAACTCAGCGGGTGCAGCAGCATCTATGGAGCGAAGGAAATAGGCGACGTTTCGGGCCAAAACCCTTCTTCAGACTGATGGGGGGGTGGGGGGGAGAAGAAAGGAAAAGGGAGGAGGAGGCCCGAGGGCGGGGGGGATGGGAGGAGACAGCTCGAGGGTTAAGGAAGGGGAAGAGACAGCAAGGGGCTAGCAAAATTGGGAGAATTCAACGTTCATGTCATCAGGACGCGAGCTGCCCTGTCACCTGTCACCTAACACCTGTCCCTTCACCTCCCCCCTCGACTCCATTCAGGGTCCCAACCAGTCGTTCCAGGTGCGACAAAGGTTCACCTGTATCTGTTCCAACCTCATCTACTGCATCCGCCGCTCTAGATGTCAGCTGATTTACATCGGCGAGACTAAGCGGAGGTTGGGCGATCGTTTTGCCGAACACCTCCACTCAGTCCGCAATAACCTACCTGAACTCCCGGTGGCTCAAAACTTCAACTCCCCCTCCCATTCTCAATCGGACCTCTCTGTCCTGGGTCTCCTCCAGAGTGAGCAATACCGGAAATTGGAGGAACAGCACCTCATATTCCGCCTGGGCAGCTTGCGTCCTGATGGCATGAACGTTGAATTCTCCCAATTTTGCTAGCCCTTGCTGTCTCCTCCCCTTCCTTAACCCTCGAGCTGTCTCCTCCCATCCCCCCGCCCTCGGGCTCCTACTCCCTTTTTCCTTTCTTCTCCCCCCCACGCGCCATCAGTTTGAAGAAGGGTTTTGGCCCGACACGTCGCCTATTTCCTTCGCTCCATAGATGCTGCTGCACCCGCTGAGTTTTTCCAGCAATTTTGTGTACCTTCGATCTTCCAGCATCTGCAGTCCTTCTTGAACACATGATGCCAGAGTGTCAGGGACCATTTAGTGAGAAAAAGGACCACCTACAATTATAGTAGAATTTTTTTCCCAAGAATGAGAGTGGATCACGTTTTTCAAAATTTTACTGCAAAAGAAAACTACCAAATGGTGAAATTGTAGATCGTCCATGGCTAATATACTCTGTATCAAGTGATAAAATCTTCTGTTACTACTGCAAGCTTTTTGATAATAACACAGCAAATGCACTTGCAAGTTGTGGTTTTAATAACTGGCCGAACATTCATACCAGACTAGCTGAGCATGAGAACTCCAAAAAGCTTTTGCAAGCTATGATCAGTTGCTGTGAACTGCAGCAAAGATTATCTGCTGAAAAGACTATTGATGAACTGATAGAAAAAACTAATCACACAAGAAGCACTGGCATTAAGTTTTTGAACGACTGTTAGCCACTGTATAGTTCCTAGCAAAAAGAAACTTGCCATTCCGGGGATCTGAGGACCACATAATGGAAATTTCCTTGGTGTTTTTGAGTTGCTAGGAAGGTTTGATCCGGTAATGCAAGATCATCTGTGAAAAATCCAGAATAAGGAAATAAATTATCATTATTTAGGAAAAATAATCCAGAATGAGCTTATTAATATAATGGGTCAAGCTGTTTTACAGGAAATCATTTTGCAAATCAAGGCTGCTAAGTATTTTGCAGTAATTTTCTTGACAATCCCAGTGACTGACGCATCTAGAGAAAGGAGTTTTTCCAAGCTGAAACTGATCAAAACTTACTTGAGATCATCAAATCAGCAAGAACGTTTGAACAGTTTGGCAATTATGTCCATTGAATCTGAAATTGGCAGGAGTTTAAACTTAGACAAAATTCTAAAAGACTTTGCAGAGTCCTCTCCTTTCCCCTACCCTCAGTCACTCCCTCCCTCCCTCCATAAAAAGCAACATCTGCAGTTCCTTCCTCCACAGGTTAGCTGTTAGCTGTGGTTTAGATCCCGTTAACTTGACGATTGGACCAGCTTGTAGTGTGTGTGTGTGTGTGTGTGTGTGTGTCTCACGTGAGGGTGGGTTACCGCAACGGTGGCGGCGGAGAAGACGGACCTGGGGGGACGGGTAGACGGGACCGCCATTGCCGCAGAGGGCGGGCGGGGGAGAGGGGTGAGTAATGAGGGAGAGAGAGACGAGACCATGGCCTTCATTGCGCCTCCGCTGGGCCTCCACTCAATCCCCCCCCCCCCCCCCCCGTCACCCCCCCCCTCCCCAAACCCCCCCCCCCCCCCCCCCCCCCCCCCCCACCCCCCACCCCCCCCCCCCCCCCCCCCCCCCCCCCCCCCCCCCCCCCCCCCCCCCCCCCCCCCCCCCCCCCCCCCCCCCCCCCCCCCCCCCCCCCCCCCCCCCCCCCCCCCCCCACCCCCCCCCCCCCCCCCCCCCCCCCCCCCCCCCCCCCCACCCCCCCACCAGCCGCCAATGATGGAGGAGACAATAAACAAGTTACTGTGAGGAGGGGAGAGAGGAGTTTGTGAGTGGGGCGGGACAGGCCACCGCTGGTGGGGCAGGAAGGCGCGTCGCCATATCGCGGCCGTGGCATTAACTGACAGGAGAAGAGACCAATCTACGTGGCGCTGACTGAAGGAATCTGTGCATGCCCGGTTTTTAAGGGGGGAAGGGGTACCAGGGTTATGTTTCTGCTTGTCAAACCTGCAGTAGAACTCATTCAGGTCGTTGGTCAGCTGACGATCGTCCAAAGAGCAGGGGGCTTTCCTCTTGTAGCTGGTGATTTCTTGCAAGCCCTTCCAAACTGAAGAAGAGTCACTAGCTGAGAACTTGCTCCTCAACTTCTCAGAGTACCTTTCCTTGGCAGCTCTGATTCCTCTTCTGAGCTTGTACTTGGCCTGCCTCTGAGCACTAGATCAGAGTTTTAGTTATGTATAGAAGATAGACAGACAGACAAACACAGACAGACAGACAGACAGACAGACAGACAGACAGACAGAGAGAGAGACACACACAGAGAGAGAGCAACTTCTTCAGAAGCACTAGAAAATATTCGGGTGCATCACATCTTGGTTTGGCAATTGCTCAAGTCTGCAAAAAATTGCAGAGAATTGTAGCCCAGTCCATCACACAAAACCAGCCTCCCACTACCCCAATCCCATCAACTCATCTATTCCATGCTGCCTTCGAAAAGCAGCCGATATAATCAAGGACTATTTGCATCCCAGTCATTCCCGTTTTCCATTCTCCCTTCGGACAAATAATGTAAAAGCTTGAAGGAATGTGCCACCAGATTCATGAACAGCTTCTTCCTTGCTGTTGTCAGATCACTGAATACTCCTCTGAAGCTTAGGGTGTAGTTTGGATCTCCCAACCTTTCTCTATAACTGAATGCCATAACAATATAACATTACATTCTGCACTCTGGTATTTTATCTTTGAACTACTGTTATGCATGTGCATGATTTGATAGGATAGCGCAAAGTTTTTCACTGTATCTCAGTATAGGTGACAATAATAAACCAATACCAATCAATGCCCAGTACGGCTCAGATCGCCATGGGCATGTTGATATGTGGATGTCTGAGACATGCTGACACATCAGATATTCCATTCCGCCACTGGGATCAATGGGTTGGGAGATTGCAACCTTCACGTGGTCCGCCCTGTTTCGACGAATGCAATCAACCCAGCGTGCACAATCAAATAAGATCAAATAGAACAAGTTGTCGTACAACTTTAGGCTGTGCACGCCATACGCAAGAAGAAGAAGACTGGGATCAATATTGAGTTCAGGAGCTGGGCAGTAATGCCCCTGTCCCCCTTAGGAAACCTGAACGGAAACCTCTGGAGACTTTGCGCCCCACCCAAGGTTTCCGTGCGGTGCCCGGGGGTTTTTGTCAGTCTCCCTACCTGCTTCCACTACCTGCAACCTCCGGCAACCACCTGCAACCTCCGGGAACCGCACGGACACCTTGGGTGGGGCGCAAAGTCTCCAGAGGTTTCCGTTCAGGTTTCCTAAGTGGGACAGGGGCATAACATGCTCGGCTTTATACCACCATAGGCTGGCGATCTTCATTTGGATGGGTTTCTGACCCTTGCATGGGTTCTTGTGTTATATTCACTTTTATTTCATTTTAATACATTTAATTATTTGTTAGTATACACTAATTAAAAATAATTACATTTCTGTATATATTTTAATGGTTTTTGTTTTTAATTATTTAAATCTATTTGAATAATGTTTTCATGTATCCACCCATTCGAGGCATTCAAAAACTATTCAAAGGAATTTGGCATAGTTGTTATCAAAGTGTTCTGTAAGACTCAGTGGTGTGCTCTTCTGAGGAACAATTGAACTTGGAGTTTGCTCCACCTTTAGGGAGAATTTTTAGGTTTGTTCCTCTGTCTGGAAATAACAAATCCAGGTAGGATGTCCAGGCAACAAATCCATGCAATCACTTATGTCCAGGACAGTGCAGCTCTGTCCAATTTTGATGAAGTACTAGAGGGTTGCCTCACTATAATTGGGCCAACAAAATTCTCAATGCTTTTAGGAAAGTAGGAGAGGAAAATATATCGCAAAATACTGTGATTAAACACATCATTTAATTATACAGCATTTATAGCAATTTCATGTTTTCTGCAATGTATGAGAGAGCAGGTTACATTATGTTGTACAGTAAAAATAAGCACATTTTATTTACCCAATTAGAATTACAGATGACTTTAAAATTGAACAAATGAATCCAAATCAATTTACCATTGCTTACATTTTAATTTATTTAACTATTTTTCATTGCAACAAAAAATTGCTAATTACAAACTTCAATTACTAGATCTAAACATTTATCCATTTCTTAATAAATGATTAACATTTTTAAATAGCCTAAGTGTCCAAATAATATTCACAAATAATTCACAATAAAACATGATTTTTAAATCTCATTTACATTAATTTATAGGCCAAATGGAAGGAATTTAGTGTTCAATTGCTGTAAATTAATGTCAATTTAAATCAGCTTTCTAGTGAGATCCTGTGAACGCGCTGGTTTAGAACGTTCACATTGCGGTAGATTTGTGCCCTCAAATGCCCAGAAAAATACTGCGGGATATAATGGGCCCAAAATTAGCTACTCGCAACATTAAACTTTGTATAAAGGGATCTTAAGAAGCCCTTTTTAACGTAAAAATAAACAGCCTACCTTCTGTTGTCCCCTGTATGAGATCTGGCCCGTTGTCGGCGGTCGGGGGTTTAGAGGTTAATTTTTAACCTACTATAACAAGTAAGGAAAGCCCTTAAAACTAATCATAGTACGAGTAGGACGAGTACGCCTACCGGGATGAGGTGGAGCAGCTGACAGTGTGGTGCGAAGAAAATAACCTGCTCCTCAACACCTCAAAGACGAAGGAGGTAATAATAGACTTCAGGAAAAACAAAACGGACATGGTACCACTGACCATCAGAGGGGACTGTGTAGAGAGGGTGGCGGATTTCCGCTTCCTGGGAATCCACATTGAGGAGGACCTGACGTGGAGCGTGAACACCACTGCGCTGCTGAAAAAGGTCCAGCAGAGACTGCACTTCCTGAGGGTGCTCAGGAAGAACAACATCACTCAGAGGCTGCTGCTGTCCTTTTACCGGTGCTCCATTGAGAGCATACTAACATACTGTGTATGCGTGTGGTACACCAGCTGCACAGCGGCTCAGAGGAAAGCGCTCCAGAGGGCCATTGACAACGCCCAGAGGATTGTCGGCTGCCCTCTCCTTACCTTGGAGGACCTACACAGTTCCCGCTGCACCAAAAAAACCCAGAATATAATAAAGGACATCTCCCACCCCGGACACTCCCTGTTTGAACTGTTGCCGTCAGGCAGACGGTACAGATCCACAAGGACAAGGACAAATAGACTAAAAAACAGTTTTTACCCCACTGCTATAAAAGCACTAAATGTAGCCGCCAAGGAACGCAGGATACAGACTAAGGGACTGTGGTAACGGTGAAATCGACAGAAGGATGGAGGGTTGGGTGTGTATGCGTGCTTTGTCTGTGATATTTATTTATTTGCTTATCTTTATTATTTTACCGTGGATGTTTCGTTAGCTTTAGAAATGTTTGAATGCTGCACTGACTGGCTGACATTTTAAATTTCGTTGTACATGGCCCATGTTACAATGACAATAAAGAAACTATTCTATTCATAGCTCAAGCGACGGAATCTTCCAGCGATTTTTAGCTAATAATTAACTAGGCTGAAAAAACGCAATTTGAACAGCCTAGGAAAAATCGCGTTTTAAACCCGCCCCCCTCTAAACGGCGCCAAAATCGCGCACCCGGGCTGGGACAGATTTTCAGCGATGCTTCAGGTAGGCTTTGCAACATACCTATAAGAAGGCCGTGGGTCATGCGGTAGAAGGCGTAAGTAGAAGAGGTGGATACTTAATGATCAGCATAAATTTGATGTGCCGAGGCGTTGTTTGACCTTATCATTCAATAATTAATCCTTAAATTTCTAAAAAGCTCAGAATGTTAAGCCATTATTCCCAGATTTGATCTTTGAACTTTAATGGGGTGCCTGACCTAAGAATACAGCATATTCACTTGCTCCTTCCCCATTGGACATTATGCTTGACTAGGCCTGAACAAACAGTCTAGCAAAATTGTTCACTTGTCTCACACATGAAGAATCACCACTCAAACAAGATTCACGTAGGAAGACTTTTATCAGTGGAATATTACACAAGTTTAAAACCTTCAGCGCGAAAATGGAAGAGAAACTATACATTTTAAAATGTTCTGAGTTTCTGTTTCTGCCTTGACTGTATTTCTATTTTCCTATGTATTTTATGAACAGAGTTTCTAAGGTTATTTTGAAATCTCTCTTAACTAAATTGTCTTGGGGCAGAAAACATTTTAATTGGTGTTTCATGCACATTGGATCCTAGGAAGAACTGAAAGGTGTGTGAGATTTTTATTAAAACTAAACCTATTCATTTTGAAGTAGCTGGAAATCAGCATAAAATGATTATCATTGGATTTATCTCCATTCATTCTATGTAAAATCTCATGCTTTGCAATTATACTAAATTTGAAAGCTACTCTTACAATATTGTGTAAAAAAATTGAGAACTTGTTAAGGGGAGTTAATAATTAAAGGTGTTTGAGAGAAATTAAGAATGTGAACAAAATAACAATTTGTCTGCTACAGAGATTGTTGTGCAAAGCTCTCATGAGAATGAGCAGCTATACAATTCTTTTTGCCTGTCAGTCCATTCTGTTTTATTCAAGTTTGATCATTTGATCTGTTTCAGAGACCAACAAAGGAGTATCAGACAGTCTAGTGTCCACGATGACTATCTTGTGTTGTATTGTTGGTCAACATGTGTTCTAATTTTTCAATGCAAGTCTTGCCCTATGCAGGTTTAAAAAAAAGTAGTCAAACAATTGTCTTAAATATCATCTTAATACTTGTATTGTTCTTGCTTTCATTTAAATTTCCTGAAGTGAACAGAAGTGAGCAACCAAACTTTGACCTTGTTGCAAATGAAGTTCTACCTTATTACTAAGGATACATTCTGTTCTTCTGTTAGGGTTGAGAGATTCAATTATTGCACATTTATGTGATTGAAACACATGAATGCAGTATTTGAGGTATGTGCTTGTTCATACCATTGGTTTAATTTAATATTCAACTCCAGTCTTTATTGAGCATCAAACTTATCACCCACAGGCACTAAAGGTTCTGAGAACTGCAGAGTTTGCTCCATTTGTCGTTTTCATTGCTGCCCCGACTATTACTCCTGGCATGACTGAGGTAAGAAATAAATATGTTTTATATTTAGTGAAGTTCTCTGTTCTGCTATGTTTTTATTAGTTAACTGAAAGTGAAGTACATGAATTCCAATAATTAGAGACAATTATTCAACTTAATAACTTGTTACTGTTAAACCTTTCAAATGTAGCACTTATTGTCACAGTTATAGCTGAACAAAGTCCCTTAGGACGGACAGGAACACTTTGTTTAACAATACTATCAATAAAGTTTTTTCGAAAGGTGTTCAGGTTTTTAGTTTTCTCAGGCTGATGCATGCGTTGAGTCCATAAGACTAATATGTGTGTTGAAAGTCAAGATCAGTTCTTCAAGTTTATGTTAAGCTTCAGTGGAATGCTAAAAGGCTGAAGATATGGTGAGGGCACAGTAATTAAAACACTAGGCTAGCAATGTGGAGGCCTAGTCAAACAATCCATAAAACGCAAGTTGAATTCCCACAATGGCAGCAGTAGGATATAAATTCAGTAGATTGAACAATGTGGGATTAACTAGTCTCCATAATGGCCATCATTTAACCACTGGAGTGCCATAATAGTTGATCTGGTTTACCAATTACCTTGAAGGGACAAATTTGACTTGGATGGGCATTTGTGATTTCTGATCCATGGCAGTACAGTTGACTAAAGGGGCTGTCCCACTGCAGCGACCTAATTTGCGAGTTTAAAAGTGTTTGCACTCGACTCAAACTCGCAACATGGTCGACACGTAGTTCTAGGATGTCCTATGAGGTCACTGGAACTCTCCTTCATGCTCGAGGGAAGTTCCCGCATACTCGGAGCCTCAGCTAGGTCGCGGAAATTTTTCAGCAAGTTAAAAACATTTCCGCAAGTAAATATTGGTCGGCATGGTTCTTTTTAACTCGTAGAGCAGTGGAGTGGGGTCGCTATTTAGTTACATGCAGTCGAGGGCAGCCGTAGGCAATCTCCTTCGCTGACCGGGCATTTTTAATTGGCTCATTGGAGTTTTCAGGACCAAGGAAAACCGACCGGTAGGTAAAATGCCCGCTAAACTTTATTATAAGATGTCTGTCTTCTTAAAAAGTGTCCACTCCTCCCCCCCTTCTCCCCCCCCCCCTTCTCTCCCCCCTCCCCCCCCCCCCCCCCCCCCCCCCCCCCCCCCGCGCTCTCTAAAGGACTTACCGTACACTGTGCAGCCATCTTTTACTTTTCTCTTCATCGCGGGTGTGAATTTCAGACAGCGCTCCCCCCACCTGGCCCCCGCCTTTGCGATGTGTTTGTGTGTGTGTGTGTGTGCAGTCGCTGACGGTCGATCCAGCTCGCGGTTTCATCGCTGACAGTCTATCCAGCTCGAGGTTTTCCAGGCGAGTGCCCACGAGCATGAAGGTCAAAGACATTCTTCTGAACTCGCGGATTAGGTCGCCGCAGTGGGACAGCCCCTTAACCTCTAAGATAATCTTTCAGTCGAATCAATCGTAATTTAGATGGCCTAACCACCTTCAACCTAGACACTAAATTCCTACACGGTAAAGCTCTTCATAGTCCAGTTGACCATGCAACCTCATGAACATCTGGGGTCTGGTACAATTAATTTTGGATATCTATTCCAAACAATCAATCATTAAGCAATCAATATACATATAATTTACTTACAGAAATCTATGATGTAATCAACCTGATAGACTCCTCCAATATAATCCCAACATACATCCTGACGTTTTGTGGCAGCAGGATAAGGGAAAAGAATCCTCCTTGTGATTATATCCCACCCTCTACCTCAGCTAATGTAATAGTGCTTCTCTATGTTGAGTAACAATTAGAAGTGCTGAGAGTAACTGGGACAATAATATACTCCAAGAGAAGGATCATTTTGAAGAATGGCTGAGTAACACCGCCACTGATCCAGCTGGTCAAACACTGAGGATATAAATATCAGACTGGCAGTTAAGATGAAGTATATACCCAAATGACCTTGTCCTCATTAATGCTGCAGACAGCATTGGTGGTGTAGTCCTACATTCACACAAAGTACATCCTTTGGGATATTCCATGGTAGTATAATCATCCTCAATGAGATACTCAGAACAGGTCTGGCACCTAACAACAGGGCATCTATGAGGACCATTCAGAGTAGCAAAGATTCATTTCACCATAATTTGTATCCTTGTGGCCAAAACACACATACCCTTTAAACAACATGACAATCAATACTACTTAAATGCAAAAGGGAGTGGCATTAGATGCATCTAAAATTGAGATGTGAAATAGTAAAGTTACAATACAGTATAAACAATTAATAATAAAAACACCATGCCCTTGAGAGCCTAGCAACCATACAACCAGTGTGCTAGATCACAACTTTGCAGTCCTCTCTCATGCTGATGTGAATGGTGGTGAATAATTAAACTGTTAATGGAAGGAGGAAGCTACATGAAAATTCCAATCCTCAAAAATGGAACGAAGGGCATAAACTAGTGTGTGAGTACAGAAGATAAAGTTGAACCACTTGCTCCCACCATATTTAGCAAGAAGTGACAAATCTATGATGCATCTCTGCTTCTTCCTCCTGAGAGCCCACAATCACAGATGGCAGTTTTCAGCCATTTCTGTTCACTCCAAATGAAACCAATTCAGACTTGACAGTTTAAAAGGTGAGATGACCAGGTGGCATCCTGGCTGTAGTACTGAAGATGTACACTCCAGAACTCAACATACTGCTGGTCAAACAGTTCCAGTACAGTTCCAACACTGCCATCTATCTGACAATGTGAAAACAATGCAAAATGCAAGATCTGCCTGACTAATTATCACCCACTCAATCTACTAACAGCCTACAGCAAAGCAATGGATGTTGTTGACATTACTATGATGTGGCGCATACTCCTGAGTAACTTGTACAATTATACATATTTTGGATTTTGCTGGAACCACACAGCTATAGATGTCATGACATTAATCTTGAGTGAAACATGGATGCATGAACTCAATTGCAGAGGTGAGGTGAAGTAACAGTCAGCGACATATAATATTATTTGACCGAGTGTGGCATCAAGGAAAGACACAAAGTGGTTGAGTAACTCAGCTGGTCAGGCAGCATCTTTGGAGAACATGGATAATGTGACATTTCAGATTAGGATCTTCCTTCAGCATCAAGGTGAAGCACAATAAAGCGAGTTAAATATTGTAAACTCCAGAGAAAGCTTTATTAAATACGAAGGAACTTCAAAACAATAGCAGTGTGGCTGAGGGAATAGATGCGTGGCCCTCTGCCAGGCACACACAAAAACTCCCTTTTTAACTCCTTACCTCCAACCCCCGCCCCTCAGTCACACGCTTCTTCTGAGGGTTCGACTAAACAAAGGCACGACTATCAGATGGCGCCACAAAGGAAGCAATGTAAAAATGGACATCAAGGGAAAAGGAATCCATGGTTGGAGTTATACCTCGTACAAAGAAAGATGGATTTTGGTTGTTAGTAACAAGTCATCGTAGCACCAAGTCAATGATGCAGGAGTTCCTCAGGACAATGTTCCTGGCTCTCACCACCTTCAGCTGCTTCATCAATGACTTCTTCCTACCATCAAGTAAAAAGTAAGAATGTTTACTGTTAATCATTCCATTTAGAACACCTCCACGAATGAACCAACATTCACGTATGAAAAATAATATTTACACTACTCAGTGGTGCCAGACAGTGATCATCTTCAACCACCTACCTTTGATATTACTATCGCTAAAGCTTTGTTAACAACAACCTGTGTGTCACCACTGACAAATAACTCCATTGTACCAGCCACCACATACACATGGTGTCATGTGTATTACGCTGCAAGTGACTCTCAAAATCCCCTTTTCCACTGTCAACAAAACAAGAATAGGATGGAATACTGTCCATTTGCCTGGATGAGTATATCTCACGGCCCCAGAAGGTTGATGTCAACAAGAACAATGCAGCCACCACACTGATCATTGATTACTTCCACACCTGGCGCACCATGACTGCAATATGTATCATCTACTAAATGGACAACAATCATTTTCTTGGGTAATTCTGACAGTACCCCAAAAAGTCACAAAGACCACCAAGAAGGACAATGACTGCACATGTAAGGGAAACCTTCTGCCAGTTCTCCAAAACACTCACCATCCTCACTTTGAAAAGCATTATTGTTTCTTACTTATCACCAGTCTAAATTCCTCAAACTCTCTCCCCAGCAGTCCTTCACTAGAAAGACACAGCAGCAGTTCAAGAAAAGGCTGACCATCAGGTTTACAAGGGCAACTAAGGATTGCCCATCGGTGCCCTGATCATAAAAAATATTTTTTTTTTCAAGGTTTCAAATTCAGTTTCTTGTCAGATGTACCAATTAAGGTAGTGAAATTTGAATTACCATACAACCATGCTAAGTGAAAAGCAACAAGGCACACAACCACATAAAAGTCAACATAAACATCCACCACAGTGGATTCCACATTCCTCACTGTGATGGAAGGCAATAAAGTTCAATCTTCTTCCTCTTTGTTCTCCCACGATCGGGGCAGTTAAACCATCCGCAGTCGGAGCGATCAAAGACCCCACAGCTGATGATCGAAGCCCATGTCGGGTTGATCGAAACTCCCGGGTCGGGGTGGTTGAAACTCTCCGTGGCATGGAGATCCCGAGTCGACCTCTTCTTACCAGAGATCGCAGGCTTCACGATGTTAAAAGTCTGCAGTCCCCGCAGTTGGAGATTCGATCCCCGGCAAAGGGATCGCAAGCTCCCTGATGTTAAAGTCCCGCAGACTCCTGTGGCTTGGAGAGCCGGGTCGGTCTCCAGGAAAAGCTGCCAATTCCACGATGTTAGGCCTCAGTGCAGACAGAGATACGATACGGGGAAAATTTGCATCTCCGTCGAGGTAAGAGATTGAAAAAAAGGTTCCCGCAGCACCCTACTGTTGGCGAGGCAGCCACTGCTGGTGGCGCCACCCGGTGTTTACAAGGTAATGGAAAATTTATGATGGGAGTGGTTTGGTGAATTAAAGTGACAAGTGCGCGGAAGCTTAGGGTCATGTTTGTGTGCTGAATGGAAGTTTGCAGCAAATTGGTCACCCAATTGGTTAGACAATAGACAATAGGTGCAGGAGTAGGCCATTCGGCCCTTTGAGCCGGCACTGCCATTCAATGTGATCATGGCTGATCACAGTTGCCCCTGGTTCTGGACTCCCCCAACATCGGGAACATGTTTTCTGCCTCTAGCGTGTCCAAACCCTTAATAATCTTATATGTTTCAATAAGATAACCTCTCATCCTTCTAAACTCCAGAGTATACAAACCCAGCCGCTCCATTCTTTGAGCATATGACAGTCCCACCTACGCTGCACTACCTCAATAGCAAGAATGTCCTTCCTCAAATTAGGGGACCAAAACTGCACACAATACTCCAGGTGTGATCTCACTGGGGCCTTATACGACTGCAGGAGGACCTCTTTGCTCCTATACTCAACTCCTTGTTATGAAGGCCAACATGCCATTCGCTTTCTTCACTGCCTTCTCGAACTTTCCTTCCCATTAATTCGGGAGTCTTTTGTAACTCTTCCTGTACCCACTTCCCCTTCAACTCCATCTTTATACTCCCTATTTGTCAATCCCTCCCCCCCACTATTTAGTTTAACCCCACACGTGTAGCCCTTGCAAACCTGCCTTCCAGAACGTCGGTTCCCCTCCAGTTAAGGTGTAACCCGTCCCTTTTGTACAGGTCACCCTTACCCCAGAAGAGATCCCAGTGGTCTATAAATCTAAATCCTTGCTCCCTGCACCAGCCCCTCAGCCACACATTCAGATCCCCTATCTCTCTGTTCCTGTCCTCACTAGCACGAGGTACTGGAAGCAATCCAGAGATAACCACCCTAGGAGTCCTGCCTTTCAGTCTTCCCCACTCTCTGAACTCACGTTGCAAAACCTCCTTCCTCTTCTTCCCGATGTCGTTTGTGCCTACGTGCAAAACTACTGCCGGCTGTTCACCTTCCCTCTCGAGGATGTTTGGAATTCGGTTTGTGACATCCTGAACCCTAGCACCAGGGAGGCAATAGACCATCCTCGCGTTTCGCCTGCCGCCACAGAATCTCTTGTCTGCTCCTCGGACAATGGAGTCACCCACCACTATGGCTCTGCCCGATGTTGTTTGCGCCGGTCGAGTCCCATCTCTAGGATTGGAGCCCCAGACGTGTCCGCAGCTCGGACTGGAAACATCGTCTCCCCCGACAGTTCCCAAGAGGGCCTACCTGTTTTCATTAGGCACAGCCGCCTGGGTCTCCTGCACTACACGGTTACCACCCATTCTCTCAGTCACACACCTTGGTTCTTCCTGTATCCTCGGCGTGACAACCTCACTGTAGGTCCTGTCCAGGAAACTCTCGTTTTCCCTGATGGCCCTGAGGTCATCCAGCTGCTTCTCCAGTGCCCCAACACGGTCCTTCAGGAGCTGAACCTGGACACACTTGCCACAGCTGTAGCAGCCAGAGGCTCCATCCGTGTCCCTGGCCTCCCACATCCTGCAAACATCAAACTGCCTCATCTTACCCGTCATGTGTTCACCGTGTCCCGTCCTCTCCAGCTTTTTGCGTAGTCACCTCTCCTAGCATCCTCGCCGAAGACTCTCGAGCCAAAGACTTGCACTTTACTCACAAGGCCGCTCCCCGACAGCAAGCCTTGCTTATATTGGCTTATAAATTACCCAATTTGTCACAATCAATAAACCAATATGCGAATTGCTTACTTTACAGCCAATCGCCAAACTCCCTCCTGCCGTTCCCGAGCTTGAAGGAATGTGTTCCCAGCTAGTCGCGCCCGGTTTTTAAACTAACCGTTCCTCGAAGGGAACAAAAGAAACTCCCTCTCTGGACGTGGGGATAGAGAAGCTTAATGCAAGTGCTATATTTGTATGGGAGGGTGAGCGATATTACAGGTGAAAGTAGATGTTGATGATGGAGAGGACACTGAAGCTTGGTTCAAAGTCAAATCTGATGCAACTGTCAACAGAGTTATTTTATATATTGGGACCATGGGAGGTGATGGTACGGTGCATGGAGTTTTTGGATGGACTGAAGATAATGGATTTGCTTATCTTAATGTTCAATTGGAGGACATTTTATTTGATTTCACTTAAATAGCCATCATGACAACACAGGTTGTAGGAGAAATGCTGATGTGATTATTGTCTTGGACCTAGAGATGCAAGAGTTTTTGAATAATTTTGCTTATTGGACATATTGAGGATGGGATAGATCAAAGATAACGTTGGTAAAGTTTTTTTTAAAAAACGTCTGAAAGTTTTGGTCTCCAAATTTGAGGAAGGACATTGTTGCTATTGAGGGAGTGCTTCATGAGGTTAATTCCCGGGATGGCTGGACTGTCATATGTTGAAAGAATGGAGCGACTGGGCTTGTAGACACTGGAATTTAGGATGAGAGGGGATCTTATTGAAACATATAAGTTTATTATGGGATTGGACACGCTAGAGGCAGCAAACATGTTCCCGATATTGGGGGATTGCAGTTTAAGAATAAGGGGTAGGCTATTTAGAACGGAGATGAGGAAATCATTTTTCACCCAGAGAGTTATGAGTCTGTGGAATTCTCTGCCTCAGGAGGCAGTGGAGGCCGATTCTCTGGATGCTTTCAAGGGAGAGTTAGATAGAACTCTTAAAGGTAGCGGAGTCATGGGATATGGGGAGAAGGCCGGAATGGGGTACTGATTGTGGATGATCAGCCATGATCACAGTGAATGGCGGTGCTGGCTTGAAGGGCCTACTCCTGCATCTATTGTCTATTGTCTAAAAGGTATGTTTACAAAAACATTTTTCTAAGGTTCAAGGACAGGTTTGTGCAAATCCATGATTCATTTCCTTTGCACTGTTTCCAGCAATCTTTCGGGTACTTCTGAGGATTCTGTGAAATAGTACCACGTAATCGCAATATATGTATATATATAAATCATTGCTCACTGATTCTGCCAGGACTAAACAAATTCATTTATCATAAGGCAGCTACAGTCAATAGAAACACGACTGTTGCACTGGTGATTGACTATGCCGTTGATTCCTGATATTATCCAGTCCATCAATTTTATCAACTGTATATCTTTATTGTCATTTCCTGAGTATTCGCATACCCAGAGGAAACAAAAAAACGTTGCTCAACCAGTGTCCATTCAGTGTGCATGAAAAATAAATAGAAATTTATAAATAAATAAATAAATAAATAAAATTTAAAAAATCTGCATTATAGCAGCATTATAGCAGTTCCAGCCTAAGCAGTCGTGGTTGAAAACAGCAGCAGTGGGGACCTAATGGGGTGTGGAGGATTGAGGAAAATTAGACCTTTGAGGAAAGAGTTTGCAGCGAAATAGCTTGGTAAACTTGATACTTTGTAAGTGGCAAATTAAATTTATAAAGCTTGTTCTTCTGCGTGATCTTCAGTCTTTGCCTTTATTTTTTGTTTTTCTGCCCTTTTATTATTTAAACTCACATTTTATGTTCACTTTCTTACTTCCTTTCTGATTTTTACATAGCTCCCAAGGTGGTGCAAAAAGCTACCTGTAAGTATTTGTATTAGACAGGGATGACTGAAAATGGCAATTTAGTTTTTGCAATTAGTGGTGCCATAGTCATCCTTGAGAAGAGTTTTGGTTTTATTCAAGGTGGTTATTATTAGAACATTTGAGTAAAAGTTGTTGTTGTGCCATTTTACTTTTAGGCCTTTTAATCACATTATGGAGAAAATCAGCCTTGTTTGCAAAAAGATATCCATGACATTAGTTAAGTTTCATAAAGATTTTCTTGAAGTGACTGAATCTTTTGATGGTCTTCCTTGAACTTATTTTTTAATTTATCTAATCCACAGATGTACACTAATTTGTTAATGAGCTTTGCTGATCAAATAAAATCTTAAAATAAACATTTTATCATATTAGATGGGTAAATGCTGTGTAGTTCAACTTGAGAAACATATTTTATTTTTATTATTTTAATTTTCTTACATTTATTAAATAATTTTATTATTATAATTTTCATTTTAACCAGTTTCAATAAGTTGATTGTAGACACGAGGAACTGCAGATATTG
Organism: Leucoraja erinaceus; assembly: GCF_028641065.1. NCBI lineage: Eukaryota > Metazoa > Chordata > Chondrichthyes > Rajiformes > Rajidae > Leucoraja > Leucoraja erinaceus. Next base: position 25,027,683 of record NC_073389.1, on the reverse strand, counting down.
CTGGAGTAACTCAGTGGGTCTGAAGTAGTGTTCCAACCCGAAATGTCACCTATCCATGTTCTCCAGCGATGCTGCCGGACCCACTGAGTTACTCCAGCACTTTGTGTAAGTCAATTGCTGCTTTGCCAGATGAATGTAGAAGAATTCATGATAACTACAACTTGCATTTCATATTGAGAAAGGTCGAGTTATTTCTCAGCTGAATGGGGAAAAAACAAATATTGAGGTAGAATCAATAATGGAAAACCATCAGTTCCATGGAGACCTGCCAGCTGGTGGCAATCCACTTGGCAATGCAGCCTAGACTTGTGCACTGGCACCCAGCAACACCAAAGCTGGGAATGTGCTGGCAGTCAGATATGCTTTTAACTACTTGATCTGATTAAATCCAGCAGTGTTCATAAACTGCTCATCCCAGGGTGCATCTGGTGAAACACCATTCTCTTGAATGGTGTCACCAACCTTTATCTGAAAAGTACATTGGTCGGGTTTTATTCACTCTTTATTTCAAAATATATATATACATTTAAGTAATCAATAGCATTTTTGTATGTTTGCAAATCAATGCTTTTAAAATATCTATCATTTTGGGGGGTTTTCAGCATTGGCAGCGAGAGGTCTAATAAATGGGGGGGGAAACCCCCATACCCTGCCATGGTTCTATTGGTTATTGGGATTAAAAAACATATGATCAGCTCCCTCTGGGAGATCTGTCATCTTCCTTATATTGAAAAGTTTTGTGAGAGCTTTTTTGAAGTTTGCTACCACTCTAGATAATTTACTCATAAATATGAGAATAACTTCAGAAGTATATGTTTGGCAGCCCCTCTGGGTTGCCCATGCCCCATCTTTCAGACATCAGCACCTGGTTTCTGAATTTAGAAAGTATATGACATCATAGTTTAAGTAATGGGCTTGTACTGGGTAGTTTTGTTGTACTATCACACTTAATCACAAAATTGCAGCAAAACGAATACCAATCCTGCCTCTTCTCATGCGCTGCAGTTAATTAATCAAGCATTAAAGATTTGTTTCTTATGGTGAAACTGATCAGAAAACATTTCAAACCATAAGCTTAATGAGCTTGTAATTGATTAAGAAGAAATGTCTTAAAGCTTCACTCTAAACATTTTGCAAGTTTTTCTGTGCATTGTGTGTCTAATTAGACTGGTTAAGGAAAGAAAAAAAATTGAACTCTTCAATAGAATATAAACTGTTGCAAATACTGAGGGATGTCAATCAGTCCACGAGGAAACGGCTGATATGGACATTACTTGAGTGTGGAGAGAAGCTAATTTAGTTGGGCTCCAATGGTTGAAATTCAATGTCTTTCTATTCTTCAGGATGAATCTCTTCAACGTCTACAGAAGGAGTCAGAAATTCTACAGAGAACATATGCACACTACTTTGATCTAACTATAATCAACAATGAAATAGATGAGACCATCAGGCATCTGGAAGAAGCCATTGAACTTGTGTGTACTACACCGCAGTGGGTTCCTGTATCCTGGGTATACTAAGGACTGGAGAGAGAAACCATGAACTTTATCATTCCCTAGCAACACCTGACGTTAGACTTTGTAAATGACCATGCATCAAATCTTGCCCCTTATAGACTGCCTAGGATTAGTGTGCCCTAATTTTTTTGACTATTGTTATGTCCTTCTAAATGGATGGAGAGAAAATATCAAACTCTGAAAGTGACAGTGTCCCTTTTTAAAATGTGTGAGGGCTGTGCTTCCATTATTAAAATCAGATCTATAAATGCATCCTGCTCTATAAACATTGGTAAATCCCACATAGATCTGCATTGTTATTTGAACAGTTGCTTGTACTAAGTTTTAATTAAGTAAGCTTTAAACACAAATTTATCCACCCAAATTTTCTTTCCAAATAATGGATCTGCTGAACTTTAAAACTGCAAATAGCCTGCCTATGTGGCTGCCTGTTTGAAATTTAATTTCACATGGCTGGCATTGTATAATAAATTCAGATATTACATCTTCGGATGCCCCCTGTGAATAATTGGTACAAGCTTTAAGCAATATCTTACATCTGCAAAGTTACAGATACCTGCACTCATTTGTTGAGGTTGGATATAGTAGGTGTATTAAATAGATGTGATTTTTTTTCACAAACCGGTCAAATTTAATAAAGGGGATACTGTCATTTACAATTTAAAATTGTACAAACATTTTAGAAATTGGAATCAGGTTTTACTGCATGTGGAGTTACAGAATTCATGCTGTTGGTGTATCTGTGTTGGAAACTGTATTCTACAGCAACGTACATTCCATTTGTTGGAAAAATTACCCAAGGGAATTATTATTCAAAAACAATTGTAAACCTATGCACATCCCTTGCATTGTGGGCAAGTTTATAAATGACTGATTTTTAATCATGTAGTGAAATGTGTTTGTACTTTGTTGCAATTTAATTTGTTCTAAGGGGAAGAATTTGCAATTTCGCCATTTCAGATATGTGTCGTCTTTGAATATAAATATTTTAATTATGTTCCGTCTGGAAAAATGGTTTAATTTTTATCATTGAATTATATGTATTAAAATGCACAAATTTTACTAAAGAAATACTGTGCGTAAAAAAAAAAGATAGTTTGTGGTCAGATACAAGCAGTTCAGCTCACGTCACAACTTCATGCAAACTGGCCTGCAGTGCTACTGAAGATAACGATACAAAAAAATTGCGATTGGACTTTTTTTTCTAAAAGCTTCCCTTTATGTGGTCAGTTTTTGCCTGTTTTTATTTCCTAATTGTCATTCTTCAAGCTTATATGGAGCTTGACCTCACCCAGCCATGTTAAATTGAACAAGCTGCAATTATTGACCTTCAGTACAGCTGCCTAAGACATTATTGTGTTTCCAATTACAGGGCTGTAAGTTCTATACTTTTATAACTGGTCAGTGGTAAGACCAGTGTGGTGCTGGCCATCGGGAACTGAACAGTATCTCTGGTCATGTAATATAAAAATGAAAATACTGTGGAAAAATGTAAAAGAAAACGAAGCACAATTTCACAACTGGAATTTATTGAGCATTTTCATATTTTCTGGAGTCCATTCCGGTTAAGAGAAAATAGTATTTTATAAAACTGTTCCCATCAGGATTTTAGAGCACAGAGGAATGCATTGTTTGCCTTAAGACATTTTGTAACTTAATTCCTGCTTTCTTTGATGTAATGCCATTCCTAACAGTATTGAAAGGAGATTTACATATCTGTTATACATTTCAGAAAATGCGTATTGTTCAAATGCCGTGGATGCTTTCGTGAAACACAATTGGCAATGGAAATCTGTATTAAAGGATAAGTGGTACAGTTGAGATCCTTGAATAATTGAAAATGTAGATCAACTGAAATGGGAATATTTTATTTTTAAACTATTTTAATGAAGTTTGAATAATTTTATTGCAGTACTTTTGCAAACACAAACTGCAACTAAACATTAATTACAGTAACAATGGAACCATTGTTAATGGAACTATTACATTTTCATCTTCGTTCAGGTGAGTTAATTTTAGAAAATATACACAGGCATTGATTTAACTGTCAGAGAACACTAATCCCATGGGAACATTAGAGGAATCATTCACTGTGACTAATGTAGATAGGGAAAAATATAAAGTTAAATCTTACTGATAAGCAAGATTAGTATAGTATATTTTTTAGTTGTGCGATAGAGAACAATTTTAAACCTTATATTTGCATGTTGATGATGTTGATAGTATAATATAAATGAGGGATAAATTAGATGAATAGTGTAAATAATTTAACTGCCATATGTAGGAAGGTGGGTCTGGGATGCAATCATGCCATTTTCTGCAAACATGTTTCAAAGTTATCCAAGTTGGCTAAAGTCTATTTTACTTTTCTTTTACTTTTACACACCGGTCTATTTGAAAATGACCATAATTCAAAAAACCCAGGAGTAAGGGTTTTCATTGACACATTAATAACTAAAAATAAGGTGTTAGAAACTAAATGCATGTAGAGCAAAATCACCCAGATCCCTCTCCCCCAATGGTATAATCAGCATGACTTGAAATTGCTTGTCACCGTGAAGCAATGATAAATTGAATATATATTTCTGATAATCCAATTGCATAAACTTATTTTAGTATCATGCAATTTCCCTTCTTTCCCCGCCCACAATATTAACTAGTTCCCTGAAAGTAACGATACAAGTACATAAGATGGTGAGGAAAGCTTTTGGTTTGCTTGCCTTTATCAGTCAGTGCATGGAGCACAAGCGTCATGATATGTTGTACAAGTTATTGCTGGGACTGCACTTGGAATATTGTGTGCTGTTGCCGTTAACGAGCTGTTGGAAGGATGCAGAAAAGATTCACAAGTATGTTACTAGGACTGGAGTGCTCAAGTTAGGAATAACTGAATAGGCTGGGGTTTTTTCCCCTGGAACATAGGAGGCTGAAAGGTGACCTTACAGTGGTATATAAAATCACGAGGGATGTAGGCAAGATGAAAAGCCAGTTTTTTCACAGGAAAAGTGAGTCTAAAACGAGAGGACATAAACCTAAGGTAAGAAGGAAAGTTTTAAAGGGACCTGAGCGGTGCAACTTTTTAACACGCAAGGTGTGTACGTGGAAATAAAAACTGCCAGCAGTAGTGGTAGAAGTGGGTACAATTACATGGACAGGTATGTGGGTAGGAAAGGTTTCGAGGGATATCGGTCAAGGGCAGGTAAAAATTTCATTTTGTCATTTCGGGGATGACGATAAAACCCACTTGACTCATGAAATGTGGCTAACTCAGGTTGTCAACTTGTCAGCATGAACAAGCTGGGCTGAAGGATCTATTTCGGTGCTGTATAACTCTATTTTTGAGTCATTTGATTTTTTTTTAAATCAACAATAATTTTGGACATCATTTTATATGTAATTACTGTGATTCGCTGTGGTCTCACGTCTGAGGCAGAAAGTTGTGAGTTGAATCCACAATTCAGAGATGAATATTTCATCTGAATTGATAGTTGGCCTCAGTTCTGGAAAACTTCACTCTCTGAGGAGACTTCATTCATATGGAATGTTAATTCCATCCGACTTTACAACTGAAAGATTTCACGGCCCAATTCTAAGAGTTAGTTTACCTCGCAAAAAAGAAAATGGGATGACTGATTACCAAAACATTTTTTTATTTTAGAGCCTGCTCTGCAGATTGAAAACTTTAATTTCCTTACATTAGAAGAATGAGTGCACTTTGTGGGCATCTCAGGGGAAATTAAGTGACTCTCAGCTCTACTCATGATCTCTGCTCAGTCTTGAACTGCCTACTGCCTTTAGCACTTTAAGGCAGCACAGTGGATCATGACTACAGGTGCTGTCCGTGCAGAAGTTTGTACGTACTCCCTCTGACCGTGTGGGTTTTCCTCAGAGTGCTCCAGCTTCGTCCCACATTCTAAAGACATGCAAATTTGTAGGTTCATCTACGGCTGAGCGTTTGTCAGCAGGAACTCGGCCAATAGGCCTGTTATCATAAATTTAAAATAAACAGTTACTTGCCTCATCATCTTCCACTTATCCTTTGAGTAACCAATGGAAGTATCTTTCCATTTTTATCTGTTGGAGTCTGAGAATATTCTACCATCGTTTCTCTTTTGCATGCTACATTATGCCTGGATTTTGAGAATTTATTCTTACCACTTCCTATTTTTCATTCCTTATGGTTGACCAATGGTAGGCTGTTTCTATACTGCATCTCAAAACTAAACATGCTGTACCTCAGAAGGTGGCAATTGGAACCTCGTTATTTAAAATTGGAGGCACACAGAAAATATGGAACTACAGATGAGTTAGCCCAACTGACAGGAGGGAAAATACTTGATTATTATAAAGAATGTGATAATAAATGACTTAGAAGATGGCAACATAATTAACCAAACTCAACATGGATTTATGAAAGGGAAATATTGTGTGATAAACCTGAAGGTTTTTGAGAATGCAGAATAAATAATAAAGACTACATTTAGTTTTTTTTTAAAGACCTTTAATTTTGCACACCAACCTCATCAAAGTAAACCGGATTGGGAGTAATAGGCTGGCAAGAATTGAAAATTGAGCAGTAATATGGTCTATTTTGTTAGGGCAAGCCGTAGTGTTTCTAAATTGACAATGATTAAGAAGGTTGTTAGGATGCAAAGAAACATGAAGATTTAGATCAGTGAATTGGTAAGCATATGGAAGATGGTGAATATAAAGGTGAAATTATTCTCTGGTTGGAGAAACTGAAAACTATCATTTTTCTCCAACCAACAGTGATAGATTGCACCTTTGTAGAACAGTCATTGAAAACAAATATGCAAATTTGAGCAAGCATTTGTGGTAATAACTTGTATGTTAGCCTTCAGTGCAATAGCTCTGAGTACAGGAGAATACATTAAACTGATTCCTATGTTGGACTGTCCTATGAGGAGAGATGGGGTAAACTTGTTCTTTTTCCACTAGAGTTTAGAAGAGTGAGTGAAATTTTAATTGACAGGTTAAAATCTTGGACAAATTGGATGCAAGATGATGATTTCTCTTGACTGCTCTGAGATCAGGGCTCAGAATCCCAGGATTGGATGTGGAGCAAGCCATTTAAAACTAAGACAAGGAGGACCTGTGGAAGCCAAGATTTTTGAATAAGGTCATAAATGTTTAGACACTGAAAGCATTAAGATGTAGGGAAGAGAGGGTAGGACCAAGGTAGTGAGGAAAATCAGCTATGACCATGTGTGGATGCGCCAAATTGCCTATCCGTGCATCATGTTTCTACGGCATTATCTAACGTCAGATCGTACGAGAAAGCTGGTGACACTAAAATCTACTTCGTCAGACGTGGCTCAATCCCGATGCTGTTTCTGGTTCTCGATCTCCCTGTAGCCATTACCCAGACCGGGGCTCAACACCAAGATCCGCTCTATGATCTTCAGCCCAGCAGCCCGCTCCTCGGCTGCGCGAGCCACCGCGGCTCCTGCCCATTAATACGCAGATGAGCTCTGACCTCATGACCATCAGGAAGGGGCGCCCGAGGCCCCTGTCCCGACTACCCAAAGTGTTTCTTCATGAGCAGTATATGGTGGGCGGAGACCCAACGACTAGCAACAGTAGTGGGAATGGGAAGCATGAGTATCATGAACATTACAGGTAACAAATCTACATGTGTTTCAATCACTTTCATCCCCGGTTCTGTTCCTAAATCCATTCTGTGCTTGAAGCAGTCAACCTGTGTGTTCCTTGAAACCTCGTGCTAATTCTGCCTGCCATTGCAGTCACCACCAAAGATTATAGAGGAGCTATTATCTTTGGTCACCACTGTGTGTCGGGCTGCCAACTCTCATGCATTGAGCGTGACACTCACGCATTTCACAAAATTCTCACGCTGATCATAATTGTTTTTAAATAAAGTCACGGGCAATTCAATTCGCCCAAGGCTTCCAGATCTCCTCCACACTCACCAATGAGAATAGTTTTCTGTCGGCGGGTTTCCCGTAAAGAACGAGCAATTTAATTGTCTTAGACTCTAAAGCACAATATTTAAAATGGCAAACTGCAGTACATTTGACATTCATGGAACCAAAATCTGCAGGTGCTGGAAATTCAAAATAAAGCAAAAATTGTTTTAGAGGCGAGTAAAAACCACGAGGGGAATGTATAAGGTGAATGCATAGTCTTTTTCCCGCGATATGTGATTCAAGAACTAGAGGGCGTTGGTTTAAAGCAGGGCTGTCAAACTACTGACCAGCCGGATGATTTTGGGGGGGGGGGGGGGGGGGGGGGGGGAAAAAGGGGGGGGGGGGGGGGGGGGGGGGGGGGGGGGGGGGGGGGGGGGGGGGGGGGGGGGGGGGGGGGGAAGAGTTTCGTTTCTCCCTGCAGATGGTGGGATAGGCGAGACACGGCGGTGGTCCCAGCACCGACCCCCGAGGCACCTCCTCACACCCCATGGAGTTTTAACCCCGGCCAGGAGCGGACCGGGTGAGTGGGGGCGTCGGTGCCGCCGCCGGGATGAATCTCGGGCTAAGGCTCCGCTCCCCGACCCCCGGGTCACTGACCCTCACCTCCCTCTGACCCCAGCTGGGCACAGAGCAAAGAGAACCTAGGCTGACGCGCATCCTCGGGGAGGGGAGGAGAGGGAAACGCTCCCCGGGCATCGCCAAGTCTCCGTTCACTCCGCATGTTGTCGCTGCTTCACTGACACACACAAGGTTTAAAGGGATAAGGGCCAAATGCAGATAAATGGGACTAGTTTAGATGGGGCATCTTGATCTGCATGAACAAGTTGGGATGAAGGGCCTGTTTCCATGCTGTAAGACTGACACATTGTAGAAAGGGTGCAATTGCTCTGGAGAGGATCGAGGGACAATTTATGAAGATGTTGGCGGGGCTGGAATTTTTTTCTCACTTTGAAGAAAGATTTGATAACTGGGATTGTATTCTCTGCAGCAACAGAGGTGAAGAAAAGACTTAGTTGAGGTGAATAATATTATGAGACTTATTATGATATGCATGGACTTGCAGAGGGTTTTTGATAATTAACAAAGATTAAGCAATTGTCATTAAAGGGAGGACACTGACTGTATGGAAAGAAAGCTGGCTAACAACAGAGGGTCAAGGTGAATGATTCTTTTTAGGCTGAAGGAAGGCAAATTGAGGTGTTATAGTCAAAAAACAATGCAGCATGACACTTTGGGCCATCGTGATTGTGCTCTCCAGCAATTGGTGTTGGAATCCCTTTTTAAAAATCTACATTGCAAGCCACAATCTCTAGGTTTGTAGATGACATAAATCATCATATTGCAGTGAATTGAGAAGATTGAACTTTACTGCCCTCCATCACAATGAGGAATGTGGAATGCAGTGTGGTGGATGTTTATGTTAACTTTTATGTGGTTGTGTCTTGTTGCTTTTCACATAGTGGTTGTGTGGTAACTCAAATTTCACTACCTTAACTGGTACATGTGACAAGAAACTGACCATGAAACCTTGAATATAAGCATTCTGGTGGAACGGACACTCTTGGCTGATGAAGTTTATGCAGAAAAATGCGAGGTGATGTATTTTGTAGGAAGTATGAGCAGAGACAGTTCAGAGAAAAGGATAATTTTTCTAAAAATGTTGCAGGAGCGGTTTGACTTGGGAGGTAAATCTGCACAAACTATTGAACGAGGCTGGGGAGATTGAGAAAGCTGCCAATAAGACATAGTTCTGGGCTTTATTAGCAGAGGTACAAGTGCAAGGACAGGGAAATCATGTTGAGCCTTTATAAAACATTGGGTCAGCATCAGCAGGAGTATTGCATTCAATTTTGTTCATCTTATTAGAGGAAAAGTGTAAGAGATGTGTAATTCCAATGGTTCTTGGGATAAGGGAAAGTATAAATATTTTGTACAGGTTCAAAACATTTTCTTTGGAATAGGGAAAGCTAATGGGAGTTTTTACAGAAGCATATAAACAATTGAGACACAAGAGACTGCAGATGATAAAATCTTGAGCAAAATAAAAAGAGGAACTCTGGGTCAGGCAGTATCCATGGAGAGAAATAAACAAACAATGTTTCGGGCCAGGAAATGGACAAAATGAAGACTGGGAAATTATTTCCTGTAATATAGGATCAAGGACCAGTGATCACAGGTTTAAAATAATGGGGAAGAGAATTAAGAAGATCTATTTTTTAAATGCACAATGTGATTGGAATGCATGGTCTGCAGATGTTGTGGAGGCACCTCCATTCAGGAGGAGTACCCAATTGAATGAAGGAGACCAAATTGCATTAATTGGCGAATGCAGCAGTAGGTGCTGGTAGCTGCCAGCTCAAAACTATTGTATGAATTGTTGGATGGTTGATGTACCCATCACTTTAGTTTCCAGGACATCCTAGCTCAATTTATCTAAAATATAAACCTTATTTATAGTAAATGGAAGATTTTTCAAGAATTTGTGCAACTACAACTTGTAAAGATTCTGCCTTAGTAAAAGGCTAGTTTCAATATTTCCCTTTTAAATTTACTACCATTTTAATCAGGCATATGAAATTAACAGTTCCAGCTTACATCAGCCTAAACATTCCTTTGCATCTTTTATCTATTGCTTTTGGACAAACAAAATAGATTTATAATGCATGCAGTCAGACCAATCCTCCTATACCGCTGTTGAATAATGGATCAGAACATTAATCCTTAAAAGCCATGCACAGAGGATCAAATGGTTATTGTGGCCACCATTTAGTCCGCATCTGATGCCTTTTACTGAGGAAAGTATTAATGTATTGGATTTGAACAGATGAATGCATGAAAGAAAACATAATGTTGGATGTAATAAATTTCCGTTAAAACAAGTAACAAATCGCAATGTACCCTGTGTTCACAAGCATGTTGTGCCATATGTTAACACACATTAATAGAATGAAATAGAAAACCTAAATATGTACTTGTAACATCAATGGTGGTTCTGGTCTATTATTATTATTATAAAGTAAGGTTTTTATAAATACCACTATTCAACCAAAATTGGGAGTTTACTGCAAAATCAGTTCTGATAATCCACAGAGATCAGTTGTTGAGATTTAAAACAAAATGAAGTTGGGATGTTTGACGGTAAGAACAGATGTATGAGCAGTTTTATAATTCCAAGAAACCTGTTCCACAGAAAATGCTCCCAATTTAAAAAAAAAAGGCTATTTGGAGCTTCTGTTCTAATGCCAAACTCCAGCAATGTAGAATGTTCTTGTTTATTTTAAGGGACACAGAGCATTGGGATGAATTACATCCGACTCCAGCCTTGTCCCTCTGGACTTCCATGAACTGTAGTAAATACAGAATCTGCAGAATGCACACATAAATACCATCATATAATATAAAATAATATTATAATAACTGTCACGAGGATTTGAACGTGCAAGTTGATTTGGCATCGCTCAACATTGGCAGCAGCTTCCACATCAGTTCCACTCAAGTCTGACACATTCCTAAAGAATTTGATGGTGTTTTCAGCATCCAACGTTTTTGGAAAAAGGAATCTAGATATAAGACTGCTGAACCTGTCCTCTGTGGTAGACCGGGGATAGTCTGGCGTAGTTGGTGTGTAAGCCGTCACATTCAGATCGGCTAGATCCAAGCAGACACCTTGAGTGGATTTGCTGAAGAGGACTTTACTTAGGTCCATGCCAGCTATAGACTCTGGAGAGGCACACGGGATATCACGAACCAGTTTGTAGCTTTCCATCCATTCCTTCAACCACTCCAGCTTGCAATCACACTCCCATGGATTCCTGAACACATAGAGTCTTCCTATGAAGTAGACTGGCTGAAACACTGAAAGGGAGAGTGTAGTCAGGTTATTGCTGTTCAGATGCAGAGAGATCAAACTGGTCAGGTTTTCAAAAGCCCCTTCTTCAATGTAAGTGATCTCATTTCTGTCCAGATAGAGAACTTCTAGCTCAACAAGCTCATTAAACCAAGTACTGGATACATTCACTAAAGAATTACCTCCCAGGTTTAGCATCTTCAAGAGCCCGAGTTCTTTAAATGCAAACTCTGGAAGATTGTTCAGAAGATTGTCATTAAGATAGAGATACTCCAGTTTTACAGAGTCTTTAAATCCCCCGTCATGGATTACGGCTATTTTGTTACCCTGAAGGTTTAGATATTTTAAACTGACCAGTCCTTGTAGAGAATTGTAAGCCACTGCCTCAATCCTGTTTCGCTCCAAGTACACACGGGTAATGCTCTCCATCCCCCTCACTGCTCCAGGTATTCTTCTGAAATTGTTCTGCCACATTGCCAACTCCTGTAAAGTAGTGACTGCTGTAAAAATCCGGTCCGGAATGTTAAATAGATTGCAGTTGGACAAATCGAGTTTCAGTAGGCGTTTCAGGCCAGTAAATGTTCTGGTGTGCAGGTACCTAATGTACTCATTGTGTGCCAGTTTTAATTCAGTGAGATTAGGCAGCCCTTTAAATGCACCTGGGGTGATGAAGGAGATGTTATTGTGGTCTAGTGATAAAGATCGCAGAGCTGGAAGAGTACCAAATGCCCTTTCTGACAAAAACTTGATAGTGTTTTTATCCAAGTTGATAGCAGAGGCTTCACACGGGAACTCCCTGAGGACTTGCGATAATCCAGATCGGTCGCAAAGAACAGCACAGTTCCGTTCTCGAGTACAGGTGCATGAGGGAGGACATAACCGGACACAAGCCCAGGAAGCAGACACGTGCAAGGGAGCAAGCAAAAGTACTGAGACATAAAAGAACAAAATACAAATAAATGGATTGGTTAGAAAATGTCAGAAATAAATTAAGTGCAGTTTAAATAAAAACAGGGAAGGGTACATTAAAGGGAGAAATTAATACATTATTAAAAGCAGTTTTTTCCAATTTGCTAAAACAAACATGTCAATTAATTAATTTGGGCCAATAATAACAGACCCATAACTAAACCGAATTGTTATGACATGTAGGAAGATAACCAGGAGGTGGTTCCTGCATGAGAGTTCCGAGGTCAGAAAGGAGATGGAGGAATTTCTTTAGGCAGCGGGTAGTGAATATGTCATATTCATTGCCACAGACGGCTGTGGAGGCCGTCTCTTCATATTTTTAAGGCGGAAATTGACAGACTCTTGATTAGTAAGGGTGTCAGGGGTTATGGGGAGAAGGCAGGAGAATGGGGTTAGGAAGGAAAGATAAATCAGCAATGATTGAATGATGGGCCAAATGACCTAATTCTGCTCCCATAACATGAATTTATGAAGTATTTGTTGTAATGGAAATACTAAAAAGGCTACCCAGAGACCCAGACTGATGATGAAGAAAGAAAAGTTCAATATCTACCAGCTATTGGGAAATTTGAGTTTCAATATTTACATACATTCCAGCTTTTTACAAAAATCTAGTAACAATAGTCATAGTCATGATGAACATGAAACTACTATGTCCATGTGTTTCACTTATGATTTTTCTTGACCGATGTCTGCTGTTTTTGTCTAATATGGTTTGAATGTGACAACACGCCTGCAGCACCGTGGTTTACTCCTAACTGCCCTTAGCTTTGCAGCATTCAACCACTCAATTCAAAGGGCAATTAGAAATGGGTAATAAGTGTCTACTCCAGAATTAATATAAACATAGTTTAGTAATGATTAGCTCTGGTGGTTATGACTAGACTAGTCCCCTAATCTTTCAGTAATTTGGACTGAAGTGGCATAGAAATGTGTGCTCGCAGAAACAGGCACAGGTGATCCGTGTTACAAATAAACCTAATAAATGTAAAATAAACTGAGAGAAATAGTATAGAAGAGAAAATAAGGGGGAAAAAAAAAAGAAACCAGTTGGTGCAAGAATAGAAATGGGTTGCTGAATAAAGCAATATTGGATACTTCATCGAAAATTCTGACAAATGTTTCAGGTGCAAAAAAATGTACAGTAGGCAAGGTTAATTAAATGAATGATTATAGCATAGAATCCATATCCACAATGATTGTTAATCATTTCTTAGGTGATTGCATAAATCATGATGCAGGTAGGGGCCGCTTATCAATTAAAATGGATTATAATGTTAATTACCGTTTAAAATGGTCAGAAACATCTTGATGCTCTTCTGTGGCATCACAGAATACAAATATGCCACAGTGATCTTTACTAAAAGCTATCTGAAAATAGATACAAAAACAAAATCACTTACAAGTCTTCAAAAAAATATTACCTTCGAAAGAAGGCAAGTAGCCAGCCAGTCAGCAAGGTTCAGATTTGTAGCAAACACATTTGAATTAAGAATAATGAACATAAACCAAGACAGATTATGTTTATTGATCAACTTACATGATTCCCACCTTGCGTTTAAACTGTTTTTCCGTTGATTTCTGAGTGGCGATTCCTGTCTCAATAGATTTTTCCAGCAAGGAAAATATAGGAAATATCCAGCAATTTTTCTAAAAGCCTTTGCTTAATGCATTGACAAATCTGTAGTGAGAGAAGGGATTAGCCTTGATTGTGTTAAAACGTTTCCTGCAGATCAAACTGATAATGCCTGTAACCATGCAAAAGGAAGCTCATATCCAGATTGTCCCTGCCTATACCAGGCATTGGCAAGGACAAGGTATTGGTTTATTATTGTCACGTGTACCGAGATACAGCAGAAAAACTGATTTGCTGGTATCCAGGCGAATCATTCCATACACGACTAATTAAAGTTTAGTTTGTCTAACCTCATATTAGGAAGGTTGCGAGTACACTGCAGTCATGTATGAGATTCCTGGATATTCACCAGGATATTGCCTGCGATGGAAGGTTTCATTTATGAGAAGAGACTGGATAATTAGGTTTGTTTTCCTAGAATGCAGGAGAAAATGTGATTGAATTATTCAAAATTATGAGGTGAATATATTTTACCATAGTAGTTGTGTATAAAACCAGAGAGCAGAGGTCTAAGGACTAGAAAGTTTGTAGGGAATCCGAGGAATTTTATTTTAAACTCAGATGGTGTTTGGAATCTGAAACACACCATTTGAAGGGGTGGTGGGGACAGATTCTCACAACATTTCAGAATTATGTTGATGAATACCTGAATTATCAAAGCAGTTTTTTTGCAGTCTTCAAGGCAGTGTTTAAATCCCACTGCAGGATCTGAACATATAGATTATGTGCAGATTTTAGATGCCGCCTCAAGAAGGCAGCATCAATCACAGATCCCCACCATCCAGGCCATGGCCTCTTCTCGGTGCTACCGTCAGGCAGGAGGTAGAGGCTTGATGTTTCTGTCAGATTCAGGAACAGCTACTTCTCTACATCCCTCTGGTCTTTAAACCTCACATTGGTTTAATGTAATCCTATCTTGGCAACAGAACATTATGGGCACTTCCATGGGCATTAATGTCACATTTATTGCAGTCTTCTTTTTCACTGTTCTGCAGCATTTGTGTAATTTATGCATTATCTATGCTTAATCTGCTTTGATTTTCATTGTATCTGTACGTCACTAGTTCTGCATGACAATGCTCGGCTTAAGAAAGTATGGCACATCACTGAAGAGATAACTGAAGGTAACTTGTTACGGTAAGGATGGCACAGTGGCGCAACGGGAGTCGCTGCCTTAGTGCGAGATCCGCATTCAATCCTACCTACGGGTGTTGTTTGTACATTCTCCCTGTGACCGCATGGGTTTTCTCAGGGTGCTCTAGTTTCCTCTCACATACAGGTTTATAGTAAATCGGCTTTGGTAAGTTGTAAAATCGCCCCTAGTGTGTAGTGCTTGTGTACAGGGTGATCGCTGGTCAGTGCAGACTCGGTGGACCGAAGAGCCTGCTTCCCGCACTGCATCTCCAAAGTCTAACGGTAAAAGGATTACATTGAGATCTTCCTTTTCAGTGGAACATTATTCAGATTAGGAAATGCTACTGCCATGAATAATATTCCAGCCTCAACCAATTACACTAGAGGCAGATAAAGCCGCACTTGCTGCTCTGGAACACAGTACGATGCAGATTGCTTGTTGCATTTAACACCTGGACATGATCATCAAAAGTTGCTGATTAAGAAGTGCTTTAAGATGTACTCGGGTCATGATAAAAAAAGAAATTGGACATTCTGTTATCTAGTTTATCAATTCCGAATTATTTAACCAATGGGCGAAGTGTAACGAGAGGGGGTGTTGCTGAAATCTGAGATCTTCTTCAAAGTAGAAGCAGTAGAAGTGTAGGATGGAACTGCAGATGCTGGTTTAAACTGAAGATAGACATAAACTGGAGTAACTCAGGTCGGAGAGACTGCTGTGTGCTGTTTGCAGAGACATGGTTCACACTCCTGATATACCTGACTGTGCCATTCTTCCTTCACTGTATGGACCATACAGCATCTTTGGGCTTGGAACTCACTCCACTTTTTACAAATGTGATAAGCATCATTGAGGGAACAAGATATTTTAATCTACTACTGGGGGCAGAGGGGCTTTGAGGGAACAATAACTGCAATACTATAGAATTTTATGCAAACGTGTTCAATATGAAACCAGGATCTTGAATCTGAATGAAGCAAATTGCAAGGGTATAAGTTATGACTGGCTGTGTTAGAGGCATATTTAAGAAAATAGTTTACAATCCCTATCCAATTGATGAATAGGAAAAGATGAGAAGGCATAGAGAAGTTGTGTCAAAGTAAAAGATTCATTTAAGAATTAATGCAGTCATCTTGAAGATAGAAGTTATTAATGAGGGGAAGCAGAATACGAGTAATGGTTAGCAATAAACATTAAAAAGACATACATTAACTTACAGATCAAGGAAAGAGAAAAATGGTAAACAAATACTTTGGATCTCACTCTGAAGGTATGGTGGCGCATATCAAGGCACGGTGGTGCAGCAGTAGAGTGGGTCTTACAGCGCCAGAGACCCAGGTTCATCCCACACGCGATACAAGCACGCACAAGTTTGGCTTCATTTAAAAAATAAAAAATTGTCTCCTGGTGGGCCGAAGAGCCGGTTTCCGTGCTATATCTCTAAAACTAAGAACATTAATATAACAAAGAACAGTACTGGAAAAAATTAATGGGATGAACAATAGCTTCTCTGCATCTGATAATCTGCATCCTAGTGCTGTAAAGGTGGGTGTGGAGGTAAATGCCCTCCTGTTATCTTCCAATATCCTGTAGATTCGCAATTCATTCCCACAGATTGGAAGGAAGCCAATATAACATTTATTTGGGCAGGAAAAGTAGAAAGGTAGAGATTAAAAATATGGAAATGAAGATGCAAAAATTTCAGGAGGATGGAGACAAAATGGATAATGACATGCTTAAGTAGTTTTCCAACTTGCATAACTTGGCATAAATAGGTATTAAAGTGGAGCTACAACTGTAGAATTTAAACAATTAAGCTAGATAAATTTGCAATAATATTGAACTATCTTGCAGAAAATGAGATACTGTACATTGTTAAATCTAGAGCAAAACAAAGTGCTGGATCTCTTTGAATCCGAAAGTGTCATCAGTCCATTTCCCACCAGATGTCTGACTGAGTTATTCAATTTGTTTTTCAGCAGAAACAAAAACTGAAACCGCTAATGTAAAGAAATCCAAAATGCTGAAGTCCAGGTAATGCTTTAGTTCTGTGTCACTCTACAGACACTACCATATCTGCTTTGTATTTCCAGAATTTAGAATTGGGATATGGGTAGGGCCAACTCATAGCTTAACTAGTTAAAGATGGAATAAACTCAACTCGCCATAATATTATGTGTATGTAGGAACTGCAGATGCTGGGTCGCGATCCAAAATGTCACACTTTCCTTCTCTCCAGAGATGCTGCCTTTTCCTGCTGAGTTATTCCAGCTTTGTCTATCTTCACCATATTACGTACTCGATAATCTAATATCGTAGGGTTTAGTTGAAAAAAATTACCAGCATAAAGGTATTTTCAAATAATCCAAACATGCCTCAAGAAGTTAAAATTCAAAGTTTGGGATAAACCAAACCCCTTTAAAACCCACTCAAATTTCACAACAACCAAGATAAATCATTAAATTGATGCAGCTCAAACTTTTTATTGATAAAATCATACAAGTAATGCACAGCTGAGTCTTTTTGTGCAAGAGCATAGCATCTAAACTATTATAGAAAGCAAATTCTAGATCTACGGTGACTAAAGGGTATTCAATGCACTGAGCAAGACTGGATACTCATGCATTGCAATAGTTATGTTGTAGGAACTTGGAGCATGAAGAGCATTTCTACAATTTATGAATGTTAGGTCTAAAAACTACAACTTGCTTAGAAGTGTCAAGTTGAATACCCAAGTCACTTAATATGCAAATGCAACTAAATGCAACAATAAAGTGATAAACCACATGTATTAAATTTGCTCTTTGCCAGACATTCACTAAACAAAACAAATTGGAGTACCATAACATTTTGCCGTTTTCTAAACATTTTTCCTCTAGAATTTTAAGAAACTCTGTCCAAAAACCTTGGCATATTTTATTTCAGATTTGATCAAATTACCCACATGAATGAATTTGATAGGACAATGGGAATTAGCGGCAATCACAAGGCCGACAGTAGGTTGTGGTTCAGTTTCTGACTCTGGGTCCAATATGACCTTAACAATAAGAGCTCACACTACCCCGAAATATATGTATATATATTCACGCATACGTTGACATTCAACATTCAAGTGCCAGTGTTTTTGGACTGTCTTTTGGTCAAGTTACTTTTTCGGGTTTTCTTTGAACTTTCAAAGAATCACTTTTAGGCTTACAAAAACAAACACAAAAAAAATTAAATATTTGTCAAATGAATAAATATTACACAAAACTAGCAGCAAAAATACCTAGATCTGTTGTGTGCAAATAGTTAATTCCCAACTGTTAGACCCCCATGGTCCCAAAATAGTCCTGGTTTGGTATCTAGCCTCTCTCCCACCCCTTCCCATTTTAATTAAGCTGCGTTTGACAATCACTGCAAAGACTTGGAGGTTCAAGAAAATGCATGCAAGACAAGACATCGGTATATAAAATATTCTCTGAATGTGCATTAAAATAAATTTGTTAAAGGTATTTAGATCTCTTATATAAAACCTGATGGGCACAATGTATAAGGGCCTAAATCTACCTGTATAGCACCATTCATCACAAGAGATTAGCTCAATACTGTCAGTGCATCTACTTTCCATTGATGAGAATTTCAGTACAAGAAGGCACAACACAATAGATGTATTGCACTTGATACGTTCTTTTGCTACTTTTCAGTTTGATCTCCACCACCCAAATTTTCCAGTAGTTTTTATACTGGCAGTCTGGCCACCTGGGAAAAAATAAGCTAAGAAAATCTACCCCATCTTGGCAGTTACAAGTCAACTCACCTGACTGCATTGGACAGCTCAACATTTAAACAGGTGGGAAAACTAATCTTTGGCCAGATATAGCGGATTATTAAACTGACTATTTGTCCATGTAATGGACAGTGCAAAAGGAAACCCAAGCCACTATACTATAGTGGATATGCGATCAATTACCAGCGTTGGCACCTTGTGCAGTAATGTGTACATTTCCATTCTCTGTGATCTCCAAGCATCAAACCTCAGACCCTAGTGGAGCAACTTTACAGAATCTACAGTAAACAGTTAAATGCGGCTTTTCTGAACTTCGCAATGATCTGTTCTACATTTTCCTTGATCTCCATTCCCTTTGTCCTGTTTTAACATCCATACACTTCCTTATCTATCCACCTTCCCTGAATTCAGTCTGAAGAAGGGACTAGACCCGAAACGTCACCCATTCCTTCTCTCCAGAGATGCAGACTGTTACTCCAGCATTTTGTGTTTATCTCTGATTTAAACCAGTTCCTTCCGACACATTTTGTCTGCTCCACTGAGTGAGGTAGTTATGCAGCCCAATATCTCTGAATCAAAATTATGCTTTTATCAAAGCTTCTTAAATAATAAATTTTGTTTTCAACATCTCAACCCCATTCTATGCTGTCAAACCAACATAGATAATCTTTACAGATAAGAAATGCCAAGCAGAGACTATTCATAATTAAAATGCACTGCAGTGTTGAAAATTTATGGCAGCTGTATGTTTGTGTTGAAGATGTAGATTGCATATTGGGGATGGCAAGCAATAACTGTTCACAGTTAGTAAATGCTTTCTACAGCTTGTTGCTAAACAGCCTTGCCTAATTTTCTTAAATCGTTTAACATAATGGCATGTTGCATTTTGCAAACTGATTATGCACTATTAAAAATTATAAATATATAAAATATGATAGAATTGTTAAAGTTTTGCTTTGAAGGTGAAATGAAAATCTCTTTTCCTTGGGTTGACTTTATTCTACAGGACTTGCCATCAACTGCACAACCAAAAGGACGACAGGTGAATAGTCATAGAAACTTTATAATATCCATAACTTAGTACAAGTAGTCAATCCATTTTTCATTAAATATGTTGGATGTTGCAGTATTTAACTTTTTTAGAAAAATGTATTTGAATCTAAAACTCGCCAGAGTGAAATTACTAGCAGTTGTCCAAATATTCCAGATTATAAACATTGCTGTCATACTTGTATTGCCATTATTTGAGCTCATCAAATTAGGTTAATTCCCTTGTTTTTGATTTCTCCAAGGAATTTTTAATGTAACTTTTGGATCACCCTTTCCTGAGCATAACAACTGACTTGTTAATACAAAATGTTTTCTCATGTCAGCACTGGTTCTTTTGTCATTACCTTGAAGTCTATGTCCTTGGTTTACCAATGTTTCAGCCACTGGAAATGGGTTCTGATAGAACAAAATAATAAGCAACATGCAGTGCCCTCCATAATGTTTGGGACAAAGACCCATCATTTATTTATTTGCCTCTGTACTCCACAATTTGAGATTTGTAATAGAGAAAAATCACATATGGTTAAAGTGCACATTGTCAGATTTTAATAAAGGCAATTTTTATACATTTTGGTTTCACCATGTAGAAATGACAGCAGTGTTTATACATAGTCCCCCCATTTCAGGGCACCATAATATTTGGGACACAGCAATGTAATGTAAATGAAAGTAGTCATGTTTAGTATTTTGTTGCATGTTCTTTGCATGCAATGACTGCTTGAAGTCTACGATTCATGAACATCACCTGGGTGTCTTTGGTGATGCTCTGCCAGGCCTGTATTGCAGCCATCCTTGGCTTATGCTTGTTTTGGGGGGCTAGTCCCCTTCAGTTTTCTCTTCAGCATATAAAAGGTAAGCTCAGTTGGGTTCAGATCAGGTGATTGACTTGGCCACTCAAGAATTTAAAAAATTTTAGCTTTGGAAAAACTCCTTTGTTGCTTTAGCAGTATGTTTGGGATCATTGTCTTGCTGTAGAGTGAACTGCCAGCCAATGAGTTTTGAGGCATTTGTATGAACTTGAGCAGATAGGATGTGTCTACACACTTCAGAATTCATTATGCTACCATCAGCAGTTGTATCTTCAATGAAGATAAGTGAGCCAGTACCTTCAGCACCCATACATGCCCAGGCCATAACACCCCCACCACCGTGTTTCACAGATGAGGTGGTATGCTTTGGATCTTGGGCAGTTCCTTCTCTCCTCCATACTTTGCTCTTGCCATCACTCTGATATAAGTTAATCTTCGTCTCATCTGTCTACAAGCCCTCTTTCAATAACTGTGGTTGCTCTTTTAAGTACTTCTTGGCAAACTGTAACCTGGCCATGCTATTTTTGCAGCTAACCAGTGGTTTGCATCTTGCAGTGTAGCCTCTGTATTTCTGTTCATTAAGTCTTCTGCGGACAGTGGTCACTGACAAATCCACACCTGACTCCTGAAGAGTGTTTCTGATCTGTCGGACTGGTGTTTGGGGTTTTTCTTAATTATAGAGAGAATTCTTCTGTCATCAGCTGTGGAGGTCTTCATTGGCCTGCCAGTCCCTTTGTGATTAATAAGCTCACCCGTGCTCTCTTTCTTCTTAATGATGTTCCAAACAGTTGATTTTGGTAAGCCCAAGGTTTGGCTGATGTCTCAGCCAAACTCAGTAAAACAGTTTTATTCTTCTTTCTCAGTCTCATAATTGCTTCTTTGACTTTCATTGGCACAACTTTGATCCTCATGTTGATGAACAGCAATAAACGTTTCCAAAGGTGATGGAAAGACTGGAGGAAAGACTAGGCGCTGAGAGCTATCTTATACCTGCATTACGGAGGCAATTAAACACACCTGAGCAATTACAAACGCCTGTGAAGCCATTTGTCCCATACATTATGGTGCCCTGAAATGGGGGTACTATGTATAAACACTGCTGTAATTTCTACATGGTGAAACCAAAATGAATAAAAATACCCTTTAAGTCTGACAATGTTCACTTTAACCACGTGATTTTTTTTAATATTACAAATCTCAAATTGTGGAGTACAGAGGCAAATAAATAAATGATAGGTCTTTGTCCCAAACATTATGGAGGGCCTGGGTGAGTGTATAAAATCTCACTAAGGAGAACAACATCATTTTTTTTAACTCTCTGCGTAACCGAAGTCCTCGTACCTAATTCCACTCCAGTAAATCACCTTGTGCCTGTTTCAGATTCTGGGATTCTTCCTAACATGTGAGGTCCAGAATTGAAAATAGTTTTCCAGCCGCAAGCTAAGCAGCTTTTTTTTAGGCTTGTGTAATTCTTATTTTTTTATTCCATACTCATCTGCGAGTATAGATTTTTGAGAAATCTATACTCACTTTTACAGATCAGCACACACATTTCCAAATGCCAATTTGTTTTGTATTATATCCCCAGTATTTACAGGTGTAATTATGATGAGATTCCATTCTTCATTCATTATTGACAATTCAGATGAGCACAAGTGCATTGTTAAGTGTAAAGATCCCCAAGGTACCAACCAGTTCCTTCGGTGGGTTTGTGCAAACATTATCGAGGCAGACAACATATTATTCATTCTGATGCATTATCTTGGTGAAAACTAATTTACATTTTATGTATTTTGAATGAGATAGAACAGAGTTTTTAAAGCTACTCTGAACCACAATTACTGCTGTACAACTTCTCGTTCTAAAACTATTTATCTCAAAATAGCTAATTCAAAATTCTGTATATTTTACAATATCTTAATTATTTTCCTGCTTCAAGCTCTAACAATAGCTCTACTTCAAGCTCTCCCAATCTATTCGCTGAACAAGGGCCTTGACCAGAAACGTCACCCATTCCTTCTCTCCAAAGATGCTGCCTGTCCCACTGAGTTACTTTTGTGTCTGTATTCACTCTTAGCAATATGTTTAAAAAGGTATAAGAATTGAGTGTTTAATTTCCAAGTTTCTTTGTCAAAATTGGTTACTCAGCCATGTTGATGATGATACAATAGATTTGTGGCTAGGTTTTGTTGAGTTTATTGACAATGCTGTCCTTTCATTGCTGACTGGTCATCTCAGCCCAGTCTCCAAAAAAAATCCCACCAATGTTTGGCTGAATTTTTTGGACTTCTAGGTTGATCCTTTTCTTTGTGTACTTTATTTTAATCCTGTCCACTAATACTACTGCTTCCTATAGAAAGGAAAAGCAATTTAAGAACTTCTGTTCATCTGATTGATTTGAAACTATATGCAGCTCATGTTAGTGATGGTGTTGTCTGATAGATTATTTGATCATTTTGTGTGCAGTTTCAATAGACAATAGACAAGTTCAATTTTCTGGATGCACATTTCTATAACATTTTCTTATGAAACACTATCCCATAGATTTATGTTCGGGCACAATTTGAATATGATCCATCAAAAGATGATCTTATACCTTGCAAAGAAGCTGGGATCCGTTTCCGAGTTGGGGAGATCATACAGATCATCAGTAAAGATGATCACAATTGGTGGCAGGGCAAGTTGGAAAACTCCAAAAATGGTACAGCTGGTCTCATTCCATCTCCTGAACTGCAGGAATGGTAAGTAACCTTAACACCCTTTTGCCATCATCTTAAGGAATTTAATTCTGAAAATGTCATAAATAAAACAAATATCTGTGCTGCAGTATCCCCCAAGACTGAAGCCATCAATTAACCTGGGAATTTTGTTGGCTTAGTGGTTGTGCTAAGATAGTACCAGTTTCCATATTCTGGTTTAATTAGAGCATTGTCATGCAAAACAGAAACCAGCTCCCCAGGTTTGCACTTATCATTAATCCTATTTTGTTCCCAATATTCCCACCATCCCCACCAAAAGATGAATCTATCACTCGCCAACATAGTACAGACAATATATAGCAGCAATGTTACAAAATTTTGAGATTTTAAAAATCAAGTCTGCAATTTATCCCATCATATAAAGCATAACAATAAGTTTAATTTGACACCAAATTCACTTTCATATCTCAAGTATTAAAAACGTTATGGCCATTTTCATACTCGGAAATTAGCATCTTGTTCCCTATTGATTTTCAATGGACATTACAAAAAAGCTGTGATCTTGGATAATCAAAGGCCCATTTCTTAAGGAAAGATTAACATTTTTAAATAGCCTAAGTGTCCAAAGATTATTCACAAATAATTCACAATATAACATGATTTTTATATCTAATTTACATTAATTTATAGGCCAAATGGAAGGAATTTAGTGTTCAATTGCTGTAAATAAATGCCCATTTAAATCGGCTTTCTAGTGGGTTCATGTGGAACGCGCTGGTTTAGAATGTTGACAGCGCGCTGGATTAGTGCCCTCAAATGCCGAGAAAAATACTGCGGGATATAAAAAGCCCAAAATGAACTATTCGCTATAGATAACTTGATATATAGGGTTATATATATGCCCCATTTAATGTAAAAAAAAGGTACATACCTTTAATTGTTTGCTTTATAAAACCCTGGGGCTGCGAGATGTTGCGGAATCAGAGAGTAATTTTAAACTATTATAACTATATTATCGAGGCCTATAAAACTAATAATACCTTTTGCGACCGGGTCTTGCAGCGATTTTTCGTTAATGATTTACTAGGCTGAACATCTGCGATTAGTACAGCCTAGTAAAAATCGCGTTTTAAACCCGCCCCCTCCAAACAACGCCAAAATCGCCGACCTGGCTGTGGGCAGATTCCCAATGGCGATTCAGGTAGGTTTTGTAACATACCTATATATAGTAGCCAATTAACTTATAAATCCACGTATCTTAAATATGGGAAGATCCTGAAGCATCTGGATGAAATTATGACACAAAACGTTTGACGAGTGCACTTTATAGTTAGGTTACATAGCCTATTTAGGAAAAAGTATAAAACCAAAATATTTCATATTTAATTTTTTTTTTTTTTAACCAAACAATTTTCTTACAGACAAGTATAGGTTAAGTGCAAATACTGCAGCAATGGTTCCAGTGCTGTGGAGGAAAGGGTAGTGAGTTGAATTAAACAAAGCAGACCATGATTGAGTCTTGAACATCTGGGGATATGTGAATATTTTAGACACTTTTTGAGTTTCCTGCAATGCTTTTACAAGATCTCATTCATAAGATTGAAAATAAGAGTTTTTAACACAGTAAATTGTTCATGCTCTACCGAAGTTGCAATCTGAAAGGTACAATATTAATATTTGCTCTCAGAGCTTTACATATGCTCACTGATACTCGTGCGTTTTTTTTCTACACAAGGCGTGTTGCGTGTATAGCCATGGAAAAGACCAAACAAGAGCAGCAGGCTAGCTGTACCTGGTTTGGGAAGAAGAAAAAACAATACAAAGATAAATATCTGGCAAAACACAATGCAGGTATTCAAAACTTAGCATAATTACTGGAAGTCTTAATTCTGACTGCATCTGCTTTTGATTTGATAATTATTTGCATTAAATAAAACAATACGAATAACAAAATAACATTTGTAAACGATGTAAGATTTTGTCACATGCATTATTTTAATGTTAACAGTGAGCCATTAAAACAATAACATTATTGTCACTATTAAAATATTGCCGTGGCTAGTTTCAGTTTTGATATAATTAGTAAATGTTCATGTAGTATATATATTTGTGATCACACACAAAGTATTCCAGTGTTAGTCGTTCGTGAATTGTGGTTGTACTGGCAAGGCTAGCATTTATTACCTCCTGAACCATTTCAGAGGGCAGAGACACCCCCTTATTATTGTGTCTGCAATCATAAGCAAACCCCAGACTGGGTAAGGATGGCAGGCTTCTATCCTTGAAGGAGATTAATAACCAAATCGTTTTTTAATGTGACAGTTTAGTAATTTCTCTAGGGAAAATTTACAGAAGCCAATTAACCTACAAACCTGTATGTCTTTGGAGTGTGGGAAGAAACGGAGCACCCGAAGAAAACCCACGCAGTCACAGGGAGAACATATAAACTCCGTACAGACAACACCCATAGTCAGGATCGAACATGGGTCTCTGGCGCTGTACGGCAGCAACTCTACCGCTGTGCCACTGTGCCGCCCCCATTGTAGTTACGTTTTCTAGAAGGAAGCATAATTCAACAATAAGGGAAGGATGAGGTGGGGTGGGAGGTGGGCTTACTGCTCTGTAGGCCTAAGAATCTATACTTCCAGCTGTTGGAATAAAGCTAACATAATATCAATCCATCTAAATCCTGTTTGTGTTTCGCATTCAGACCACCTATATTACATTCTTAAATTCAGAGATGTTATTTGCTCTCTTGTGCAGCTTTGTGAATGATGAGCATGTTGCCCTGTTGCTAGGATGATTCTGTGATGTAACAATATCATCCCTTTGAATTACGTACTTTGTTATATATATATATCTTCCTTTATTCGAAGAGAGGGTAAAATTACCCTTCAATGGGATTAGGCGTAATTACGTTTTCTTTAAACTGCTGTTATTTCCCTATAGATGGAGCAAAACAGAAACAGTTGAATTGTTGAGTTTAATAACTAAAACTTTATAAAACTCTGAAGCTACTATTTATAGCAATAGCAGGTCGCCATTTTTCTTGAAATCATAATGATTCCTCTGCATTTTGTTCTATAGCCACATGTCTGTATAGTATGCTGAATTCTCCGAAGCCCTTTGTTATCTGACAAGAAACTGTGGTCTTAATTCCTTCTTCTTACTTCTTAAGCCCTTTGCTCCTCTAGGGAGCATAGGCCATTGACAAATGTCCTCCACCTCACTCAATTGTTGGCAGTTCTTTCGAGATCTCCCCTGTTGAGCCCACTCTCAGACATTTCTGTCTCCAGCTGTTCCTTTTTCCTTGGGGAAATTGTTCAGGGCTTGCCAGGTGATGTTTGTGGCAGGTTTCTTGAGGGTGTGTCCTATCCAACTCCATTTTCTCCTTCGAATTTGTACGTCAATGGGCTCCTGGCTTGTCCTTTTCCACAGGTCCACATTGCTTACTTTGTCTCTACACCAGATGTTAAGTATTCTCCTAAGGCAGGTGATAATGAATGTTTGCAGCCTGTTTGTAGTGTGTTTTGTTGTTTTCCATGTCTCTGATCCATACAGCATCACCTGTTTCACATTTGAGTTAAAGATGCGTATTTTGGTGTTGATTGAGATGTGTTTTGAGCTCCAGATCTTCCTGAGCATATTAAACACCTCCCTAGCCTTATTGATTCTACTTTTTATGTCTGCTTCTGCCCCTCCGGTGATGTCCACATTACTGCTTAGGTATGTGAATGTTCTACCTCCTCTAGAACAGTGCTGTGCTTAAGGATAGGGTTGCTGGTTTTGGAGTGCATCCTCATCACATGTGTCTTTGCTGTATTGGGTGTAAGACCAAGTTTTGTGCAGCTTGTGAGAGTCTGTCCGTCTTCTCCTGCATTTGTATCTGTGTGTGTGAAAGGAGAGCTATGTCATCTGCAAAGTCAAGTTCAATTCCTTGCCAAAAAAAAACTGCTCATCGAGGCTGCTATTACACCTAATCACTTTAAAATTAGCTTTTTACAAAGTTCAACATGTAGATATCTTCCATCAGCCACCATCCTTTTCCTCAGGAGTATGAACATATATGTGATTCCCATAAAATTTCAAAGTATTCCGGGTGCACTCTATAATGCACGTTTCAGCAAATGTGGGTTCTCGTCCTTATGCGACTCACTGTGATGCACAAGGCAGCCATTTGGCCCATCAAGTCTGTGCTTGCTCCAAGCAAAATAATCAAATAAGAAAGACCAAAAACTACAGATGTTGGCAATGCCCATGTCCCATTCCCCTTCTTTTTACTTCCTTGTAGCCCTACATCTTATTCCTTCTCACTTGCCCAAAGCCCTACATTGACTCTTTTACACTAACCCATGCTGGAGCATAATTAAGTTGCAGATTGAGGAGAGCAAAGCATCAGAGACCTTATAAGTCATGAGGTAACAAAAGTTGAGATTAATGTTTCTGCGATGGATTTGTGAGGTAGAATAAAAACTGTTAGATGTTTTAGTAAGTAGATATTCTTTGTGGTGAAAGGCAAACGGGATCAGAATATTGGTTCAGAGTTCATTATGAATCCATTGGTGTAAACAGTGTTATCAAGACTAGTCAGGAAAGCTGTAAAAGAGCTGAAGATATTAGCTTCATTCTGGAGGAAATTGGGACACATTCATGATTGCATTTTGAATAAATAGTCTGAAAGCAGAAAGCAAGTTATAAGTCAACAGATGTGTTAGCTGTTGTCAACTTCGAAGCTCCTCCTTCATATGATATTGCCAAGATGCGTGCTTAGTGAAGAAAACTATGGGTTAAGGATAGATCATGGGGGTATGAATGTAGGTAGGTGAAGGATTGTTAATAAAGCCATGATCTAGCTGGTTCTGGCTTTTTGACAATATAACTGCACAAGAAAACACCCTTTCAACTGGCTAACAAGGGTGGGGATTGAAAGCAATGGCTTGGATGGCCATGTCCAAATGTGCAAGGATTATAGATAACAAATATTAACATTTATAATAAGGCATAGATAACTTGTTCTCACGATGCAGCATACTAAAGTCACAGACAATACCATCGATTGGAGAAAGTTTCCTTGCTGAGAAAGAAACAGAAACCTGAATTAAACAGTTTGGGAGTAAAAGGTTTGAGTTTAGAAAGTGACAGCACATCCCAAAGATTATGCATATAATAGGAATTCCATTGTAAACTTAAATTCATTAGAAAT
The DNA here is from genome assembly GCF_028641065.1 of Leucoraja erinaceus. Classification (NCBI taxonomy): domain Eukaryota; kingdom Metazoa; phylum Chordata; class Chondrichthyes; order Rajiformes; family Rajidae; genus Leucoraja; species Leucoraja erinaceus. The sequence continues at coordinate 24,999,101 of NC_073389.1, read as the reverse complement.
TATATCTTGTAATTTGCAAGGTTGTCTTTGCTTTCAAAAATCCAATTAAAACATCCAAACTGTGTCATGATAACGAGGTAAAATCAGCTTATCCTTCGGGAAACATTCGCTTTATTTTGACTGACAGATTATGTATTTTGGTGAGAGTTACTTCAATCATTCAGGACAACAATTAGGTGTTGCTCTGTCCAGGGACCTATTCCACCAAGACATAAAATCAGGAATGCGCAGCCACAGTAGTTACCCTCGTTAAAATGTTTGTCTGTTTGCTTTGAATGATTAAACCAATGCTCTACATCGGAAGTTCCTTGTTTACCTAAAATGTACCAGAAAGTATTGTGTCTCTGACTGCACACAACTGCTGATCATTGCAAAAGGGAGACGACTAATGGAATCAAAGCTCATGATCTAATATCACAATCTACAAATAATCTTTTTATGCAATAATGAAACTCTTTCTCTGGTACATTTTGCAGATTTAATCATCTTAAATTGACCTTTGGTGTATAAGTATATTTGTGAACGCACATTAATGTACATAGTCATAGAACCAAATCAAGATGGTATACATCATTAAATTCTAGTAACTTGCACATATTTTATTTACATAGAGGTAGCTAAGTACTTTTGCAATGTGATGTATTTGTTGCCTTTTGTGAATACTGAAATATATCTTTCACATTTTATTTGAAATATAAAATTTGATTTTGCTTTGTGGGTTTTTGTGTGTTTTGTACATTTTGGTTGTAATTTAACAATGCAGTGCAACATTGCTTAAACAATGATGCTTATACATTTTTCATGCTGTCTTCCACCCAATGGCCTCTATGCATGTAAGTAACTGTGACCGAGTGACATTAACTTTTCTCCCTTTTTCCATTTTTATTTTAGTTTGTTTCATTAGCATTAAAGAAATTAAAGCTGCATTATATTCTTTTGAAAGCCTGATCCTCTTCAGTATAATAAAAAATGAACTTTTAGAACTTATGTTGGTTTTCAGAACCTAGGAATGCAAAGTAAGGTTGTTCAACGTTGCTTGTATCAATGCAGATTTATGTCTGGAAATTCAAAATTTCCTTCATGATGTACCAGATGAGTGCAGCAGCTGGTCACCAATCACTGTTGGCTATGAGCCCTGCACTGAATATGTTGGTCCAATAGCCATATGTGAAAATATACCGCTTGGTATTCCTTTCACAGGCTAAAATCAGGCTTGAAAGCTACAACCCTAATTGGGCCTGTGCTGTGGTCAGTAGAGAACGGAAGTAGGGATTGGTGTTATTTGGTAGTGGTTGGGAGGCAGGGTAGGTGGGTAGGACAGGCATTCGGGATGTTCCTTGAGTTTAGGTGCGATTGAAGAATAAAATCAGAAAATGCTACAAAAATCCAGCAGTAGGTCAGACAGCTTTTGCATGGGGAGAGATGGTTACTGTTTCTGGTTTAATGACCTTTCATCAAGATGCTGAAAAGTTAGAAATCAATCAAGTTTTAAGTAGCAGACAAGATGGAGACACCAAATAGAATGTCTGAAAGTGGGTAACCAGAAGAGGCTGAATGACAGATGCGGTGAGGGTGCCAGCTCAGAGAGGATAATGAAGGCTTGATGGTCCCAGCTGACCTCTCTTGAGAGATGAATGGAAACATAAAGAAAAAAAGGCAGTCATTGCTGGAACTGTGAGACATAAAACACTGTGGGTGCTAGAAATCTGAAATGAAACAAACTCATGGTAAGGCAGCATCAGTGAATGGAGTAAAACTGTTAATATCATATGTTGATAAGCTTGCATCTGACTGTCTAATTGCGATTGGCAGGCTATCTGAAACAGAAATTTTTTCCAACATTTAAAATCTTAATTAAATGCATCTCTCTAGGATGTGTAGGTGCTAACTGCATGTGTTAATGTCTATAATTGTATTATAATAATATAATGCAGCTTTAAGCGCATGATGGAATTGTTTATAAGACTCATAATTTCCCTGTAAGTACACCTAGAATGTCACAATGTTTCCTCCAACTCTCAACAGCAAAAATAACCCTACTTTCACTGTGAAAGAGGTGACTTTAAAACATTAAAGACCTTGTTGGTTTTTCCTTTAACAAACTATGGAGCTGAAAACCTTATTTTTAATATATATACTAGAGCTACTGTAGTTTTGAATGTACCATTTGAAGCATTTCTGCTTCTATTTATGGAACTATTTAATGCATTTTTCACATTTTATTTTGGACTATAAATAAGCCTCATTTCAGGCTTACCTGTCTGATGTGCTTTCACTCTTCTTAACCAGAAGTCAACCAGCTGATACATCCACGATGTCTAATAATTTAGTATATAATTGGAACTTGAGAGGAACCGGAACCAACAAGCTCCCCAAGGACAGAGCGTTTTGTAGATGAATTGGCATTTAGCAGGAAGCACTTCAAATCACAGGACATGCATATTTCATTAAGTCATCAACACTCTATTGAGTATATAAGTTGGAATGTTTCTATGTTTGCAACTTTTTTTTTGAAGTTCAATTGCAGGCAGAGGGAGCAGTTTATCGTGACATCATGATCAGCACAGGCATTATGGGATGAAGGGCCTGTTCATGTGCTGTATGATCCAAGGAGAGTTATCATGGGATCCAAGGAGAGATAGCTGAATGGATAGCAAATGGGCTCCATGAAAGGAAGCAGAGGGTGATGGTGGAAAGTTGCTTCTCAGAATGGAGACCTTTGACTAGTGATATGCCACAGGGTTCAGTGCTGGGCCCATTACTGTTTATCATCTTCATCAATAATTTGGATGAGAACATACAGGGCAAGTTTGCTGATGATACAAAAGTTAGTGGTTTTGCAGATAGTGAAGATGGTTGTGAACGATTGCAGCATGATCTGGATCGATTGGCCAGGTGGGCGGAAGAATGGTTGATGGAATACAGAAAAGTGTGAGGTGTTGCATTTTGGGACGTCGCACAAGGGCAGGACCTACACAGTAAATGATAGGCCTCTGTGTAGTGTTGTAAAGCAGAGAAATCTAGGAGTACAAGTGCATGGTTCTATGAAGGTCGAGTCGCAGATAGATAAGGTGGCCATAAAGACTTTGGCCATCATCAGTCAGAGTATTGAGTGTAGAAGTTGGGAGGTCATGTTGCAGTTGTATAAGACGTTGGTGAGACCACATTTCGAATATTGTGTGCAGTTCTGGGCACCATGTTATAGGAAAGATATTGTCAAGCTTCAAAGAGTTCAGAAAAGATTTATGAGGATGTTGCCAGGACTAGAATGTGTGAGCTATAGGGAGGTTGAGTAGGCTGCGTCTATTCCATGGAGTGTCAGAGGATGAGAGGAGATCTTATAAAGATATACAAAATCATGAGAGGAATAGATCGGGTAGATGCACTGTCTTTTACCCAGAGTAGGGGAATCGAGGACCAGAGGACATAGGTTCCAGGTGAAGGGGAAAAGATTTAATAGGAATCCAAGAGGTAACTTTTTCACACAGAGGGTGGTGGGTGTGTGGAACAAGCTGCCAGAGGAGGTAGTTGAGACAGGGACTATCCCATCGTTTAAGAAACAGTTGGACAGGTACATGGAAAGGACAGGATATGGACCAAGCGCTGGCAGGTGGGACTAGTGCTGCTGGGACATTGTTGGCCGGTGTGGGCGAGTTGGGCCGAAGGGCCTGTTACCACACTGTAATTATCTATGACCCTTTGGAGCAATATTTCAACTTTTTAACTAGTAGGTTGAGTCAATGTGGTTTTGGGTTAAGATATTTGGCAGAGCTTTTCATTATTAACCTTCCCATTTCCCATAAAGTTCCCATTTTTTCTCATTTGCTTTGATTGCAGCCTAATTTTTTTTTTCAGAAGGTCACTGCATGTGGGATAAAATGACTATTGGCTAAAAGAAAACTGCCAATAAAAACCAATGAATAAGTACTTACAGAAAAATTAAGAGCCTGCTTATCACATTTGTAATTGACTAAGATATTTGGCAGGACATTAAACTATTGGAGATGCATTTTCCACATTCTGTGTTCACATATATTTTATTATTGACTAATGCAAAATACTATTGAAAATATCCCTTAATTCATTTATAACAGACCCAAATACAAATGAAAATGTACATGTCCCATCTTACTACCAACCATGTTTTGATACATTTTACCTGAAGGAAAATCAGATTCCAGTTTCAGTAACATTCATTATTCAATTATAATATCAAATACATTTCATCTCATATCATTTGTAAATGTGTTTTTAGTAAAATTAATGTTTAATTACAGAATAATGCATTATTGTACTACTTCAGAATAAACAGTAATTATTTATTACTTTAAGTCATAATAGATTTTGTAATCCATGTCTCGAAAGTCCCAGGAATGTTTAAAAACATGTTTAACTTAGTGGTCTTGATAAATCTTCAAATATTTAATTTACCATGGGTCTCCCTTTTAGTCTTTGATCAACTAGATCTTGTCACATACGAAGAAGTAGTAAAACTGCAAGCCTTCAGAAGGAAGACGCTAGTATTACTAGGTAAAAAAAACTATATTTTGATTGCATTAATCTTACAATTGCAATTACTAATTACTGTGCAAGATGTCCTTTAAAAGGGAATAAAACTTTTTTTTTGTCTTTTTTTAATTTGCGGGAAAGGAGCCCATGGAGTAGGACGACGGCACATTAAAAATACTCTTATTACAAAGCATCCAGACAGATTTGCATACCCTATACCACGTAAGTGCTGGATTTATGTGTGAAATATTCAATGGTTAAATCCTTATCAAAAATCATTGTATTTTGGCGATGTTCATGGTTGTTATATGTTTGGTATATCTCTGCATTAAAAATATCTATTAAAGGCCTCCACCGCCTCCTGTGGCAAATAATTCCACAGATTCACCACCCTCTGACTAAAGAAATCCTCCTCATATCCTTCCTAGAGAAATGTCCTTTAATTTTGAGGCCATGACCTAGGTCCTAGACTCTCCCACTAGTGGAAACATCCTCTCCGCAACCACCCTATCCAGGCCTTTCACTATTCGGTAAGTTTCAATGAGGTCCCCCCTCATCTTTCTAAACTCTAGCGAGTAGAGGCCTTGCGCCGTCAAACGCTCATCATATGTTGACCCACTCATTCCTGGGATCATTCTCATAAACCTCTTCTGGACCTTCTCTAGAGCCAGCACATTCTCAGATATGGGACTCAAAATTGCTCAAAGTACTCCAAATGCGACCCGACCAGCACCTTATAGAGCCTCAGCATTATATCCATATTATTGTATTCTGGTCATCTTGAAATAAATGCTGGCACTGCGTTTGAAACTTAACGCAGTGTGTCCATCTTTTCTGGTTCTTCCTTTAGTGAACTGGCTGAGAACTGGTATAGATCATGGATAAATAAACATAGACAGCTGCAGCTTTGTATCAAGTTTTGTTTGGAAGACATTTTAAACATTTTAAAATATGAAATTGCTGACTTTTTCACCCAGTAACAATGGAATGCATTAAGATCATGCCATCAATCTGCCACTATGAATTGGTTCAGTATTAGACTACTATTTGTGGAGCTTCCTGGACATTAGACTAAATAAAACTCTTCTAAGTTAAAGCATCTGTGTTCAATACAATTGTTAGAATGTTTGGAGACACAAGGAACTGCAATAAAAGATGCAAAGTGCTGGAGTAACTCAGCAGGTCAGGCAGCATCTCTGGAGAACATAGATTGGTAATATTTCAAGTCTGAAGAAAAGCCCAGATTCAAAACGTCACCTAAAAATGTTCTCAAGTGATGCTGCCTGACCCACTGAGTTACTTCAGTACTTTGTGTCTTATATCAGAATATTTGATGGTTCTCTGCAGTGAAAGATCAGTGATATAGACCAAAATGGAAAAAGGGCTCTTCAATCGATTTTTACCTGTGGGTTGGAAAAGTGGATGGCAAGTAGGAAATTTATTGCCACTGTTAATCACTATCCAGTGGTCTGTTGTGCTATTGCAAGTAAGAATGTTATTGTTCCATTTCGGGGCATATGACAATAAAACACTTTTGACTTGATCTCTTCATGGCCTTGGATTCCCTTTTCCAGCTCTACAAATTCTCAGAACTCTGTCTTCCTCTAATTTCAATTTCTTGTGTATCTCTTACGTAATTTTCAATCAAAGCCCAAATCTATGCAATTCTTTCCCCAAACTTAACCTATCTTTCACTCCTCATTTAAAATCCACTTCAACGCATGCTGAACTTTTAGTTTCTGCTTTTAATATTCCGTTAGCATGGTGTAGTTCTTTTCATCTGATTACATTCCTGTGAAAAATCTTGAGATGATTTACGATGAAAGACTTATATGAAAGTTGTCATTATTGCCAGATGTTAATCGGCCTCCATATCCTAGAAGATAAGAAGAATATAATCTGTTTTGTCTTAATCTGTAGTATGCTTAAAGAGTTTCATGCTAAAATAATAAAACACAAAAAAATGCTTCAAATGGTGGTTTCACTTTCAAAAGGTTACATTGTTTGTCAGGAGAAAGTATAATATGAGCTATTGATTTAAAAAGGCCCTGCTTTCAGGGAAGAAATTGCATCGTTATTTTCTCAAGGCCAATTAAGAATGAGCAATAAATGCTGAGTAGCCACAGTCACACATGACACATGTATCAATGGACCTTCTGAAGAAAGGTCTCGACCCGAAACGTCACCTATTCCTTCACTCCATAGATGCTGCCTCACTCGCTGAGTTTCTCCAGCATTTTTGTCTACCTTCGATTTTTCCAGCGTCTGCATTTCTTTCTTAAACACATGTATCAATGGTCAGAAAAGAATGATGAATCAACCAGGCATGAGTTGGAATCCACATTTTCATCACTGATCTGTCACTAATGTAAGGCTATTTTTCTTCATAGACACTACGAGACCTGCCAGAAAAGATGAAGAAAATGGCAAAAATTACCATTTTGTTTCACATGATCAAATGATGCAGGATATTTCCAATAATGAATATCTGGAGTATGGCAGTCATGAGGATGCAATGTATGGAACAAAGTTGGAAACGATACGCAAAATCCATGAACAAGCACTCATTGCAATTCTAGATGTTGAGCCACAGGTCAGTAAAATTATTGAAAATATCATCATTCTCAATGAAGGCCTTGTTTGTTCCATCGTTTTGAGTCTGTATTAATGCACTGGCCTGACTGTTGCTGGACTTTCTATCATAACAGTGGTGTTGCAAGCAGGGCCGGCCTTAAGCCAATTGGACCAATTGCTCCCAATTGGGCCCCCCGCCTAAGGGGGCCCCGCGCTAGAGTAATCTACTCTCGACTCGTCAAGTACACACAACACATTGCAATATCTATGTAACACCACATTACTGGTTCTACAGAGATTTCTGTGGTTTCTGTAAATATGAGTAAAAGACTAAGGGACATCGGCAGAACATATTTGAGTGGCATAAGAAGAGGGGTGTAGCCAAGGCAAAGAAGGCCGAAGCAGAAAAGGAGAAAGATGCATTAGATAAGTATTTCAGCAGAACTATCTCAGAAAATGTAGAAGAGCAAGTGGAGCCACAACACAGTGAAGATGATGACACTGAAGGAAGCCAGTCTGAAGAAGTTATGCAAGACAATCAAAGTGGGAATTTATTTACTGAAAGTGAGATCGGCCATTTTGAAAGTGTTGAATTTGACAAACAAGGAAACTCGCCTGTTGACACGACTGCTGGTGCCTCTGAGGCAAGGGAGAACGTGAATTCAAAATCTGCCAGTTTTGTAGAATTAACAGATGATGCTACAACATGGCCAGAAATGATAAGTCAGAGTACACAATGTTGATGGAGAAACTCAGCGGGTGCAGCAGCATCTATGGAGCGAAGGAAATAGGCGACGTTTCGGGCCAAAACCCTTCTTCAGACTGATGGGGGGTGGGGGGGAGAAGAAAGGAAAAAGGGAGGAGGAGCCCGAGGGCGGGGGGATGGGAGGAGACAGCTCGAGGGTTAAGGAAGGGGAAGAGACAGCAAGGGCTAGCAAAATTGGGAGAATTCAACGTTCATGTCATCAGGACGCGAGCTGCCCTGTCACCTGTCACCTAACACCTGTCCCTTCACCTCCCCCCTCGACTCCATTCAAGGTCCCAACCAGTCGTTCCAGGTGCGACAAAGGTTCACCTGTATCTGCTCCAACCTCATCTACTGCATCCGCCGCTCTAGATGTCAGCTGATTTACATCGGCGAGACTAAGCGGAGGTTGGGCGATCGTTTTGCCGAACACCTCCACTCAGTCCGCAATAACCTACCTGAACTCCCGGTGGCTCAAAACTTCAACTCCCCCTCCCATTCTCAATCGGACCTCTCTGTCCTGGGTCTCCTCCAGAGTGAGCAATACCGGAAATTGGAGGAACAGCACCTCATATTCCGCCTGGGCAGCTTGCGTCCTGATGGCATGAACGTTGAATTCTCCCAATTTTGCTAGCCCTTGCTGTCTCCTCCCCTTCCTTAACCCTCGAGCTGTCTCCTCCCATCCCCCCGCCCTCGGGCTCCTACTCCCTTTTTCCTTTCTTCTCCCCCCCACGCGCCATCAGTTTGAAGAAGGGTTTTGGCCCGACACGTCGCCTATTTCCTTCGCTCCATAGATGCTGCTGCACCCGCTGAGTTTTTCCAGCAATTTTGTGTACCTTCGATCTTCCAGCATCTGCAGTTCCTTCTTGAACACATGATGCCAGAGTGTCAGGGACCATTTAGTGAGAAAAAGGACCACCTACAATTATAGTAGAATTTTTTCCCAAGAATGAGAGTGGATCACGTTTTTCAAAATTTTACTGCAAAAGAAAACTACCAAATGGTGAAATTGTAGATCGTCCATGGCTAATATACTCTGTATCAAGTGATAAAATCTTCTGTTACTACTGCAAGCTTTTTGATAATAACACAGCAAATGCACTTGCAAGTTGTGGTTTTAATAACTGGCCGAACATTCATACCAGACTAGCTGAGCATGAGAACTCCAAAAAGCTTTTGCAAGCTATGATCAGTTGCTGTGAACTGCAGCAAAGATTATCTGCTGAAAAGACTATTGATGAACTGATAGAAAAAACTAATCACACAAGAAGCACTGGCATTAAGTTTTTGAACGACTGTTAGCCACTGTATAGTTCCTAGCAAAAAGAAACTTGCCATTCCGGGGATCTGAGGACCACATAATGGAAATTTCCTTGGTGTTTTTGAGTTGCTAGGAAGGTTTGATCCGGTAATGCAAGATCATCTGTGAAAAATCCAGAATAAGGAAATAAATTATCATTATTTAGGAAAAATAATCCAGAATGAGCTTATTAATATAATGGGTCAAGCTGTTTTACAGGAAATCATTTTGCAAATCAAGGCTGCTAAGTATTTTGCAGTAATTTTCTTGACAATCCCAGTGACTGACGCATCTAGAGAAAGGAGTTTTTCCAAGCTGAAACTGATCAAAACTTACTTGAGATCATCAAATCAGCAAGAACGTTTGAACAGTTTGGCAATTATGTCCATTGAATCTGAAATTGGCAGGAGTTTAAACTTAGACAAAATTCTAAAAGACTTTGCAGAGTCCTCTCCTTTCCCCTACCCTCAGTCACTCCCTCCCTCCCTCCATAAAAAGCAACATCTGCAGTTCCTTCCTCCACAGGTTAGCTGTTAGCTGTGGTTTAGATCCCGTTAACTTGACGATTGGACCAGCTTGTAGTGTGTGTGTGTGTGTGTGTGTGTCTCACGTGAGGGTGGGTTACCGCAACGGTGGCGGCGGAGAAGACGGACCTGGGGGGACGGGTAGACGGGACCGCCATTGCCGCAGAGGGCGGGCGGGGGAGAGGGGTGAGTAATGAGGGAGAGAGAGACGAGACCATGGCCTTCATTGCGCCTCCGCTGGGCCTCCACTCAATCCCCCCCCCCCCCCCCGTGGCAGCCGCCAATGATGGAGGAGACAATAAACAAGTTACTGTGAGGAGGGGAGAGAGGAGTTTGTGAGTGGGGCGGGACAGGCCACCGCTGGTGGGGCAGGAAGGCGCGTCGCCATCTCGCGGCCGTGGCATTAACTGACAGGAGAAGAGACCAATCTACGTGGCGCTGACTGAAGGAATCTGTGCATGCCCGGTTTTTAAGGGGGGAAGGGGTACCAGGGTTATGTTTCTGCTTGTCAAACCTGCAGTAGAACTCATTCAGGTCGTTGGTCAGCTGACGATCGTCCAAAGAGCAGGGGGCTTTCCTCTTGTAGCTGGTGATTTCTTGCAAGCCCTTCCAAACTGAAGAAGAGTCACTAGCTGAGAACTTGCTCCTCAACTTCTCAGAGTACCTTTCCTTGGCAGCTCTGATTCCTCTTCTGAGCTTGTACTTGGCCTGCCTCTGAGCACTAGATCAGAGTTTTAGTTATGTATAGAGATAGACAGACAGACAAACACAGACACAGACAGACAGACAGACAGACAGACAGACAGACAGAGAGAGAGAGACACACAGAGAGAGAGAGCAACTTCTTCAGAAGCACTAGAAAATATTCGGGTGCATCACATCTTGGTTTGGCAATTGCTCAAGTCTGCAAAAAATTGCAGAGAATTGTAGCCCAGTCCATCACACAAAACCAGCCTCCCACTACCCCAATCCCATCAACTCATCTATTCCATGCTGCCTTCGAAAAGCAGCCGATATAATCAAGGACTATTTGCATCCCAGTCATTCCCGTTTTCCATTCTCCCTTCGGACAAATAATGTAAAAGCTTGAAGGAATGTGCCACCAGATTCATGAACAGCTTCTTCCTTGCTGTTGTCAGATCACTGAATACTCCTCTGAAGCTTAGGGTGTAGTTTGGATCTCCCAACCTTTCTCTATAACTGAATGCCATAACAATATAACATTACATTCTGCACTCTGGTATTTTATCTTTGAACTACTGTTATGCATGTGCATGATTTGATAGGATAGCGCAAAGTTTTTCACTGTATCTCAGTATAGGTGACAATAATAAACCAATACCAATCAATGCCCAGTACGGCTCAGATCGCCATGGGCATGTTGATATGTGGATGTCTGAGACATGCTGACACATCAGATATTCCATTCCGCCACTGGGATCAATGGGTTGGGAGATTGCAACCTTCACGTGGTCCGCCCTGTTTCGACGAATGCAATCAACCCAGCGTGCACAATCAAATAAGATCAAATAGAACAAGTTGTCGTACAACTTTAGGCTGTGCACGCCATACGCAAGAAGAAGAAGACTGGGATCAATATTGAGTTCAGGAGCTGGGCAGTAATGCCCCTGTCCCCCTTAGGAAACCTGAACGGAAACCTCTGGAGACTTTGCGCCCCACCCAAGGTTTCCGTGCGGTTCCCGGAGGTTTTTGTCAGTCTACCTACCTGGTTGCAGGTACCTGTAAGCAGGTAGGGAGACTGACAAGCAACCTCCGGGAACCGCACGGACACCTTGGGTGGGGCGCAAAGTCTCCAGAAGTTTCCGTTCAGGTTTCCTAAGTGGGACAGGGGCATAACATGCTCGGCTTTATACCACCATAGGCTGGCGATCTTCATTTGGATGGGTTTCTGACCCTTGCATGGGTGCTTGTGATATATTCACTTTTATTTCATTTTAATACATTTAATTATTTGTTAGTATACACTAATTAAAAATAATTACATTTCTGTATATATTTTAATGGTTTTTGTTTTTAATTATTTAAATCTATTTGAATAATGTTTTCATGTATCCACCCATTCGAGGCATTCAAAAACTATTCAAAGGAATTTGGCATAGTTGTTATCAAAGTGTTCTGTAAGACTCAGTGGTGTGCTCTTCTGAGGAACAATTGAACTTGGAGTTTGCTCCACCTTTAGGGAGAATTTTTAGGTTTGTTCCTCTGTCTGGAAATAACAAATCCAGGTAGGATGTCCAGGCAACAAATCCATGCAATCACTTATGTCCAGGACAGTGCAGCTCTGTCCAATTTTGATGAAGTACTAGAGGGTTGCCTCACTATAATTGGGCCAACAAAATTCTCAATGCTTTTAGGAAAGTAGGAGAGGAAAATATATCGCAAAATACTGTGATTAAACACATCATTTAATTATACAGCATTTATAGCAATTTCATGTTTTCTGCAATGTATGAGAGAGCAGGTTACATTATGTTGTACAGTAAAAATAAGCACATTTTATTTACCCAATTAGAATTACAGATGACTTTAAAATTGAACAAATGAATCCAAATCAATTTACCATTGCTTACATTTTAATTTATTTAACTATTTTTCATTGCAACAAAAAATTGCTAATTACAAACTTCAATTACTAGATCTAAACATTTATCCATTTCTTAATAAATGATTAACATTTTTAAATAGCCTAAGTGTCCAAATAATATTCACAAATAATTCACGATAAAACATGATTTTTAAATCTCATTTACATTAATTTATAGGCCAAATGGAAGGAATTTAGTGTTCAATTGCTGTAAATTAATGTCAATTTAAATCAGCTTTCTAGTGAGATCCTGTGAACGCGCTGGTTTAGAACGTTCACATTGCGGTAGATTTGTGCCCTCAAATGCCCAGAAAAATACTGCGGGATATAATGGGCCCAAAATTAGCTACTCGCAACATTAAACTTTGTATAAAGGGATCTTAAGAAGCCCCTTTTAACGTAAAAATAAACAGCCTACCTTCTGTTGTCCCCTGTATGAGATCTGGCCCGTTGTCGGCGGTCGGGGGTTTAGAGGTTAATTTTTAACCTACTATAACAAGTAAGGAAAGCCCTTAAAACTAATCATAGTACGAGTAGGACGAGTACGCCTACCGGGATGAGGTGGAGCAGCTGACAGTGTGGTGCGAAGAAAATAACCTGCTCCTCAACACCTCAAAGACGAAGGAGGTAATAATAGACTTCAGGAAAAACAAAACGGACATGGTACCACTGACCATCAGAGGGGACTGTGTAGAGAGGGTGGCGGATTTCCGCTTCCTGGGAATCCACATTGAGGAGGACCTGACGTGGAGCGTGAACACCACTGCGCTGCTGAAAAAGGTCCAGCAGAGACTGCACTTCCTGAGGGTGCTCAGGAAGAACAACATCACTCAGAGGCTGCTGCTGTCCTTTTATCGGTGCTCCATTGAGAGCATACTAACATACTGTGTATGCGTGTGGTACACCAGCTGCACAGCGGCTCAGAGGAAAGCGCTCCAGAGGGCCATTGACAACGCCCAGAGGATTGTCGGCTGCCCTCTCCTTACCTTGGAGGACCTACACAGTTCCCGCTGCACCAAAAAAACCCAGAATATAATAAAGGACATCTCCCACCCCGGACACTCCCTGTTTGAACTGTTGCCGTCAGGCAGACGGTACAGATCCACAAGGACAAGGACAAATAGACTAAAAAACAGTTTTTACCCCACTGCTATAAAAGCACTAAATGTAGCCGCCAAGGAACGCAGGGGCGATACAGACTAAGGGACTGTGGTAACGGTGAAATCGACAGAAGGATGGAGGGTTGGGTGTGTATGCGTGCTTTGTCTGTGATATTTATTTATTTGCTTATCTTTATTATTTTACCGTGGATGTTTCGTTAGCTTTAGAAATGTTTGAATGCTGCACTGACTGGCTGACATTTTAAATTTCGTTGTACATGGCCCATGTTACAATGACAATAAAGAAACTATTCTATTCATAGCTCAAGCGACGGAATCTTCCAGCGATTTTTAGCTAATAATTAACTAGGCTGAAAAAACGCAATTTGAACAGCCTAGGAAAAATCGCGTTTTAAACCCGCCCCCCTCTAAACGGCGCCAAAATCGCGCACCCGGGCTGGGACAGATTTTCAGCGATGCTTCAGGTAGGCTTTGCAACATACCTATAAGAAGGCCGTGGGTCATGCGGTAGAAGGCGTAAGTAGAAGAGGTGGATACTTAATGATCAGCATAAATTTGATGTGCCGAGGCGTTGTTTGACCTTATCATTCAATAATTAATCCTTAAATTTCTAAAAAGCTCAGAATGTTAAGCCATTATTCCCAGATTTGATCTTTGAACTTTAATGGGGTGCCTGACCTAAGAATACAGCATATTCACTTGCTCCTTCCCCATTGGACATTATGCTTGACTAGGCCTGAACAAACAGTCTAGCAAAATTGTTCACTTGTCTCACACATGAAGAATCACCACTCAAACAAGATTCACGTAGGAAGACTTTTATCAGTGGAATATTACACAAGTTTAAAACCTTCAGCGCGAAAATGGAAGAGAAACTATACATTTTAAAATGTTCTGAGTTTCTGTTTCTGCCTTGACTGTATTTTTCTATTTTCCTATGTATTTTATGAACAGAGTTTCTAAGGTTATTTTGAAATCTCTCTTAACTAAATTGTCTTGGGGCAGAAAACATTTTAATTGGTGTTTCATGCACATTGGATCCTAGGAAGAACTGAAAGGTGTGTGAGATTTTTATTAAAACTAAACCTATTCATTTTGAAGTAGCTGGAAATCAGCATAAAATGATTATCATTGGATTTATCTCCATTCATTCTATGTAAAATCTCATGCTTTGCAATTATACTAAATTTGAAAGCTACTCTTACAATATTGTGTAAAAAAATTGAGAACTTGTTAAGGGGAGTTAATAATTAAAGGTGTTTGAGAGAAATTAAGAATGTGAACAAAATAACAATTTGTCTGCTACAGAGATTGTTGTGCAAAGCTCTCATGAGAATGAGCAGCTATACAATTCTTTTTGCCTGTCAGTCCATTCTGTTTTATTCAAGTTTGATCATTTGATCTGTTTCAGAGACCAACAAAGGAGTATCAGACAGTCTAGTGTCCACGATGACTATCTTGTGTTGTATTGTTGGTCAACATGTGTTCTAATTTTTCAATGCAAGTCTTGCCCTATGCAGGTTTAAAAAAAAGTAGTCAAACAATTGTCTTAAATATCATCTTAATACTTGTATTGTTCTTGCTTTCATTTAAATTTCCTGAAGTGAACAGAAGTGAGCAACCAAACTTTGACCTTGTTGCAAATGAAGTTCTACCTTATTACTAAGGATACATTCTGTTCTTCTGTTAGGGTTGAGAGATTCAATTATTGCACATTTATGTGATTGAAACACATGAATGCAGTATTTGAGGTATGTGCTTGTTCATACCATTGGTTTAATTTAATATTCAACTCCAGTCTTTATTGAGCATCAAACTTATCACCCACAGGCACTAAAGGTTCTGAGAACTGCAGAGTTTGCTCCATTTGTCGTTTTCATTGCTGCCCCGACTATTACTCCTGGCATGACTGAGGTAAGAAATAAATATGTTTTATATTTAGTGAAGTTCTCTGTTCTGCTATGTTTTTATTAGTTAACTGAAAGTGAAGTACATGAATTCCAATAATTAGAGACAATTATTCAACTTAATAACTTGTTACTGTTAAACCTTTCAAATGTAGCACTTATTGTCACAGTTATAGCTGAACAAAGTCCCTTAGGACGGACAGGAACACTTTGTTTAACAATACTATCAATAAAGTTTTTTCGAAAGGTGTTCAGGTTTTTAGTTTTCTCAGGCTGATGCATGCGTTGAGTCCATAAGACTAATATGTGTGTTGAAAGTCAAGATCAGTTCTTCAAGTTTATGTTAAGCTTCAGTGGAATGCTAAAAGGCTGAAGATATGGTGAGGGCACAGTAATTAAAACACTAGGCTAGCAATGTGGAGGCCTAGTCAAACAATCCATAAAACGCAAGTTGAATTCCCACAATGGCAGCAGTAGGATATAAATTCAGTAGATTGAACAATGTGGGATTAACTAGTCTCCATAATGGCCATCATTTAACCACTGGAGTGCCATAATAGTTGATCTGGTTTACCAATTACCTTGAAGGGACAAATTTGACTTGGATGGGCATTTGTGATTTCTGATCCATGGCAGTACAGTTGACTAAAGGGGCTGTCCCACTGCAGCGACCTAATTTGCGAGTTTAAAAGTGTTTGCACTCGACTCAAACTCGCAACATGGTCGACACGTAGTTCTAGGATGTCCTATGAGGTCACTGGAACTCTCCTTCATGCTCGAGGGAAGTTCCCGCATACTCGGAGCCTCAGCTAGGTCGCGGAAATTTTTCAGCAAGTTAAAAACATTTCCGCAAGTAAATATTGGTCGGCATGGTTCTTTTTAACTCGTAGAGCAGTGGAGTGGGGTCGCTATTTAGTTACATGCAGTCGAGGGCAGCCGTAGGCAATCTCCTTCGCTGACCGGGCATTTTAATTGGCTCATTGGAGTTTTCAGGACCAAGGAAAACCGACCGGTAGGTAAAATGCCCGCTAAACTTTATTATAAGATGTCTGTCTTCTTAAAAAGTGTCTCCACTCCTTCTCCCCCCCTCCGCCCTTCTCTCCCCTTCTCTCCCCCTCTCTCCCCTTCTCTCCCCTCCCCATCCGCACTCTCTAAAGGACTTACCGTACACTGTGCAGCCATCTTTTACCTTCCTCTTCATCGCGGGCGTGAATTTCAGACAGCGCTTCCCCGCTTTCCCTAGCCCCCACCTTTGCGATGTGTTTGTGTGTGTGTGTGTGTGTGTGTGAGATCGGGTGATCTAGCTCGCGGTTTCATCGCTGACGGTCGATCCAGCTCGCGGTTTTTCATCGTGACAGTCGATCCAGCTCGAGGTTTTCCAGGCGAGTGCCCACGAGCATGAAGGTCAAAGACACTCTTCTGAACTCGCGGATTAGGTCGCCGCAGTGGGACAGCCCCTTAACCTCTAAGATAATCTTTCAGTCGAATCAATCGTAATTTAGATGGCCTAACCACCTTCAACCTAGACACTAAATTCCTACACAGCGGTAAAGCTGTTCATAGTCCAGTTGACCATGCAACCTCATGAACATCTGGGGTCTGGTACAATTAATTTTGGATATCTATTCCAAACAATCAATCATTAAGCAATCAATATACATATAATTTACTTACAGAAATCTATGATGTAATCAACCTGATAGACTCCTCCAATATAATCCCAACATACATCCTGACGTTTTGTGGCAGCAGGATAAGGGAAAAGAATCCTCCTTGTGATTATATCCCACCCTCTACCTCAGCTAATGTAATAGTGCTTCTCTATGTTGAGTAACAATTAGAAGTGCTGAGAGTAACTGGGACAATAATATACTCCAAGAGAAGGATCATTTTGAAGAATGGCTGAGTAACACCGCCACTGATCCAGCTGGTCAAACACTGAGGATATAAATATCAGACTGGCAGTTAAGATGAAGTATATACCCAAATGACCTTGTCCTCATTAATGCTGCAGACAGCATTGGTGGTGTAGTCCTACATTCACACAAAGTACATCCTTTGGGATATTCCATGGTAGTATAATCATCCTCAATGAGATACTCAGAACAGGTCTGGCACCTAACAACAGGGCATCTATGAGGACCATTCAGAGTAGCAAAGATTCATTTCACCATAATTTGTATCCTTGTGGCCAAAACACACATACCCTTTAAACAACATGACAATCAATACTACTTAAATGCAAAAGGGAGTGGCATTAGATGCATCTAAAATTGAGATGTGAAATAGTAAAGTTACAATACAGTATAAACAATTAATAATAAAAACACCATGCCCTTGAGAGCCTAGCAACCATACAACCAGTGTGCTAGATCACAACTTTGCAGTCCTCTCTCATGCTGATGTGAATGTTGGTGAATAATTAAACTGTTAATGGAAGGAGGAAGCTACATGAAAATTCCAATCCTCAAAAATGGAACGAAGGGCATAAACTAGTGTGTGAATACAGAAGATAAAGTTGAACCACTTGCTCCCACGTTATTTAGCAAGAAGTGACAAATCTATGATGCATCTCTGCTTCTTCCTCCTGAGAGCCCACAATCACAGATGGCAGTTTTCAGCCATTTCTGTTCACTCCAAATGAAACCAATTCAGAGTTGACAGTTTAAAAGGTGAGAAGACCAGGTGGCATCCTGGCTGTAGTACTGAAGATGTACACTCCAGAACTCAACATACTGCTGGTCAAACAGTTCCAGTACAGTTCCAACACTGCCATCTATCTGACAATGTGAAAACAATGCAAAATGCAAGATCTGCCTGACTAATTATCACCCACTCAATCTAACAGCCTACAGCAAAGTAATGGATGTTGTTGACATTACTATGATGTGGCGCATACTCCTGAGTAACTTGTACAATTATACATATTTTGAATTTTGCTGGGACCACACAGCTATAGATGTCATGACATTAATCTTGAGTGAAACATGGATGCAAGAACTCAATTGCAGAGGTGAGGTGAAGTAACAGTCAGCGACATACAATATTATTTGACCGAGTGTGGCATCAAGGAAAGACACAAAGTGGTTGAGTAACTCAGCTGGTCAGGCAGCATCTTTGGAGAACATGGATAATGTGACATTTCAGATTAGGATCTTCCTTCAGCATCAAGGTGAAGCACAATAAAGCGAGTCACATATTGTAAACTCCAGAGAAAGCTTTATTAAATACGAAGGAACTTCAAAACAATAGCAGTGTGGCTGAGGGAATAGATGCGTGGCCCTCTGCCAGGCACACACAAAAACTCCCTTTTTAACTCCTTATCTCCAACCCCCGCCCCTCAGTCACACGCTTCTTCTGAGGGTTCGACTAAACAAAGGCCCGACTATCAGATGGCGCCACAAAGGAAGCAATGTAAAAATGGACATTAAGGGAAAAGGAATCCATGGTTGGAGTGATACCTCGTACAAAGAAAGATGGATTTTGGTTGTTAGTAACAAGTCATCGTAGCACCAAGTCAATGATGCAGGAGTTCCTCAGTACAATGTTCCTGGCTCTCACCACCTTCAGCTGCTTCATCAATGACTTCTTCCTACCATCAAGTAAAAAGTAAGAATGTTTACTGTTAATCATTCCATTTAGAACACCTCCACGAATGAACCAACATTCACGTATAAAAAATAATATTTACACTACTCAGTGGTGCCAGACAGTGATCATCTTCAACCACCTACCTTTGATATTACTATCGCTAAAGCTTTGTTAACAACAACCTGTGTGTCACCACTGACAAATAACTCCATTGTACCAGCCACCACATACACATGGTGTCATGTGTATTACGCTGCAAGTGACTCTCAAAATCCCCTTTTCCACTGTCAACAAAACAAGAATAGGATGGAATACTGTCCATTTGCCTGGATGAGTATATCTCACGGCCCCAGAAGGTTGATGTCAACAAGAACAATGCAGCCACCACACTGATCATTGATTACTTCCACACCTGGCGCACCATGACTGCAATATGTATCATCTACTAAATGGACAACAATCATTTTCTTGGGTAATTCTGACAGTACCCCAAAAAGTCACAAAGACCACCAAGAAGGACAATGACTGCACATGTAAGGGAAACCTTCTGCCAGTTCTCCAAAACACTCACCATCCTCACTTTGAAAAGCATTATTGTTTCTTACTTATCACCAGTCTAAATTCCTCAAACTCTCTCCCCAGCAGTCCTTCACTAGAAAGACACAGCAGTTCAAGAAAAGGCTGACCATCAGGTTTACAAGGGCAACTAAGGATTGCCCATCGGTGCCCTGATCATAAAAAATATTTTTTTTTTCAAGGTTTCAAATTCAGTTTCTTGTCAGATGTACCAATTAAGGTAGTGAAATTTGAATTACCATACAACCATGCTAAGTGAAAAGCAACAAGACACACAACCACATAAAAGTTAACATAAACATCCACCACAGTGGATTCCACATTCCTCACTGTGATGGAAGGCAATAAAGTTCAATCTTCTTCCTCTTTGTTCTCCCACGATCGGGGCAGTTAAACCATCCGCAGTCGGAGCGATCAAAGACCCCACAGCCGATGATCGAAGCCCATGTCGGGTTGATCGAAACTCCCGGGTCGGGGTGGTTGAAACTCTCCATGGCATGGAGATCCCGAGTCGACCTCTTCTTACCAGAGATCGCAGGCTTCACGATGTTAAAGTCCGCAGTCCCCGCAGTTGGAGATTCGATCCCCGGCAAAGGGATCGCAAGCTCCCTGATGTTAAAGTCCCGCAGACTCCTGTGGCTTGGAGAGCCGGGTCGGTCTCCAGGAAAAGCTGCCAATTCCACGATGTTAGGCCTCAGTGCAGACAGAGATACGATACGGGGAAAATTTGCATCTCCGTCGAGGTAAGAGATTGAAAAAAAGGTTCCCGCAGCACCCTACTGTTGGCGAGGCAGCCACTGCTGGTGGCGCCACCCGGTGTTTACAAGGTAATGGAAAATTTATGATGGGAGTGGTTTGGTGAATTAAAGTGACAAGTGCGCGGAAGCTTAGGGTCATGTTTGTGTGCTGAATGGAAGTTTGCAGCAAATTGGTCACCCAATTGGTTAGACAATAGACAATAGGTGCAGGAGTAGGCCATTCGGCCCTTTGAGCCGGCACTGCCATTCAATGTGATCATGGCTGATCACAGTTGCCCCTGGTTCTGGACTCCCCCAACATCGGGAACATGTTTTCTGCCTCTAGCGTGTCCAAACCCTTAATAATCTTATATGTTTCAATAAGATAACCTCTCATCCTTCTAAACTCCAGAGTATACAAACCCAGCCGCTCCATTCTTTGAGCATATGACAGTCCCACCATCCCAGGAATTAACCTTGTAAACCTACGCTGCACTACCTCAATAGCAAGAATGTCCTTCCTCAAATTAGGGGACCAAAACTGCACACAATACTCCAGGTGTGATCTCACTGGGGCCTTATACGACTGCAGGAGGACCTCTTTGCTCCTATACTCAACTCCTTGTTATGAAGGCCAACATGCCATTCGCTTTCTTCACTGCCTTCTCGAACTTTCCTTCCCATTAATTCGGGAGTCTTTTGTAACTCTTCCTGTACTCACTTCCCCTTCAACTCCATCTTTATACTCCCTTTTTGTCAATCCCTCCCCCCCCACTATTTAGTTTAACCCCACACGTGTAGCCCTTGCAAACCTGCCTTCCAGAACGTCGGTTCCCCTCCAGTTAAGGTGTAACCCGTCCCTTTTGTACAGGTCACCCTTACCCCAGAAGAGATCCCAGTGGTCTATAAATCTAAATCCTTGCTCCCTGCACCAGCCCCTCAGCCACACATTCAGATCCCCTATCTCTCTGTTCCTGTCCTCACTAGCACGAGGTACTGGAAGCAATCCAGAGATAACCACCCTAGGAGTCCTGCCTTTCAGTCTTCCCCACTCTCTGAACTCACGTTGCAAAACCTCTTTCCTCTTCTTCCCGATGCCGTTTGTGCCTACGTGCAAAACTACTGCCGGCTGTTCACCTTCTCTCTCGATGATGTTCGGAATTCGGTTTGTGACATCCTGAACCCTAGCACCACGGAGGCAATATACCATCCTCTCGTCTCGCCTGCCGCCACAGAATCTCTTGTCTGCTCCTCGGACAATGGAGTCACCCACCACTATGGCTCTGCCCGATGTTGGTCTCGCCGGTCGAGTCCCATCTCTAGGATTGGAGCCCCAGACGTGTCCGCAGCTCGGACTGGAAGCGTTGTCTCCCCCGACAGTTCCCAAGAGGGCCTACCTGTTTTCATTAGGCACAGCCACCTGGGTCTCCTGCACTACACGGTTACCACCCATTCTCTCAGTCACACACCTTGGTTCCCGTATCCTCGGCGTGACAACCTCACTGTAGGTCCTGTCCAGGAAACTCGTTTTCCCGGATGGCCCTGAGGTCATCCAGCTGCTTCTCCAGTGCCCCAACACGGTCCTTCAGGAGCTGAACCTGGACGCACTTGCCACAGCTGTAGCAGCCAGAGGCTCCATCCGTGTCCCTGGCCTCCCACATCCTGCAAACATCAAACTGCCTCATCTTACCCGTCATGTGTTCACCGTGTCCCGTCCTCTCCAGCTTTTTGCGTAGTCACCTCTCCTAGCCTCCTCGCCGAAGACTCTCGAGCCAAAGACTCGCACTTTACTCACAAGGCCGCTCCCCGACAGCAAGCCTTGCTTATATTGGCTGATAAATTGCCCAATTTGTCACAATCAATAAACCAATATGCGAATTGCTTACTTTACAGCCAATTGCCAAACTCCCTCCTGCCGTTCCCGAGCTTGAAGGAATGTGTTCCCAGCTAGTCACGCCCGGTTTTTAAACTAACCGTTCCTGGAAGGGAACAAAAGAAACTCCCTCTCTGGACGTGGGGATAGAGAAGCTTAATGCAAGTGCTATATTTGTATGGGAGGGTGAGCGATATTACAGGTGAAAGTAGATGTTGATGATGGAGAGGACACTGAAGCTTGGTTCAAAGTCAAATCTGATGCAACTGTCAACAGAGTTATTTTATATGTTGGGACCATGGGAGGTGATGGTACAGTGCATGGAGTTTTTGGATGGACTGAAGATAATGGATTTGCTTATCTTAATGTTCAATTGGAGGACATTTTATTTGATTTCACTTAAATAGCCATCATGACAACACAGGTTGTAGGAGAAATGCTGATGTGATTATTGTCTTGGACCTAGAGATGCAAGAGTTTTTGAATAATTTTGCTTATTGGACATATTGAGGATGGGATAGATCAAAGATAACGTTGGTAAAGTTTTTTTAAAAAAACGTCTGAAAGTTTTGGTCTCCAAATTTGAGGAAGGACATTGTTGCTATTGAGGGAGTGCTTCATGAGGTTAATTCCCGGGATGGCTGGACTGTCATATGTTGAAAGAATGGAGCGACTGGGCTTGTAGACACTGGAATTTAGGATGAGAGGGGATCTTATTGAAACATATAAGTTTATTATGGGATTGGACACGCTAGAGGCATCAAACATGTTCCCGATGTTGGGGGAGTGCAGTTTAAGAATAAGGGGTAGGCTATTTAGAACGGAGATGAGGAAAACATTTTTCACCCAGAGAGTTATGAGTCTGTGGAATTCTCTGCCTCAGGAGGCAGTGGAGGCCGATTCTCTGGATGCTTTCAAGGGAGAGTTAGATAGAACTCTTAAAGGTAGCGGAGTCATGGGATATGGGGAGAAGGCCGGAATGGTGTACTGATTGTGGATGATCAGCCATGATCACAGTGAATGGCGGTGCTGGCTTGAAGGGCCTACTCCTGCATCTATTGTCTATTGTCTAAAAGGTATGTTTACAAAAACATTTTTCTAAGGTTCAAGGACAGGTTTGTGCAAATCCATGATTCATTTCCTTTGCACTGTTTCCAGCAATCTTTCGGGTACTTCTGAGGATTCTGTGAAATAGTACCACGTAATCGCAATATATGTATATATATAAATCATTGCTCACTGATTCTGCCAGGACTAAACAAATTCATTTATCATAAGGCAGCTACAGTCAATAGAAACACGACTGTTGCACTGGTGATTGACTATGCCGTTGATTCCTGATATTATCCAGTCCATCAATTTTATCAACTGTATATCTTTATTGTCATTTCCTGAGTATTCGCATACCCAGAGGAAACAAAAAAACGTTGCTCAACCAGTGTCCATTCAGTGTGCATGAAAAATAAATAGAAATTTAAAAAATAAATAAATAAAATAAAAAAAATCTGCATTATAGCAGCATTATAGCAGTTCCAGCCTAAGCAGTCGTGGTTGAAAACAGCAGCAGTGGGGACCTAATGGGGTGGGGAGGATTGAGGAAAATTAGACCTTTGAGGAAAGAGTTTGCAGCGAAATAGCTTGGTAAACTTGATACTTTGTAAGTGGCAAATTAAATTTATAAAGCTTGTTCTTCTGCGTGATCTTCAGTCTTTGCCTTTATTTTTCTGCCCTTTTATTATTTAAACTCACATTTTATGTTCACTTTCTTACTTCCTTTCTGATTTTTACATAGCTCCCAAGGTGGTGCAAAAAGCTACCTGTAAGTATTTGTATTAGACAGGGATGACTGAAAATGGCAATTTAGTTTTTGCAATTAGTGGTGCCATAGTCATCCTTGAGAAGAGTTTTGGTTTTATTCAAGGTGGTTATTATTAGAACATTGAGTAAATGTTGTTGTTGTACCATTTTACTTTTAGGCCTTTTAATCACATTATGGAGAAAATCAGCCTTGTTTGCAAAAAGATATCCATGACATTAGTTAAGTTTCATAAAGATTTTCTTGAAGTGACTGAATCTTTTGATGGTCTTCCTTGAACTTATTTTTTAATTTATCTAGTCCACAGATGTACACTAATTTGTTAATGAGTTTTGCTGATCAAATAAAATCTTAAAATAAACATTTTATCATATTAGTTGGGTAAATGCTGTGTAGTTCAACTTGAGAAACATATTTTATTTTTATTATTTCAATTTTCTTACATTTATTAAATAATTTTATTATTATAATTTTCATTTTAACCAGTTTCAATAAGTTGATTGTAGACACGAGGAACTGCAGATATTGCTGGAGTAACTCAGTGGGTCTGAAGTAGTGTTCCAACCAGAAATGTCACCTATCCATGTTCTCCAGCGATGCTGCCGGACCCACTGAGTTACTCCAGCACATTGTGTAAGTCAATTGCTGCTTTGCCAGATGAATGTAGAAGAATTCATGATAACTACAACTTGCATTTCATATTGAGAAAGGTCGAGTTATTTCTCAGCTGAATGGGGAAAAAACAAATATTGAGGCAGAATCAATAATGGAAAACCATCAGTTCCATGGAGACCTGCCAGCTGGTGGCAATCCACTTGGCAATGCAGCCTAGACGTGCACTGGCACCCAGCAACACCAACGCTGGGAATGTGCTGGCAGTCAGATATGCTTTTAACCTCTTGATCTGATTAAATCCAGCAGTGTTCATAAACTGCTCATCCCAGGGTGCATCTGGTGAAACACCATTCACTTGAATGGTGTCACCAACCTTTATCTGAAAAGTACATTGGTCGGGTTTTATTCACTCTTTATTTCAAAATATATATACATTTAAGTAATCAATAGCATTTTTGTATGTTTGCAAATCAATGCTTTTAAAATATCTATCATTTTGGGTTTTTTTCAGCATTGGCAGCGAGAGGTCTAATAAATGGGGGGGAAACCCCCATACCCTGCCATGGTTCTATTGGTTATTGGGATTAAAAGACATATGATCGGCTCCCTCTGGGAGATCTGTCATCTTCCTTATATTGAAAAGTTTTGTGAGAGCTTTTTTGAAGTTTGCTACCACTCTAGATAATTTACTCATAAATATGAGAATAACGTCAGAAGTATATGTTTGGCAGCCCCTCTGGGTTGCCCATGCCCCATCTTTCAGACATCAGCACCTGGTTTCTGAATTTAGAAAGTAAATGACATCATAGTTTAAGTAATGGGCTTGTACTGGGTAGTTTTGTTGTACTATCACACTTAATCACAAAATTGCAGCAAAACGAATACCAATCCTGCCTCTTCTCATGCGCTGCAGTTAATTAATCAAGCATTAAAGATTTGTTTCTTATGGTGAAACTGATCAGAAAACATTTCAAACCATAAGCTTAATGAGCTTGTAATTGATTAAGAAGAAATGTCTTAAAGCTTCACTCTAAACATTTTGCAAGTTTTTCTGTGTATTGTGTGTCTAATTAGACTGGTTAAGAAAAGAAAAAAAATTGAACTCTTCAATAGAATATAAACTGTTGCAAATACTGAGGGATGTCAATCAGTCCACGAGGAAACGGCTGATATGGACATTACTTGAATGTGGAGAGAAGCTAATTTAGTTGGGCTCCAATGGTTGAAATTCAATGTCTTTCTATTCTTCAGGATGAATCTCTTCAACGTCTACAGAAGGAGTCAGAAATTCTACAGAGAACATATGCACACTACTTTGATCTAACTATAATCAACAATGAAATAGATGAGACCATCAGGCATCTGGAAGAAGCCATTGAACTTGTGTGTACTACACCGCAGTGGGTTCCTGTATCCTGGGTATACTAAGGACTGGAGAGAGAAACCATGAACTTTATCATTCCCTAGCAACACCTGACGTTAGACTTTGTAAATGACCATGCATCAAATCTTGCCCCTTATAGACTGCCTAGGATTAGTGTGCCCTAATTTTTTTGACTATTGTTATGTCCTTCTAAATGGATGGAGAGAAAATATCAAACTCTGAAAGTGACAGTGTCCCTTTTTAAAATGTGTGAGGGCTGTGCTTCCATTATTAAAATCAGATCTATAAATGCATCCTGCTCTATAAACATTGGTAAATCCCACATTGATCTGCATTGTTATTTGAACAGTTGCTTGTACTAAGTTTTAATTAAGTAAGCTTTAAACACAAATTTATCCACCCAAATTTTCTTTCCAAATAATGGATCTGCTGAACTTTAAAACTGCAAATAGCCTGCCTATGTGGCTGCCTGTTTGAAATTTAATTTCACATGGCTGGCATTGTATAATAAATTCAGATATTACATCTTCGGATGCCCCCTGTGAATAATTGGTACAAGCTTTAAGCAATATCTTACATCTGCAAAGTTACAGATACCTGCACTCATTTGTTGAGGTTGGATATAGTAGGTGTATTAAATAGATGTGATTTTTTTTCACAAACCGGTCAAATTTAATAAAGGGGATACTGTCATTTACAATTTAAAATTGTACAAACATTTTAGAAATTGGAATCAGGTTTTACTGCATGTGGAGTTACAGAATTCATGCTGTTGGTGTATCTGTGTTGGAAACTGTATTCTACAGCAACGTACATTCCATTTGTTGGAAAAATTACCCAAGGGAATTATTATTCAAAAACAATTGTAAACCTATGCACATCCCTTGCATTGTGGGCAAGTTTATAAATGACTGATTTTTAATCATGTAGTGAAATGTGTTTGTACTTTGTTGCAATTTAATTTGTTCTAAGGGGAAGAATTTGCAATTTCGCCATTTCAGATATGTGTCGTCTTTGAATATAAATATTTTAATTATGTTCCGTCTGGAAAAATGGTTTAATTTTTATCATTGAATTATATGTATTAAAATGCACAAATTTTACTAAAGAAATACTGTGCGTAAAAAAAAAAGAGATAGTTTGTGGTCAGATACAAGCAGTTCAGCTCACGTCACAACTTCATGCAAACTGGCCTGCAGTGCTACTGAAGATAACGATACAAAAAAATTGCGATTGGACTTTTTTTTCTAAAAGCTTCCCTTTATGTGGTCAGTTTTTGCCTGTTTTTATTTCCTAATTGTCATTCTTCAAGCTTATACGGAGCTTGACCTCACCCAGCCATGTTAAATTGAACAAGCTGCAATTATTGACCTTCAGTACAGCTGCCTAAGACATTATTGTGTTTCCAATTACAGGGCTGTAAGTTCTATACTTTTATAACTGGTCAGTGGTAAGGCCAGTGTGGTGCTGGCCATCGGGAACTGAACAGTATCTCTGGTCATGTAATATAAAAATGAAAATACTGTGGAAAAATGTAAAAGAAAACGAAGCACAATTTCACAACTGGAATTTATTGAGCATTTTCATATTTTCTGGAGTCCATTCCGGTTAAGAGAAAATAGTATTTTATAAAACTGTTCCCATCAGGATTTTAGAGCACAGAGGAATGCATTGTTTGCCTTAAGACATTTTGTAACTTAATTCCTGCTTTCTTTGATGTAATGCCATTCCTAACAGTATTGAAAGGAGATTTACATATCTGTTATACATTTCAGAAAATGCGTATTGTTCAAATGCCGTGGATGCTTTCGTGAAACACAATTGGCAATGGAAATCTGTATTAAAGGATAAGTGGTACAGTTGAGATCCTTGAATAATTGAAAATGTAGATCAACTGAAATGAGAATATTTTATTTTTATACTATTTTAATGAAGTTTGAATAATTTTATTGCAGTACTTTTGCAAACACAAACTGCAACTAAACATTAATTACAGTAACAATGGAACCATTGTTAATGGAACTATTACATTTTCATCTTCGTTCAAGTAGTTAATTTTAGAAAATATACACAGGCATTGATTTAACTGTCAGAGAACACTAATCCCATGGGAACATTAGAGGAATCATTCACTGTGACTAATGTAGATAGGGAAAAATATAAAGTTAAATCTTACTGATAAGCAAGATTAGTATAGTATATTTTTTAGTTGTGCGATAGAGAACAATTTTAAACCTTATATTTGCATGTTGATGATGTTGATAGTATAATATAAATGAGGGATAAATTAGATGAATAGTGTAAATAATTTAACTGCCATATGTAGGAAGGTGGGTCTGGGATGCAATCATGCCATTTTCTGCAAACATGTTTCAAAGTTATCCAAGTTGGCTAAAGTCTATTTTACTTTTCTTTTACTTTTACACACCGGTCTATTTGAAAATGACCATAATTCAAAAAACCCAGGAGTAAGGGTTTTCATTGACACATTAATAACTAAAAATAAGGTGTTAGAAACTAAATGCATGTAGAGCAAAATCACCCAGATCCCTCTCTCCCCCAATGGTATAATCAGCATGACTTGAAATTGCTTGTCACCGTGAAGCAATGATAAATTGAATATATATTTCTGATAATCCAATTGCATAAACTTATTTTAGTATCATGCAATTTCCCTTCTTTCCCCGCCCACAATATTAACTAGTTCCCTGAAAGTAACGATACAAGTACATAAGATGGTGAGGAAAGCTTTTGGTTTGCTTGCCTTTATCAGTCAGTGCATGGAGCACAAGCGTCATGATATGTTGTACAAGTTATTGCTGGGACTGCACTTGGAATATTGTGTGCTGTTGCCGTTAACGAGCTGTTGGAAGGATGCAGAAAAGATTCACAAGTATGTTACTAGGACTGGAGTGCTCAAGTTAGGAATAACTGAATAGGCTGGGGTTTTTTCCCCTGGAACATAGGAGGCTGAAAGGTGACCTTACAGTGGTATATAAAATCACGAGGGATGTAGGCAAGATGAAAAGCCAGTTTTTTCACAGGAAAGGTGAGTCTAAAACGAGAGGACATAAACCTAAGGTAAGAAGGAAAGTTTTAAAGGGACCTGAGCGGTGCAACTTTTTAACACACAAGGTGTGTACGTGGAAATAAAAACTGCCAGCAGTAGTGGTAGAAGTGGGTACAATTACATGGACAGGTATGTGGGTAGGAAAGGTTTCGAGGGATATCGGTCAAGGGCAGGTAAAAATTTCATTTTGTCATTTCGGGGATGACGATAAAACCTACTTGACTCATGAAATGTGGCTAATTCAGGTTGTCAACTTGTCAGCATGAACAAGCTGGGCTGAAGGATCTATTTCGGTGCTGTATAACTATTTTTGAGTCATTTGATATTTTTTTTAAATCAACGATAATTTTGGACATCATTTTATATGTAATTACTGTGATTCGCTGTGGTCTCACGTCTGAGGCAGAAAGTTGTGAGTTGAATCCACAATTCAAAGATGAATATTTCATCTGAATTGATAGTTGGCCTCAGTTCTGGAAAACTTCACTCTCTGAGGAGACTTCATTCATATGGAATGTTAATTCCATCCGACTTTACAACTGAAAGATTTCACGGCCCAATTCTAAGAGTTAGTTTACCTCGCAAAAAAGAAAATGTGATGACTGATTACCAAAACATTTTTTTATTTTAGAGCCTGCTCTGCAGATTGAAAACTTTAATTTCCTTACATTAGAAGAATGAGTGCACTTTGTGGGCATCTCAGGGGAAATTAAGTGACTCTCAGCTCTACTCATGATCTCTGCTCAGTCTTGAACTGCCTACTGCCTTTAGCACTTTAAGGCAGCACAGTGGATCATGACTACAGGTGCTGTCTGTGCAGAAGTTTGTACGTACTCCCTCTGACCGTGTGGGTTTTCCTCCGAGTGCTCCAGCTTCGTCCCACATTCTAAAGACGTGCAAATTTGTAGGTTCATCTACGGCTGAGCGTTGGTCAGCGGGGACTCGGCCAATAGGCCTGTTATCATAAATTTAAAATAAACAGTTACTTGCCTCATCATCTTCCACTTATCCTTTGAGTAACCAATGGAAGTATCTTTCCATTTTTATCTGTTGGAGTCTGAGAATATTCTACCATCGTTTCTCTTTTGCATGCTACATTATGCCTGGATTTTGAGAATTTATTCTTACCACTTCCTATTTTTCGTTCCTTATGGTTGACCAATGGTAGGCTGTTTCTATACTGCATCTCAAAACTAAACATGCTGTACCTCAGAAGGTGGCAATTGGAACCTCGTTATTTAAAATTGGAGGCAGACAGAAAATATGCAACTACAGATGAGTTAGCCCAACTGACAGGAGGGAAAATACTTGATTATTATAAAGAATGTGATAATAAATGACTTAGAAGATGGCAACATAATTAACCAAACTCAACATGGATTTATGAAAGGGAAATCTTGTGTGATAAACCTGAAGGTTTTTGAGAATGCAGAATAAATAATAAAGACTACATTTAGTTTTTTTTAAAGACCTTTAATTTTGCACACCAACCTCATCAAAGTAAACCGGGTTGGGAGTAATAGGCTGGCAAGAATTGAAAATTGAGCAGTAATATGGTCTATTTTGTTAGGGCAAGCCGTAGTGTTTCTAAATTGACAATGATTAAGAAGGTTGTTAGGATGCAAAGAAACATGAAGATTTAGATCAGTGAATTGGTAAGCATATGGAAGATGGTGAATATAAAGGTGAAATTATTCTCTGGTTGGAGAAACTGAAAACTATAATTTTTCTCCAACCAACAGTGATAGATTGCACCTTTGTAAAACAGTCATTGAAAACAAATATGCAAATTTGAGCAAGCATTTGTGGTAATAACTTGTATGTTAGCCTTCAGTGCAATAGCTCTGAGTACAGGAGAAATACATTAAACTGATTCCTATGTTGGACTGTCCTACGAGGAGAGATGGGGTAAACTTGTTCTTTTTCCACTAGAGTTTAGAAGAGTGAGTGAAATTTTAATTGAAAGGTTAAAATCTTGGACAAATTGGATGCAAGATGATGATTTCTCTTGACTGCTCTGATATCAGGGCTCAGAATCCCAGGATTGGATGTGGAGCAAGCCATTTAAAACTAAGACAAGGAGGACCTGTGGAAGCCAAGATTTTTGAATAAGGTCATAAATGTTTAGACACTGAAAGCATTAAGATGTAGGGAAGAGAGGGTAGGACCAAGGTAGTGAGGAAAATCAGCTATGACCATGTGTGGATGCGCCAAATTGCCTATCCGTGCATCATGTTTCTACGTTTCTACGGCATTATCTAACGTCAGATCGTACGAGAAAGCTGGTGACACTAAAATCTACTTCGTCAGACGTGGCTCAATCCCGATGCTGTTTCTGGTTCTCGATCTCCCTGTAGCCATTACCCAGACCGGGGCTCAACACCAAGATCCGCTCTATGATCTTCAGCCCAGCAGCCCGCTCCTCGGCTGCGCGAGCCGCCGCGGCTCCTGCCCATTAATACGCAGATGAGCTCTGACCTCATGACCATCAGGAAGGGGCGCCCGAGGCCCCTGTCCCGACTACCCAAAGTGTTTCTTCATGAGCAGTATATGGTGGGCGGAGACCCAACGACTAGCAACAGTAGTGGGAATGGGAAGCATGAGTATCATGAACATTACAGGTAACAAATCTACATGTGTTTCAATCACTTTCATCCCCGGTTCTGTTCCTAAATCCATTCTGTGCTTGAAGCAGTCAACCTGTGTGTTCCTTGAAACCTCGTGCTAACTCTGCCTGCCATTGCAGTCACCACCAAAGATTATAGAGGAGCTATTATCTTTGGTCACCACTGTGTGTCGGGCTGCCAACTCTCATGCATTGAGCGTGACACTCACGCATTTCACAAAATTCTCACGCTGATCATAATTCTTTAAAAATAAAGTCACGGGCAATTCAATTCGCCCAAGGCTTCCAGATCTCCTCCACACTCACCAATGAGAATAGTTTTCTGTCGGCGGGTTTCCCGTAAAGAACGAGCAATTTAATTGTCTTAGACTCTAAAGCACAATATTAAAAATGGCAAACTGCAGTACATTTGACATTCATGGAACCAAAATCTGCAGGTGCTGGAAATTCAAAATAAAGCAAAAATTGTTTTAGAGGCGAGTAAAAACCACGAGGGGAATGTATAAGGTGAATGCATAGTCTTTTTCCCGCGATATGTGATTCAAGAACTAGAGGGCGTTGGTTTAAAGCAGGGCTGTCAAACTACTGGCCCGAGGGATGAGGGTCCAATCCGGCCCGCGGGATGATTAGTTTCTCCCCTGCAGATGGTGGGATAGGCGAGACACGGCGGTGGTCCCAGCACCGACCCCCGAGGCACCTCCTCACACCCCATGGAGTTTTAACCCCGGCCAGGAGCGGACCGGGTGAGTGGGGGCGTCGGTGCCGCCGCCGGGATGAATCTCGGGCTAAGGCTCCGCTCCCCGACCCCCGGGTCACTGACCCTCACCTCCCTCTGACCCCAGCTGGGCACAGAGCAAAGAGAACCTAGGCTGACGCGCATCCTCGGGGAGGGGAGGAGAGGGAAACGCTCCCCGGGCATCGCCAAGTCTCCGTTCACTCCGCATGTTGTCACTGCTTCACTGACACACACAAGGTTTAAAGGGATAAGGGCCAAATGCAGATAAATGGGACTAGTTTAGATGGGGCATCTTGATCTGCATGAACAAGTTGGGATGAAGGGCCTGTTTCCATGCTGTAAGACTGACACATTGTAGAAAGGGTGCAATTGCTCTGGAGAGGATTGAGGGACAATTTATGAAGATGTTGGCAGGGCTGGAATTTTTTTCTCACTTTGAAGAAAGATTTGATAACTGGGATTGTATTCTCTGCAGCAACAGAGGTGAAGAAAATACTTAGTTGAGGTGAATAATATTATGAGACTTATTATGATATGCATGGACTTGCAGAGGGCTTTTGATAATTAACAAAGATTAAGCAATTGTCATTAAAGGGAGGACACTGACTGTATGGAAAGAAAGCTGGCTAACAACAGAGGGTCAAGGTGAATGATTCTTTTTAGGCTGAAGGAAGGCAAATTGAGGTGTTATAGTCAAAAAACAATGCAGCATGACACTTTGGGCCATCGTGATTGTGCTCTCCAGCAATTGGTGTTGGAATCCCTTTTTAAAAATCTACATTGCAAGCCACAATCTCTAGGTTTGTAGATGACATAAATCATCATATTGCAGTGAATTGAGAAGATTGAACTTTACTGCCCTCCATCACAATGAGGAATGTGGAATGCAGTGTGGTGGATGTTTATGTTAACTTTTATGTGGTTGTGTCTTGTTGCTTTTCACATAGTGGTTGTGTGGTAACTCAAATTTCACTACCTTAACTGGTACATGTGACAAGAAACTGACCATGAAACCTTGAATATAAGCATTCTGGTGGAACGGACACTCTTGGCTGATTAAGTTTATGCAGAAAAATGCGAGGTGATGTATTTTGTAGGAAGTATGAGCAGAGACAGTTCAGAGAAAAGGATCATTTTTCTAAAAATGTTGCAGGAGCGGTTTGACTTGGGAGGTAAATCTGCACAAACTATTGAACGAGGCTGGGGAGATTGAGAAAGCTGCCAATAAGACATAGTTCTGGGCTTTATTAGCAGAGGTACAAGTGCAAGGACAGGGAAATCATGTTGAGCCTTTATAAAACATTGGGTCAGCATCAGCAGGAGTATTGCATTCAATTTTGTTCATCTTATTAGAGGAAAAGTGTAAGAGATGTGTAATTCCAATGGTTCTTGGGATAAGGGAAAGTATAAATATTTTGTACAGGTTCAAAACATTTTCTTTGGAATAGGGAAAGCTAATGGGAGTTTTTACAGAAGCATATAAACAATTGAGACACAAGAGACTGCAGATGATAAAATCTTGAGCAAAATAAAAAGAGGAACTCTGGGTCAGGCAGTATCCATGGAGAGAAATAAACAAACAATGTTTTGGGCCAGGAAATGGACAAAATGAAGACTGGGAAATTATTTCCTGTAATATAGGATCAAGGACCAGTGATCACAGGTTTAAAATAATGGGGAAGAGAATTAAGAAGATCTATTTTTAAAATGCACAATGTGATTGGAATGCATGGTCTGCAGATGTTGTGGAGGCACCTCCATTCAGGAGGAGTACCCAATTGAATGAAGGAGACCAAATTGCATTAATTGGCGAATGCAGCTGGTAGCTGCCAGCTCAAAACTATTGTATGAATTATTGGATGGTTGATGTACCCATCACTTTAGTTTCCAGGACATCCTAGCTCAATTTATCTAAAATATAAACCTTATTTATAGTAAATGGAAGATTTTTCAAGAATTTGTGCAACTACAACTTGCAAAGATTCTGCCTTAGTAAAAGGCTAGTTTCAATATTTCCCTTTTAAATTTACTACCATTTTAATCAGGCATATGAAATTAACAGTTCCAGCTTACATCAGCCTAAACATTCCTTTGCATCTTTTATCTATTGCTTTTGGACAAACAAAATAGATTTATAATGCATGCAGTCAGACCAATCCTCCTATACCGCTGTTGAATAATGGATCAGAACATTAATCCTTAAAAGCCATGCACAGAGGATCAAATGGTTATTGTGGCCACCATTTAGTCCGCATCTGATGCCTTTTACTGAGGAAAGTATTAATGTATTGGATTTGAACAGATGAATGCATGAAAGAAAACATAATGTTGGATGTAATAAATTTCCGTTAAAACAAGTAACAAATCGCAATGTACCCTGTGTTCACAAGCATGTTGTGCCATATGTTAACACACATTAATAGAATGAAATAGAAAACCTAAATATGTACTTGTAACATCAATGGTGGTTCTGGTCTATTATTATTATTATAAAGTAAGGTTTTTATAAATACCACTATTCAACCAAAATTGGGAGTTTACTGCAAAATCAGTTCTGATAATCCACAGAGATCAGTTGTTGAGATTTAAAACAAAATGAAGTTGGGATGTTTGACGGTAAGAACAGATGTATGAGCAGTTTTATAATTCCAAGAAACCTGTTCCACAGAAAATGCTCCCAATTTAAAAAAAAAAAAGGCTATTTGGAGCTTCTGTTCTAATGCCAAACTCCAGCAATGTAGAATGTTCTTGTTTATTTTAAGGGACACAGAGCATTGGGATGAATTACATCCGACTCCAGCCTTGTCCCTCTGGACTTCCATGAACTGTAGTAAATACAGAATCTGCAGAATGCACACATAAATACCATCATATAATATAAAATAATATTATAATAACTGTCACGAGGATTTGAACGTGCAAGTTGATTTGGCATCGCTCAACATTGGCAGCAGCTTCCACATCAGTTCCACTCAAGTCTGACACATTCCTAAAGAATTTGATGGTGTTTTCAGCATCCAACGTTTTTGGAAAAAGGAATCTAGATATAAGACTGCTGAACCTGTCCTCTGTGGTAGACCGGGGATAGTCTGGCGTAGTTGGTGTGTAAGCCGTCACATTCAGATCGGCTAGATCCAAGCAGACACCTTGAGTGGATTTGCTGAAGAGGACTTTACTTAGGTCCATGCCAGCTATAGACTCTGGCGAGGCACACGGGATATCACGAACCAGTTTGTAGCTTTCCATCCATTCCTTCAACCACTCCAGCTTGCAATCACACTCCCATGGATTCCTGAACACATAGAGTCTTCCTATGAAGTAGACTGGCTGAAACACTGAAAGGGAGAGTGTAGTCAGGTTATTGCTGTTCAGATGCAGAGAGATCAAACTGGTCAGGTTTTCAAAAGCCCCTTCTTCAATGTAAGTGATCTCATTTCTGTCCAGATAGAGAACTTCTAGCTCAACAAGCTCATTAAACCAAGTACTGGATACATTCACTAAAGAATTACCTCCCAGGTTTAGCATCTTCAAGAGCCCGAGTTCTTTAAATGCAAACTCTGGAAGATTGTTCAGAAGATTGTCATTAAGATAGAGATACTCCAGTTTTACAGAGTCTTTAAATCCCCCGTCATGGATTACGGCTATGTTGTTACCCTGAAGGTTTAGATATTTTAAACTGACCAGTCCTTGTAGAGAATTGTAAGCCACTGCCTCAATCCTGTTTCGCTCCAAGTACACACGGGTAATGCTCTCCATCCCCCTCACTGCTCCAGGTATTCTTCTGAAATTGTTCTGCCACATTGCCAACTCCTGTAAAGTAGTGACTGCTGTAAAAATCCGGTCCGGAATGTTAAATAGATTGCAGTTGGACAAATCGAGTTTCAGTAGGCGTTTCAGGCCAGTAAATGTTCTGGTGTGCAGGTACCTAATGTACTCATTGTGTGCCAGTTTTAATTCAGTGAGATTAGGCAGCCCTTTAAATGCACCTGGGGTGATGAAGGAGATGTTATTGTGGTCTAGTGATAAAGATCGCAGAGCTGGAAGAGTACCAAATGCCCTTTCTGACAAAAACTTGATAGTGTTTTTATCCAAGTTGATAGCAGAGGCTTCACACGGGAACTCCCTGAGGACTTGCGATAATCCAGATCGGTCGCAAAGAACAGCACAGTTCCGTTCTCGAGTACAGGTGCATGAGGGAGGACATAACCGGACACAAGCCCAGGAAGCAGACACGTGCAAGGGAGCAAGCAAAAGTACTGAGACATAAAAGAACAAAATACAAATAAATGGATTGGTTAGAAAATGTCAGAAATAAATTAAGTGCAGTTTAAATAAAAACAGGGAAGGGTACATTAAAGGGAGAAATTAATACATTATTAAAAGCAGTTTTTTCCAATTTGCTAAAACAAACATGTCAATTAATTAATTTGGGCCAATAATAACAGACCCATAACTAAACCGAATTGTTATGACATGTAGGAAGATAACCAGGAGGTGGTTCCTGCATGAGAGTTCCGAGGTCAGAAAGGAGATGGAGGAATTTCTTTAGGCAGCGGGTAGTGAATATGTCATATTCATTGCCACAGACGGCTGTGGAGGCCGTCTCTTCATATTTTTAAGGCGGAAATTGACAGACTCTTGATTAGTAAGGGTGTCAGGGGTTATGGGGAGAAGGCAGGAGAATGGGGTTAGGAAGGAAAGATAAATCAGCAATGATTGAATGATGGGCCAAATGACCTAATTCTGCTCCCATAACATGAATTTATGAAGTATTTGTTGTAATGGAAATACTAAAAAGGCTATCCAGAGACCCAGACTGATGATGAAGAAAGAAAAGTTCAATATCTACCAGCTATTGGGAAATTTGAGTTTCAATATTTACATACATTCCAGCTTTTTACAAAAATCTAGTAACAATAGTCATAGTCATGATGAACATGAAACTACTATGTCCATGTGTTTCACTTATGATTTTTCTTGACCGATGTCTGCTGTTTTTGTCTAATATGGTTTGAATGTGACAACACGCCTGCAGCACCGTGGTTTACTCCTAACTGCCCTTAGCTTTGCAGCATTCAACCACTCAATTCAAAGGGCAATTAGAAATGGGTAATAAGTGTCTGCTCCAGAATTAATATAAACATAGTTTAGTAATGATTAGCTCTGGTGATTATGACTAGACTAGTCCCCTAATCTTTCAGTAATTTGGACTGAAGTGGCATAGAAATGTGTGCTCGCAGAAACAGGCACAGGTGATCCGTGTTACAAATAAACCTAATAAATGTAAAATAAACTGAGAGAAATAGTATAGAAGAGAAAATAAGGGGGAAAAAAAAAAGAAACCAGTTGGTGCAAGAATAGAAATGGGTTGCTGAATAAAGCAATATTGGATACTTCATCGAAAATTCTGACAAATGTTTCAGGTGCAAAAAAATGTACAGTAGGCAAGGTTAATTAAATGAATGATTATAGCATAGAATCCATATCCACAATGATTGTTAATCATTTCTTAGGTGATTGCATAAATCATGATGCAGGTAGGGGCCGCTTATCAATTAAAATGGATTATAATGTTAATTACCGTTTAAAATGGTCAGAAACATCTTGATGCTCTTCTGTGGCATCACAGAATACAAATATGCCACGGTGATCTTTACTAAAAGCTATCTGAAAAAAGATACAAAAACAAAATCACTTACAAGTCTTCAAAAAAATATTACCTTCGAAAGAAGGCAAGTAGCCAGCCAGTCAGCAAGGTTCAGATTTGTAGCAAACACATTTGAATTAAGAATAATGAACATAAACCAAGACAGATTATGTTTATTGATCAACTTACATGATTCCCACCTTGCGTTTAAACTGTTTTTCCGTTGATTTCTGAGTGGCGATTCCTGTCTCAATAGATTTTTCCAGCAAGGAAAATATAGGAAATATCCAGCAATTTTTCTAAAAGCCTTTGCTTAATGCATTGACAAATCTGTAGTGAGAGAAGGGATTAGCCTTGATTGTGTTAAAACGTTTCCTGCAGATCAAACTGATAATGCCTGTAACCATGCAAAAGGAAGCTCATATCCAGATTGCCCCTGCCTATACCAGGCATTGGCAAGGACAAGGTATTGGTTTATTATTGTCACGTGCACCGAGATACAGCAGAAAAACTGATTTGCTGGTATCCAGGCGAATCATTCCATACACGACTAATTAAAGTTTAGTTTGTCTAACCTCATATTAGGAAGGTTGCGAGTACACTGCAGTCATGTATGAGATTCCTGGATATTCACCAGGATATTGCCTGCGATGGAAGGTTTCATTTATGAGAAGAGACTGGATAATTAGGTTTGTTTTCCTAGAATGCAGGAGAAAATGTGATTGAATTATTCAAAATTATGAGGTGAATATATTTTACCATAGTAGTTGTGTATAAAACCAGAGAGCAGAGGTCTAAGGACTAGAAAGTTTGTAGGGAATCCGAGGAATTTTATTTTAAACTCAGATGGTGTTTGGAATCTGAAACACACCATTTGAAGGGGTGGTGGGGACAGATTCTCACAACATTTCAGAATTATGTTGATGAATACCTGAATTATCAAAGCAGTTTTTTTGCAGTCTTCAAGGCAGTGTTTAAATCCCACTGCAGGATCTGAACATATAGATTATGTGCAGATTTTAGATGCCGCCTCAAGAAGGCAGCATCAATCACAGATCCCCACCATCCAGGCCATGGCCTCTTCTCGGTGCTACCGTCAGGCAGGAGGTAGAGGCTTGATGTTTCTGTCAGATTCAGGAACAGCTACTTCTCTACATCCCTCTGGTCTTTAAACCTCACATTGGTTTAATGTAATCCTATCTTGGCAACAGAACATTATGGGCACTTCCATGGGCATTAATGTCACATTTATTGCAGTCTTCTTTTTCACTGTTCTGCAGCATTTGTGTAATTTATGCATTATCTATGCTTAATCTGCTTTGATTTTCATTGTATCTGTACGTCACTAGTTCTGCATGACAATGCTCGGCTTAAGAAAGTATGGCACATCACTGAAGAGATAACTATGAAGGTAACTTGTTACGGTAAGGATGGCACAGTGGCGCAATGGGAGTCGCTGCCTTAGTGCGAGATCCGCATTCAATCCTACCTACGGGTGTTGTTTGTACATTCTCCCTGTGACCGCATGGGTTTTCTCAGGGTGCTCTAGTTTCCTCTCACATACAGGTTTATAGTAAATCGGCTTTGGTAAGTTGTAAAATCGCCCCTAGTGTGTAGTGCTTGTGTACAGGGTGATCGCTGGTCAGTGCAGACTCGGTGGACCGAAGAGCCTGCTTCCCGCACTGCATCTCCAAAGTCTAACGGTAAAAGGATTACATTGAGATCTTCCTTTTTAGTGGAACATTATTCAGGATAGGAAATGCTACTGCCATGAATAATATTCCAGCCTCAACCAATTACACTAGAGGCAGATAAAGCCGCACTTGCTGCTCTGGAACACAGTACGATGCAGATTGCTTGTTGCATTTAACACCTGGACATGATCATCAAAAGTTGCTGATTAAGAAGTGCTTTAAGATGTACTCGGGTCATGATAAAAAAAGAAATTGGACATTCTGTTATCTAGTTTATCAATTCCGAATTATTTAACCAATGGGCGAAGTGTAACGAGAGGGGGTGTTGCTGAAATCTGAGATCTTCTTCAAAGTAGAAGCAGTAGAAGTGTAGGATGGAACTGCAGATGCTGGTTTAAACTGAAGATAGACATAAACTGGAGTAACTCAGGTCGGAGAGACTGCTGTGTGCTGTTTGCAGAGACATGGTTCACACTCCTGATATACCTGACTGTGCCATTCTTCCTTCACTGTATGGACCATACAGCATCTTTGGGCTTGGAACTCACTCCACTTTTTACAAATGTGATAAGCATCATTGAGGGAACAAGATATTTTAATCTACTACTGGGGGCAGAGGGGCTTTGAGGGAACAATAACTGCAATACTATAGAATTTTATGCAAACGTGTTCAATATGAAACCAGGATCTTGAATCTGAATGAAGCAAATTGCAAGGGTATAAGTTATGACTGGCTGTGTTAGAGGCATATTTAAGAAAATAGTTTACAATCCCTATCCAATTGATGAATAGGAAAAGATGAGAAGGCATAGAGAAGTTGTGTCAAAGTAAAAGATTCATTTAAGAATTAATGCAGTCATCTTGAAGATAGAAGTTATTAATGAGGGGAAGCAGAATACGAGTAATGGTTAGCAATAAACATTAAAAAGACATACATTAACTTACAGATCAAGGAAAGAGAAAAATGGTAAACAAATACTTTGGATCTCACTCTGAAGGTATGGTGGCGCATATCAAGGCACGGTGGTGCAGCAGTAGAGTGGGTCTTACAGCGCCAGAGACCCAGGTTCATCCCACACGCGATACAAGCACGCACAAGTTTGGCTTCATTTAAAAAATAAAAAATTGTCTCCTGGTGGGCCGAAGAGCCGGTTTCCGTGCTATATCTCTAAAACTAAGAGCATTAATATAACAAAGAACAGTACTGGAAAAAATTAATGGGATGAACAATAGCTTCTCTGCATCTGATAATCTGCATCCTAGTGCTGTAAAGGTGGGTGTGGAGGTAAATGCCCTCCTGTTATCTTCCAATATCCTGTAGATTCGCAATTCATTCCCACAGATTGGAAGGAAGCCAATATAACATTTATTTGGGCAGGAAAAGTAGAAAGGTAGAGATTAAAAATATGGAAATGAAGATGCAAAAATTTCAGGAGGATGGAGACAAAATGGATAATGACATGCTTAAGTAGTTTTCCAACTTGCATAACTTGGCATAAATAGGTATTAAAGTGGAGCTACAACTGTAGAATTTAAACAATTAAGCTAGATAAATTTGCAATAATATTGAACTATCTTGCAGAAAATGAGATACTGTACATTGTTAAATCTAGAGCAAAACAAAGTGCTGGATCTCTTTGAATCCGAAAGTGTCATCAGTCCATTTCCCACCAGATGTCTGACTGAGTTATTCAATTTGTTTTGCAGCAGAAACAAAAACTGAAACCGCTAATGGAAAGAAATCCAAAATGCTGAAGTCCAGGTAATGCTTTAGTTCTGTGTCACTCTACAGACACTACCATATCTGCTTTGTATTTCCAGAATTTAGAATTGGGATATGGGTAGGGCCAACTCATAGCTTAACTAGTTAAAGATGGAATAAACTCAACTCGCCATAATATTATGTGTATGTAGGAACTGCAGATGCTGGGTCGCGATCCAAAATGTCACACTTTCCTTCTCTCCAGAGATGCTGCCTTTTCCTGCTGAGTTATTCCAGCTTTGTCTATCTTCACCATATTACGTACTCGATAATCTAATATCGTAGGGTTTAGTTGAAAAAAAAATTACCAGCATAAAGGTATTTTCAAATAATCCAAACATGCCTCAAGAAGTTAAAATTCAAAGTTTGGGATAAACCAAACCCCTTTAAAACCCACTCAAATTTCACAACAACCAAGATAAATCATTAAATTGATGCAGCTCAAACTTTTTATTGATAAAATCATACAAGTAATGCACAGCTGAGTCTTTTTGTGCAAGAGCATAGCATCTAAACTATTATAGAAAGCAAATTCTAGATCTACGGTGACTAAAGGGTATTCAATGCACTGAGCAAGACTGGATACTCATGCATTGCAATAGTTATGTTGTAGGAACTTGGAGCATGAAGAGCATTTCTACAATTTATGAATGTTAGGTCTAAAAACTACAACTTGCTTAGAAGTGTCAAGTTGAATACCCAAGTCACTTAATATGCAAATGCAACTAAATGCAACAATAAAGTGATAAACCACATGTATTAAATTTGCTCTTTGCCAGACATTCACTAAACAAAACAAATTGGAGTACCATAACATTTTGCCGTTTTCTAAACATTTTTCCTCTAGAATTTTAAGAAACTCTGTCCAAACCTTGGCATATTTTATTTCAGATTTGATCAAATTACCCACATGAATGAATTTGATAGGACAATGGGAATTAGCGGCAATCACAAGGCCGACAGTAGGTTGTGGTTCAGTTTCTGACTCTGGGTCCAATATGACCTTAACAATAAGAGCTCACACTACCCCGAAATATATGTATATATATTCACGCATACGTTGACATTCAACATTCAAGTGCCAGTGTTTTTGGACTGTCTTTTGGTCAAGTTACTTTTTCGGGTTTTCTTTGAACTTTCAAAGAATCACTTTTAGGCTTACAAAAACAAACACAAAAAAAATTAAATATTTGTCAAATGAATAAATATTACACAAAACTAGCAGCAAAAATACCTAGATCTGTTGTGTGCAAATAGTTAATTCCCAACTGTTAGACCCCCATGGTCCCAAAATAGTCCTGGTTTGGTATCTAGCCTCTCTCCCACCCCTTCCCATTTTAATTAAGCTGCGTTTGACAATCACTGCAAAGACTTGGAGGTTCAAGAAAATGCATGCAAGACAAGACATCGGTATATAAAATATTCTCTGAATGTGCATTAAAATAAATTTGTTAAAGGTATTTAGATCTCTTATATAAAACCTGATGGGCACAATGTATAAGGGCCTAAATCTACCTGTATAGCACCATTCATCACAAGAGATTAGCTCAATACTGTCAGTGCATCTACTTTCCATTGATGAGAATTTCAGTACAAGAAGGCACAACACAATAGATGTATTGCACTTGATACGTTCTTTTGCTACTTTTCAGTTTGATCTCCACCACCCAAATTTTCCAGTAGTTTTTATACTGGCAGTCTGGCCACCTGGGAAAAAATAAGCTAAGA
The DNA here is from genome assembly GCF_028641065.1 of Leucoraja erinaceus. Taxonomy (NCBI): domain Eukaryota; kingdom Metazoa; phylum Chordata; class Chondrichthyes; order Rajiformes; family Rajidae; genus Leucoraja; species Leucoraja erinaceus. The sequence continues at coordinate 24,955,961 of NC_073389.1, read as the reverse complement.
AAATCTACCCCATCTTGGCAGTTACAAGTCAACTCACCTGACTGCATTGGACAGCTCAACATTTAAACAGGTGGGAAAACTAATCTTTGGCCAGATATAGCGGATTATTAAACTGACTATTTGTCCATGTAATGGACAGTGCAAAAGGAAACCCAAGCCACTATACTATAGTGGATATGCGATCAATTACCAGCGTTGGCACCTTGTGCAGTAATGTGTACATTTCCATTCTCTGTGATCTCCAAGCATCAAACCTCAGACCCTAGTGGAGCAACTTTACAGAATCTACAGTAAACAGTTAAATGCGGCTTTTCTGAACTTCGTAACGCAGCTCGAGTATACACAAATGTAATTCAGTAAAGAAGCCTGCTGCAGAGATCTTTCTGTTCGTTCCCCTTGACCAAAAAACAACACTAGCATGCGCATCAGACCAAAATCAGCCGAGTACATCTGTAGTCACTCGGTGCTGTGGTCCATTTAGCCATTCTGAAATTTCAAATTTCCTTTTAGATATGGCAGGCATTTAAGATTTCCAATGGATGGGATTTTCATCCATATCTAGAAACTTCAAGTTTTCAAAATCCCCTAAAAAAATACATTCCTAGCTACTTTCTGCCCACTCCAGGCAAGCCTGAATTAGTTAACTAGCTGCCTTTAATGTTGTCAAGTTACTTTATGTCAAGTTTTAACTTTTGCATTTGCTTAATCGGAAACTGCAGTGCATTGAAACTTGACTGTACACATTGTTGGAATGGCTTGTAAAGCTACCATGTCCCCAACAGATATCTATCCAGGATAGAGTGAGCAACATCGTTTCCCCACAGTAGGGATCAGAATGCTGCAAATGCCCCAAGTTGTCTTTACAGGTCACGCATGTCAAGGCCGTAATGGAGGTCACTGCTTATTTTCAGCCTTGTAACAATGTTAAGTGCAACTGGGTAAATGACTCCTGGTAAAGTCATTTCACCCTGCTTCTGCCAAGGTTTGTTTTGCCCAAGTCTCTCTCAGATTGTGCTAGAGAATGATTGCGAGAACTCAGGCCCAATGAACCAGTAGGACATTAAAAATAAAAGTTCCTCTATAAAGGCACAGTACATTAACATACAAATGATCCTCAGTTACAGAGATAAACTATAAATGCAGCACAGTTTAACATCTATTGCCAATATTTAGTGCTGTTCACGGCCACATTTTCTCCATCGTCTAGGGTTCTTGTTCTTCTGTCATTGCTGTCTTTTTGCATTTGAGCTCCCTTTAAAAATATCCAGAGAATCACAGCTGGTAATGTACTGCGAGTTCTTGAAGCTACACAAGGTATAGTCTGGCTCAGTTACATGTGGTTTCCATTTAGCTTGTTTGGCAAGGTGACATCCACTGGAATAATTCAGTTTCCCCACCAATCCACCTGGGAGTTGTAAGCTCCACCATATCCATCAGCATTGTAATAGTTTCCATAACCACCTGGAAAACAAATACGATTAGTTAGCGAGTTGATACTTCTCTGCAAAAGCTACCAGTGTAGAAGACAACCAGCCTCTGCACAGTATCAGTTACAACCTTGGTACTAAATCAACAGGGGGGAAAACATAACTCCTGCTATCCAGAGATTACTGCTCGACATGAACCAGATCTGATTGCAAATTAAGTTTAATTAACCAGGCCTATTAGCAGCATCTTGTTCAAGGATAAACAGTACCACAGAAATTTCACTATGGAACTATAAAAGTGAGTTTAGAATGAGATTAGCATTCACATGTAACTAATGACCAAGATCAACAGCCAGAGTTCAAGACACATTTTAACCCCACCATAGCAGTATGATGGAAATACACAATTTGAGGCATCAACAGTTTAGTCAATCTATTCACTCTCCTCAGATAGTGGAAAAGTAGTAGAATGTATAGGTTTAAAGCAAGGGGCAAGGAACAGCAAGATTTTATTTTAATAGTATGTACCAGGACTCAACTGCATGATGCGGCAGTAGAATAAGAAAAACAGGCAATTGGGAAAGATGGACCATTGGCACAGATGGGATTAGTTTAGAAAAGCATCACGATTGGTGTAGCCATGGTGCTCAAAGGCCTGATCCTATGCAGTTCTATTTTGTAGCAATTGGGGAAATTAATTGAAATGTAAAAGCTTGCAGGAGTAATTAGAACTGGAAAATAAAAGCTGTCCCACAATGCTATGAAGAACATGAGCCACCGTGTAGACAGATTACTCCAGATGCACAAAAGTGGATTAATTTAACTCGCATCAAATCCAATTAGCAATAAATGTTATTGCCAGCAATAAACACACACCAACCTAAAGGGGCTGTCCCACTGCAATGACCTAATCTGCGAGTTTAGAAGAGTTTGCCCTCGACTCAAACTCCCAGCATGGTCGACACCTGGTCCTAGGAGGTCACTGGAACTCTCCTTCATGCTCGAGGGAAGTTCCCGCATACTCGTGGCCTCAGTTAGAGCGCGGAAAAAATTGGTCGGCATGGTTCTTTTTAACTCGTAGTGGAGTGGGGTCGCTATTTAATTACAGGCAGTCGAGGGCAGCCGTAGGCAATCTACTTCACTGACCGGGCATTTTAATTGGCTCATAGGAGTTTTCAGGACCAAGGAAAACCGATCGGTAGGTTAAATGCCTGCTGAACTTTATTAAACATTGTCTGACTTCTTAAAAGCGTCTCTACTCCTTCTCCCCCCGCGCTCTCCAAAGGACTTGCCGTACACTGTGCAACCGTCTTTTACCTTCCTTCATCGCGGGTGTGAATATCAGACAGCGCTCCCCCGCTTTCCCTGGCCCCCGCTGAGTGCGCGCATGTGTGGTCCATCAATCCAGCTCGCAGTTTCATCGCTGCCGGTCTATCCAGCTCGAGGTTTTCCAGGAGAGTGCCCTCGAGCTTGAAGACACTCTTCTGAACTCGCGGATTAGGTCGCCGCAGTGCGACAGCCCCTTAAGGGTGATGTCTTTAACCAACAGCTTGCAGCTACCTGCTACAGTTAATTCAATTTAAGCCAATTCTAAATATTGCCAACTGCATTAAAGGTTGCAGAAACAATTTGGTATGCAATCTCAATACTTTTACATTTCCTTTGTAGCAATGATGTTGAACATTCACACAAAGCAACGCTACTGTTGACAATGGTAGCAAGACACATACACCCTTTCCTTGGTATAGTGCACCAAATTGCAGGAAAACCATGCAGACAACTTGCCTCCTCCAAATCCTCTGGGGGCTCCATGGCTTGTACCACGACTTCCACGAGAACTGAAGCCACTGCTAGTTTGTCTGTAATCTCTGGCACCAAATCCAGCTCCAAACCGACTGAAATACAGAAGAAAAATGCTTGGTCAAGAAATCATGAATATTACTTTTGAATAAGTGGTCACATGGACTGGAATGAGTGGTGCAATATTAAAAATATAAAGTGATAATCTAGATTTAGTGATTGCACTTCAAAATGGAATGGAAATTTATAGCACGTGCTGGCCAATAGATGAAATGTATTAATCCATGTTTTTAATCTCAAACTTGGTCAACCGACCTTTATAACTACTGTTTAAAAAAGAACTGCAGATGCTGGAAAAATCTACGGTAGACAAAAATGCTGGAGTAACTCAGCGGGTGAGGCAGCATCTATGGAGCGAAGGAATAGGTGACGTTTCGGGTCAAGACTCTCTTCACACTTTTTTATAACTACTGTATCAAGCTCTGCATACTAACCACCGAGTAGAACTTAATAGCTGAGGATTGTCACATTTTGCATATACTTCATTTTAAAGTTCGATGGCAGTTTTAAAGTTGAGGCAGTCACACAATGTAACCCAATATTGTACCCGAAATGGTGTGAGATTAGAGAGAAAGCATATTCAATTTTGCCATTTTACCTCTTGGATCGACCACGACCAGTACTTTTGTGCTGATGCTCATATGCCAGATTCTCTAGCCAGGATGGTACTTCTTGCTTGGCTTCCACAAGCAGGTCCAGAAGGTCTTTGGTAATATTACTGTTTTTCTCATTAAAAAATGAGGTGGCAAGACCTATGAAAGCACAATTGATTAATATTCCCAAAATATCCAGCGCATTACGGCTGCATTTGCAAGTAAAGCAGTACAAACGTTAGTTTTATAAAAAATTCCATACATACCAAGATTACCAACACGACCAGTACGCCCAATGCGATGCACATACTCCTCAATGTCACTAGGCAGGTCAAAATTGATAACATGCTTGACATTGGAAATGTCAAGTCCACGGGCTGCAACCTACCAATACAAATTGAAGTCAATGGAGATTATAACAGGAATAAACACGACGGACAAATTATTGATTTTTATTAATGCAGGGAAATGGAGAATGTATAATATTCTTACAAGGACAACTTGTCAACAATTGCATGCTGATAACTATTGGCTATTTTTAAACACAAATTAGCTTTTTCAATTACCGCAGTGGCAACCAAGATGGGACATTTTCCAGATCGGAACTGATGCAGAGCTTCCTCTCTATCCCTCTGAGAACGATCACCATGGATGCTGGTACAAGCATAACCCTCACGGTAAAGGAAATCCTCCAATGAATCTGCACCTTTCTTAGTCTCCACAAAAACCAGTGTTAGAGAGTCTTTTCCTAGAAGAGGAGAAAAGCAAATGGTTGGAAGGCATACCTAACCCCAAAATAACATGACACGAAATCCCAAAAGTAATTCAACAGGGAGAGTGGGATTTTGCGTTGATGAACTGCTTCTTATGGACAACCAGTTGTATTTGCAAAACAATGTTTACAACAGGTGATTGAGGAAATTTGCCCAAATTGGCAACACAAGTCATTCCACTAATTTCATAAGGGGGGAAATCCATCGGTGACCCCAGACAGACCATTAATTACAAAAAACTGACTTAAGGTCTCCACTGGGTCACCATTTTAATTGCACATCAACATGGTGGACAACAGCAGAGAGACATCATAAGTTGCTTGCAGAATACCTCTGTCCATCTTGTGGAAGAGAGAGCAAGGAATAGTCCCCGAGGATTGGCGTACTGCGCATGTTGTTCCATTGTTTAAAAAGGGTTCTAAGAGTAAACCTAGCAATTATAGACCTGTTAGTTTGACTTCAGTGGTGGGCAAATTAATGGAAAAGATACTTAGAGATAATATATATAAGCATCTGGATAAACAGGGTCTGATTAGGAACAGTCAACATGGATTTGTGCCTGGAAGGTCATGTTTGACTGATCTTCTTGAATTTTTTTGAAGAGGTTACTAGGGAAATTGACGAGGGTAAAACAGTGGATGTTGTCTACATGGACTTTAGTAAGGCCTTTGACAAGGTTCCTCATGGAGGGTTGGTTAAGAAAGTTCAACTGTTGGGTATAAATGCAGGAATAGCAAGATGGATTCAACAGTGGCTGAATGGGAGAAGCCAGAGGGTAATGGTGGATGGCTGTTTATCGGGTTGGAGGCAGGTGACTTGTGGGGTGCCTCAGGGATCTGTGTTGGGTCCTTGGTTGTTCGTCATGTACATCAATGATCTGGATGAAGGTGTGGTAAATTGGATTAGTAAGTATGCAGATGATACCAAGATAGGGGGTGTTGTGGATAATGAAGAGGATTTCCAAAGTCTACAGAGTGATTTAGGTCATTTGGAAAAATGGGTTGAAAGATGGCAGATGGAGTTTAATGCTGATAAATGTGAGGTGCTACACCTTGGCAGGACAAATCAAAATAGGACGTACATGGTAAAAGGTAGGGAATTGAAGAATACAGTTGAACAGAGGGATCTGGGAATAACCGTGCATAGTTCCTTGAAGGTGGAATCTCATATAGGGTGGTAAAGAAAGCTTTTGGTATGCTAGCCTTTATAAATCAGAGCATTGAGTATAGAAGCTGGGATGTAATGTTAAAATTGTACAAGGCATTGGTGAGACCAAATCTGGAGTATGGTGTACAATTTTGGTCGCCCAATTATAGGAAGGATGTCAACAAAATAGAGAGAGTACAGACGAGATTTACTACAATGTTGCCTGGGTTTCAACAACTAAGTTACAGAGATAGGTTGAATAAGTTAGGTCTTTATTCTCTGGAGCGCAGAAGGTTAAGGGGGGACGTGATAGAGGTCTTTAAAATGATGAGAGGGATAGACAGAGTGGATGTGGACAAGCTTTTCCCTTTAATAGGGAAGATTCAAACAAGAGGACATGACTTCAGAATTAAGGGACAGAAGTTTAGGGGTAACATGAGGGGGAACTTCTTTACTCAGAGAGTGGTAGCGGTGTGGAATGAGCTTCCAGTGGAAGTGGTGGAGGCAGGTTCGTTGGTATAATTTAAAAATAAATTGGATAGGCATATGGATGAGAAGGGAATGGAGGGTTATGGTATGAGTGCAGGCAGGTGGGACTAAGGGAAAAAAAGGTGTTGGCACGGACTTGTAGGGCCAAGATGGCCCGTTTCCTTGCTGTAATTGTTATATGGTAATATGGTTATATAAGGGAAATTTTCCAGAGTCAAAGTAATATACCAATAACTTTCAATCTCATGACATTTACCTGTAGCATTCAAGAGATCCAGCAGGAAGGAACGTTTGTCTTGTTCCTCAACCCACACTACTTTTTGAGTAATGTTTTCAGAAGTGGATCCCACACGACCAACTGCCAGAAATATATACTCATCTAGAAAGTCACGAGCAAGTATCTGAGGATGAATTTAAGGAGGGATAGTCAAGCACTTGATCATTGTTTAAAGAATGAAACATTTCCCATACCATTCTCAATGAGTAAACTAAAGCACCAATTACCATTTCATAGAGCAAGATTGCACTATTAACTGAAATTTGAAGTCAAATAACACTTGCTGTTAACCAATGTTCAATAGGGATATCTCAATAAAGTAGTTTTGCCCATCTACAACTAATAACAGGTAACCTATCTGTTTTAAGTTTCATGCATTGGTTACCACTTGAATTTTGGCATGGGGAAGCATTAAACAGCCCCAAATCAGAAAATCAAGCAGATACCAGGTTTAGTGTCAAGAGTGAATAGTTTTAGTTATTCCTAGGGAAGATTTCCCATTTAAGTGAAATCTATAGCCTTGTAGATTTTGGGATTTTAACTAATTTGCACTACCAGGGACATTTCAATGCCATTGTTGCTTCAATTTCCTTTGAAAACAACTAAACCAGACTACAAATTCACTAAATTTTATCACACAGAACTATTACATTCAGAAATAGGCAGTTCAAACTAGTCCATGCCAGCATTTAAGATCAGAAGCAAATAAACTGGTTTCAATTTTTTTTGAATTCTTATGCTTTATTCCTTCTGGCTTGATTCTTACTAACTGCTGCTTCATTATCAAGTGATGTGCTGAAACCCACGTGTAAAGAATAAATACAAATAAGATTTCAATAAACAAATTTAGTAATATGTATTTTCTCTACAGCTCTTCAGTAGAGACATTTGTTATCCAGCTGGGACACAACTAGCAGACTTTAACCAAAGTGCAGACAATCCACGGCTCAAACCTGCAGCCCTTGGAGATTTCCACTATCACAGCCTTGAAATTCAGTGCCAAATTAATTTTAGGATGCCTAAGCTAATGAATCTCTGCTGAAAGTATGGCAAGGTCACATACCCGATAAGACCACCACCCTTTAACAATGAGGAAAGCTCATGCAACTTAATTTTCCCAAATAATCAGTATGACTTTAAGTATCAAACCTGTATTTCCTTTGGAAATGTTGCACTAAACATAAGAGTTTGCCGCACATCCTTTGGTGGCATCGCATCTTGTTCAACAATGCGACGGATTTGGGGTTCAAAACCCATGTCAAGCATCCTGTCAGCCTCATCCAACACCAAGTACCTAATAAAACAGACAATCAACATTTACATATTCAATAAATGTAAAGAACCAAATTCTCCTTACCCCGTATTCCAATATCCAAGTACGGCCCGAGGGCCCATGGCATCAGCCATTTTATGTAGCACAAACATTTACAGCTGTGCAATTTCATGTTTGGTTTAAATAGAAACACCAACAACTATGACCTTTAAGAAGGAATTAGAGCTCAGGACTAAAAGAACATGCTGATAACTCAATGATTATGTATGAAGATCCCCATGATTTTTGTATGTTATAAGAGAATAAGTAGTGTACCTAAAACTAAATCAACTGCAACGCAATTCCCAATCAAAGTTGTCTACTTATTAAGAATCTTAGTTTCACTAACTCACATTTTAAATCTAAACAGGATCTTCATTATGGAACATATTATCTTCATGTGGAACAGCATCCCCTTTCCCATCAGAACTGCCCCCTCCATCGACTCTTTTAAGTCAAGACTAAAGACTTATCTATACTCCCAAGCCTTTCCTGACATCCTCTGAGTGAGGGCTACATGTATATGTATGTAGTGTTTTGTTGTGCTATTCTTATAACAAATGCAAAGCACTTTGGCCAACGAGAGTTGTTTTTTTAAATGTGCTATATAAATAAATGTGACTTGACTTGACTTCATTAGCATACAAAATAAACAGGCACTACAGCAATTTAGTGTAGAATTTATCATTAATTCTCTAGCCTCTGATTAATTCATGTTATCACAACTGGAAAATTATCACTTATTCTTAGTTTCCTGGTTATGTTATTACTTGGCTGAACAAGCTCCTTCCATTCTTACTTGCTACCCCTTTACTGCTGTGTGAAGTTAGATCAAGGCGATTTCTCAACCTATTGTGCATTCGAAAATAAACAAGTTTCAGCAATATCATTTAATTGCCTCAAAAATGGCAGAATACCAAAATGCTGAAATTACACAGGAAAGTGATTTAGTTAAATCCCAGAAGGAGATTCTAGTACATTTAACCGAGCTAGCTCATTTCAGAAATTACTATCAAAGATCCAAAAATGTCTGTGCACGAGATTCCTAGAAAGTATACCAAGGCATAATGGAGATGGCAAGCATTAAACAGATTTAAACTGCATGTTAACGCAACTAAGATAAGGTTTGAATATTTCCCCAACAATAGAGCAATGCATCACAAATTGAATGCAGCATGTCAAGTGTAGAACCGACAAACAAATCACTAGTCCTGTTGCTTCACAAACTGAGAAATCCAGTTTGAATCTATGTGAAGTTTGCATATTTCTTGACTGCATTGTGGAGAATATATCTATCAAGGGGCATAAATGGTTTCCAATGGCAGAGCAGCAACGTTTTGTCAGAGAATTTCAGTATTCTAGTATCTGAAAATCAGTATTTTGCAGAGGAAATCAGTATTTTTAGTGCCATTTTGCTGAAAAAAAAATATTTTATGTGCAGTCACACCCATGTAAGAGTACAAGAATGCATAACTTTGCTACCAATTGACATGTCTTCTACGCACCTTACTTGACCAGTGCATTCATTGCCATCTCTTTGTACCGCTTCCTGCATTTAGCACCAGGTGACGGTGTAGAAGCCAATTTGGAAGCCTCCCACCGTCCTTCTCCTTCCTTTTTGCTCCCCCCTCCCTCCCTCTTGAGCCCACCCACTGTTCTGTAAAATCAAGGCCAATCCAAATGCAGCTGCAATCCCACTGATAACCTTTCACCACTAGGCTTATCCAGAATCCTACCACTGCCTCAAAAATAATAAATGGCTCAACTTCCACTGAGAAAGAGACTGCCAAAGACTCATTGTTATACGAGACTTTTCCTATGGGCTTTAAACAGTCTGCGACCCATAGCACTATGTTTAAAGCCCATAGCACTCCAGCCGGTAGTGCTATATTTAGAACCCACAGCGTTTAGTTTAAATTCCCACGCGTTAAACTGACAGAGCTCTGTTTAAACCTGGAGCGGGACAGGCAGCGACTCTGGAGAGAAGGAATGGGTGACGTTTCTGGTCGAGACCCTTCTTTAGACCGAACTGAACTCTGTATTTAACACAAAATCGTACACCCGTATTCTAATCGCATTTCCGTACAAAATACAGAAAATCCATACTACTTGGCAGCTCTGCAATGTTGCCTTTTTAAAGGAATCTCACATACTTGCAATAGTCCAGTCCAACTTTCCCCCTTTCAATCATATCAACTAAACGACCAGGAGTTGCTACAAGAAGATGACATCCACGCTCCAAATCTCGAATCTGTTGCCCAATGTCAGCACCTCCATAGACTACAGAAGGGCGAACCTTAGAACGATACGCAAACTGCAAATAAAAATATCAAGTTAATGTAAATCAGCTTCCAATGACATGGATGTCAATGATGTCTTTAACTTGGAACGAATGCAAGAGAGATTCACCAGAATGTTACTTCGGCTTATGCGCTTAAGTCATTCAGATGTCAGATATGGTAGAATATTTTCCTGGAGGGTGATTTTAGAACATTGTGCAAGAACAAAGGGCATGGCTAAAGTGAACACTCACACCTTTTCTCCCAGGGTCTAGGATTCGGGCTATAGGGGAAAACATGAGGGTAGTCTGTATCCAAATGAGCTACCAGATTTAGATATCGAAACGGATACAATTAAAGCTTTACAAAGATAGTTGGACAAGAATGGGAAATGTTTAGAAGGCTATCGGTCAAATACGTCAAATGAGACTAGCCCAGCCAAAGGGCTGGCTTCCAGGTGGTTTTGTCTGGAGTGATGACAGCTGAAGAGACATGATAGATGCAAATAAAATGGAGGCATATATCGGGTAAACAGAACCTTTGTAAACTGAGGACATAGCTTTAAGGGGACGGACAATATTTGAGATGTTCAGAGCCAGTTCTTTTCCCCTCAGTATCTGGAATGCACTGCCATTGGTGGCAGATATGGTGGCATTTAAAAGGCTTTTAGATAGGTACATGGCTATGCAGGGAATGGAGGGATGCAGATCAAGTGTAGGAAGAAAGTAGTTCAACTTGGCATTATGTTTAGCCGAGACATTGTGGTCTAAAGAGGCCTGTTCCATTGCTGCACTGTTCAACACTGACTAAGAGTCAAAACAATTTTAAAACTTTTACCTTTCTGGATTCATCGTATATCTGCACTGCAAGTTCTCTAGTTGGTGCTAAAACCAAAGCAATTGGGTACTGCTTGCGTCGACCATATTTTGATGAATCCTGTTGAATAGATGCATGCATTAATGCTGTTACCAGACAAAAGGACAGTATAGATGAATGGGAGCAACAATTAACCTCTTTACCTGTGCTTTTGCAGACTTTAAGGCTTCACCTGGACCTTCTGCATATATCTGACTAAGAATGGGAAGCAAAAATGCTGCTGTTTTTCCAGAACCTGCAAAGATGTATAGAACAAAAAGTACGATCACCAATAATTCAGTCAATCCAATATTTGGGACAGTGACAAGATTTGCAAATCATAAGCAATAAAGTTATAGCATGAAATTTGGGGATAAACAAGGGAATGGAGTGGTAGAAAGATAATACATTGTACTCCAGTTTAAAGGATGCAATTTATTAGGGATTGTTCTTGAGCTTTATCTTATTACTGACTGAATAACTGAAAAAGTAACATCCAAAATATGACAAACCTGTCTGGGCACATGCCATCAGGTCCCTCCTTGATATAATGATGGGAATTGCATGTTTCTGTACAGGAGTTGGACGATCATAACGACTTAGTTCAATGTTACCCATTATAATTTCTCCCATGTTTACATCCTGAAACTGAAAAGAACACAAGTTTAAGCACCAAGTTAGTTTCTTACACCCATTTATTTATTGCCAACTCTTGGAAGTTGAAACACGAGAATGGCATACAACATACCTGGTATTGACAGTCATCATGCAGAGTCCAGGCTTCACATTTGTATCATGAATTAAAAACCGAGGACCAACATCTAATTTAGTTCTGCAACAATGGGATGTGATTGAATAACAAGATACTTACTGTATCAATATGAGGTGGAGAGTTTGCACCAGTGGCCTCAACTGGAATGTCATCGTACTTCTCAAAGTTAATCCCTGTGTTGCTCGCTGAAAACAATTCCCTAGAAGAAAACCAAACCATCTAATTAAAAATGAAAACCACTGCTTTCCTCCATTAAATGCAAGACCTTGCAGGATACTTCAACTAGAATCACATTAGATCTCAATGGTTCTTCCCATTCTTTGACCTGCAGCAAAAAAGCTATCAAGTATAACTAAAGGAAATTAGAACTATTCTGCTGCAGTTTTTTTGGATAGGTTTGTTTGGAGTGATGACTCAGCATAGCTTCAATTAAATTAATGGTCCCTTCTAAAATTCAAACATAGAAACTATGTAGCAGGAACCAGAAACTCAAGATCAAGGTGAATATACATGGAAGAACCAAGTACTGCATTGCGCAATTCCCCAACAGCTTCTTACCCTTCACCCACAAAATGTTTAAAATTCCCTCATTGGAATCAGAATTTGCTTTTGCCCAGGCAGTACATGAAGGCTAATTCTAAAATCACCTAATGAAAAGCAAATCTAGTTTACCAGGGTATTCTGGCTGCACAGACTCCTTGGGTTAGGTTATGAGCAAAATCGTTACTGACAAATATCGTGCATTCCACAATTTGGGAATCGTGAAACAATTAAATACTAGCAAGGTTATGAAACTAATTCACCAATCTTTTTGCTGCGAGCCTTAGTCCCACTAACCCTCTATGCAAAAGAGTGGAGGGCGACAGATAGCACAATGGGCTAAGAGTTCGGCTGGCGACCGGAAGGTAGCCGGTTCAAATCCTGCTTGGAGTGCATACTGTCGTTGTGTCCTTGGGCAAGACACTTCACCCACCTTTGCCTGTGTGTAATGGAATGTAATTACGGCGGCGGCGCGGGCACACCGCGACGCCCTGTGTCTCCCTTTCAAGGGAGATGCTAAAATGCATTTCGTTGTCTCTGTACTGTACACTGACAATGACAATTAATTGAATCATTTCATTTCATTTTCATTTCATTTCATTACCAATTATGGGAAAGCTTGGAACCATAGCCCAGAGAGGAACAGAATTGACTTGAAAATTATAGAAGAGTATCTGTATAGTGAACTGCTTTATCCAAGACACCATATAACACAGTAAAGGCCTTCAATACCGATCAAGATGAATTGAAAAACAGTGAAAATATTAGAATGCAAACTTCTTACAATTGTCTCAAAGGGCGACATCGACTTAGACTTGGGGAGTCTTGCTCTACATCTCTCGTTTCTCTTTCCCTGGAATGGTCTCGACCTGAAACGTCACCTATTCCCTTTCTCCAGATTCTGTCTGACCCACTGAGTTACTCCAGCTTTGTGCTTACCTCGAGTCAAGAGGAAGGCTGGTTTTGAAATGACAGCTGAAAGATGCAAATCATTTGAAAATCTAGTGTTTACCATCCATTCATGCAACACTTACTGTTCCATGCGTTCGTTTGATGGCAACTGTTTTGACCAATCATCTTCATCTCGTTTGTCTTCAACCCAGCGGCTATTTCCACCTTCACGAGAGCCATAGCCACGGTCCGTTCTGCCATATCCACCACGGTCATTGCGGCTTCCAAAGTTATCATAAGCACCGTCATTGCCCCTGCCACGGTCATCATACCTGATGGGAATGTAGAAAGAAAAATATAATAATAATAAATACTTTATTAATCCCCTTTTCTGGGGAAATTCAGATGTCCTTGCAGCACACTAATAAAAATACAACATGGCATTAAAGAAGTTTAACATTAAAACATCCCCCCACAATGGTTCCCACTGTGAGGGAAGGCACGAAGTCCAGTCCCCATCCCCTTGCCCACCCATGGTCGGGCCTATTGAGGCCTCCAGGCGCCGCCGTTATGGAGACCCAATGTTTCAGGCCCTCTCGCCTGGTGATGGTGCTCCGGCTTCGGGAGAACCCGCTCAGCGGCTTGAGGTGAATGGAACGGCCGCTTCCTTACCGGAGACCGCGGCTTCCAAGCCAACAGGCGGCGCTGGACGGAGCTCCACCACGGCGATCTCGGCGAGGGATCCCAGGCCGTCGATGAAAAGTTCAACGCCGCCGCCCGCTACACAGACCTGCAGCTCCGCGATGTTCAATCGGCAGCCCCCAGAATACCGGAGTTCCAGCGCGGCAACCCAGGCAAGGTATCACCCACTCCGCGACAGCGCTCCATCGCTGTGCCGCCGCCGAAGCAGAGGTTCTGGCTGGTCCCCTCAGGAAACGCCGCTCCAGACCCCGATAGTAGGCCGTGAGGACGGGTCGAAGGTGCTGCTCTGAGGAAGGCAGCCTCTCCGACCAGGTAGGGACTTGAAAAAGCAGTTTTCCCCCCCCGCCCCCCCCCCCCCACATAAACAGTTTAGCCCCCCGACTGCACACTTGAATGTACTAAAAATAATAAAAAAGTGAAAATAACGGACAGCTGCAGGACTGGCGGGGTACTCCCCACAATTCATGGATAAATTGAAAACTTTTGTTAATTGACACGGCAACAGATTTAGCTCACCTTCCTCTGCCACGATCATTGAAGAAACTTGATTTTCCCCTGTCAGCTCGAGATCCAAAACTGCTGTATGGATCCCTGACATCCTTGTTACTCCATCCTCCATCATTTTTGTCATTACCAAAACCTGTGATTAAAAAAGAATGCCTTGCAAATTTACAACATGAAACATGCAAGCATGGGAGCTGCAACAGGATGAGCATGTTAAGTGGTGCTTCAGTTATAATCTATTTTGGGTAGTCTGAAATGGATCAGGACACCATTTGTAGATTAGCCACAAAGCAGTCAAAATCAAAGTCATGTGAAAAATTGAATATCCCCAAGTGATTAGCTGCTCATTGAATATCTAAGAATGTTTGCACAGTATAAATTGTTAGTTATAAAAATACAACCAATTTGAAAACCTTCCTCTCCCCTTACTGGACAACTCTTCCAAGAGAACTACTTCAATACCTAATAAAATGTACTCCCTTTAAACTGCAAGTCCCAACCACAATTTGAGTCAGAGCTGCACAGGTCTTCTGGACAGGAAGTAGCCATTGTACACATTTAACTTTTCATGCGGTCTGTGGACCTAATAAATAACAAATGATTGTTTTTTAGATAGTGCATTTAATTCTCTTCAACATTAAGTTTCTGTGGAGGTATTGCGGGAAGTATTTAAACCTGTTGAAGTCATTTGTAAATCCTTAAAGTTAAGCAAAACTACCAAAGATTCTCCAATAGGGGAAATTTCCAATGAATGATAAAAATGCTGGCAATTAAATAATTTAAAAGTTCTCATTTTACAGCCAAGCATCCACTGATGCCTTCTCTGAAATTCTTCATTTCACCTCAGTCTTAAGTTACCAAGTATTCTACCTTCTACATAGCAGACATGAGCAGTGAGGGCACACCACGTTAGCTCTTTCAGTTTTAG
This sequence comes from Leucoraja erinaceus, assembly GCF_028641065.1. Classification (NCBI taxonomy): domain Eukaryota; kingdom Metazoa; phylum Chordata; class Chondrichthyes; order Rajiformes; family Rajidae; genus Leucoraja; species Leucoraja erinaceus. The sequence continues at coordinate 24,940,613 of NC_073389.1, read as the reverse complement.
AGTGAAGAATTTTGGGGTAGATTCACATCTACAATTTTGATCATATTGTCTACAAGATTAAAATTTGTTGCATTCATTTTTAACCACAAGGATACACATGTTCCAGTTTGGCACTTCCAGAAGGTAAGAAATTCTTCCCTCCCCTCTGCCATTTTCATAACTGCAACATTACAAATCATGGCGATAAATTAAACTGCAGCTACAAGTACAAATCACTTCAGACTTACATGGTGACAGATAGAGGATCATCCGTTGATAAATTTAAGACCAATTGGCACTTTTTCAAAAGAAATATAGCAAGTTTGGATTATAAGCAAAAATAAAGAAACCTAAGCACCTGGATAGAAAGTCACCAGCCTCAGGCAACAATTAGCCATTCCTCTTTGTAAGAGAATCATTTGGGCAACTGCTATCAATGTCATACTTTAGGAAAGCCAAAAGCATTTAATTCAACTATTTGACATTTCCACGTTCAATTTATTTATTTAAGTGCACTCTGTCAAAGGCACAACAAAGGCAAGATTTAACAGACTTTTGCTTCCTAAATATCCTCATTCTTATGCCCATCAGATGGACACAAAAAGCTGGACTAACTCAGCGGGACAGACAGCATCTCTGGAGAGAAGGAATGGGTGACGTTGAGGATTGAGACCCTTCTTCGGAGTCAGAAAGGTTTCAACATAAAACGTCACCATTCCTTCTGTCCAGAGATGCTGTCTGTCCCGCTGAGTTGTTCCAGCTTTTTGGGTCTATCTTCAGTTTAAACCAGCATCTGCAGTTCTTCTTACACTTATACCCATCAGACCCGCTTGCTCCAGCCTTGTGGCCTATCAGCCTTAGTCATCTTTCCTTGGAGTAAGCTTGATCAGCTCACCCCCAAAGCAAAATTTGAACAAATCGCAATCAGGATAATACTGCAATAAGGCCACCTGGTGCCCAGCACGTCACTGGGCACCAGGATTAATCGATCAATTTCAATAACCTGCTCTGCCACCCGTGTCACTTTGAATGGATCCTCTGTCCAACCCACTGCAGTCAGTCATAACCATTTACCCGACAGTGTCTTCCAGCATGGTACCCATTCATTGAGCCATTTCCTCCATGTCCAGAATCCCAATTTTGATTAATCTTACAGTTTACATGAGGGGAGAAAGATCTTTCAGCAATATCAGAAAGCTTAACCAATTTAAGATTGCATGGCTCCAACACAAACCACAAATATTTGAACCGTCTACAACAAAATGTGTTGACAATACCACTCAATTCTCTACAAATTTCAACTATCAAAATCTAGGACCAGAAACAATTATTTGCCAGGAGTCCTTTCACAACCCAATCCAAGGTATCAATGTATACTCTGTACTGGGGAGAAACAGGCCCTTGATTACTTAACTAGAGAAAGCACTGGATTATGCAAGTTCAACTCTGTAGAAAATAGAAAACAAAAAGTAGACACCAATTGAATTATGGAAAACTGCACATCCGAGCAGACACCATTGGTGGTGGGGATATGGAATGAGCTGCCTGAGGAGGTACTCGAGGCATTTGAACTACTGCAGATGGGGCACCTTGGTCAGCATGAGCAAGTAGGACGGAAGGGCCCCTTTCCATACTTCCATGTCAAATGTGTACTGGACAGACTTAAAACTACCTTAACCCAAATAGGTGACAGCAACTAGGCACATAAAATGGGTACAAGCAAGTTTGTTGGATAAACAAAAACCTATGGTTTCACACCAAACTGATTAACTGTTAGCGTTGACATCAACATTAGAAGTTTATAACAGGCTACAAAATTAGAAGTTTATATCAATATATATATTTTTTTTAATTTAATCAAATCGGAGACATTCTTGCAGTAATAGAACAATCCAAGTAGTTTCAAGCAGGCCAACACAAGAGAAAATAGAAAATGTAATGAATTATCAGGAAATAAAGGTTATGGTCAAGGTGTGATATTGCGTAAACTGCTCTGCCCAAAAATATACATGGCTAACATGACAGAAAGCACATATCTCAAAAATGGACATGCAGCAGACTGATTGGTTAGGGTTAACAATTCGAAGTGGCAGAGGTGAGAAATGCAGCTAAGAGCTTATGGTTTGCAGAATTAGGAAAAAGCTAGAAGACACCAAATTTGAGGCAAGGTGGAATCAATCATCCAGAGGTCTGCAACAAATTTGATTAAGGGAATACCTAATAGAAAACTTAAATCACAGGTGTACAATGATGCAATCTGGCAAGAATGTAACCACAATCAAAACTAAATGGAGTGAGTAGAGGAGCACAGGGATGCAAGACTACTAATTAAAATAACAGATCATAAAATGGATGATGCAGGGATAGAACAAGTTGATATTCCAATTTGTATTTAGCATTGAATCAGATCATGCCAAAAAGTGCTACAGGTTACACCACTTCTAGACAACATAGAAATACTGAAGAGACTAAATTTTAAAGATGCCATTCTATGGAACATTGTTCCTCCAAGAGATGGAGATCAGACAACCAAACTTACTATGTTTAAAACTAATCAAGCACTCCTTTTGAAGTGCAGAGGACGCCACATCTGAAGAGAGGGAGGTGTACAAATTGATAGCATTTACCATTTTAAAAGGAACAAGTCTCATTTCATCGCCATCATTAGCAGATAGGGTACAAAGCTGTTAAGCTGAGATGCCAGTGCCTCAATGCAGTCACAGAGCTGGCATACTGCCGATATGCTTTTGTGAACCAAGATGCCATTTGAACAACAGCAGATACCTAAAAAGCATTTGATTAGGTTAACTCAAAGTGACAAGGATGTTCCCAAACTACAATGTGCAAAACATCTGCATTGTTAGCTCACTCAAAGCAATTCATTGAGACTTGTACTCAACACAACAAACATGAACTCGGGACTGATAAGGTCATACAAGGTCAGTGACAAATTTTGCGATAACTAACCAGTTTCTTCAGGCAGGTTGAGAACACCAAAGCTAGTGTTGCAGTCACAAATCTGAGAAATGCAAGTCAAATTCACCAAGCTGGAATTACAATCACTGGCGACGGCAGGACAAAAAGCTATTATTTGGCAAACAACATGCAATTTCTCCCCCTCCACCAGAACCACATGAATCCATTGGCAAAACTTGCAGCTCTAGAAGAATTATTCTCTGCAAGAATAAACCAACCAACTTTCTTCACAGGATGCTGCATCACTTTGCTGCTAGTTATTTTCCCCAGAGCTGCCAAATTTTGTCAGAGCATTTCAGTATTCTAGTACCTGAAAATCAGTATCTTGCTGAGGAAATCAGTATATTCACACGGTTGCTAAAATAAATGTCGTTTTTTTATGTGCGGTCATACCCATGTAAGGGGACAAGAATGTATAACTTCGCTACCAATTGACATGTCTTCTACACACCTTACTTGACAGTGCATTCATTGCCATCTCTTTGTATACTGCTGTGTGTACCATTGCTTCCTGCTTTTAGCACCAGATGAAGCCATTTTGGAAATCTCCCTCACTACTCCTTCCTTTTTTTCTCCCTCCCTCCTTCTCCCTCTCGAGCCACCCACCATTCTGTAAAATCAAGGCCAATCCCAATGTATCTGCAATCCCACCGGTAACCTTTCAACACTAGGCTTATCTACCACTGCCTCAAAAATAATCAATGGCTCAATTTCCACTGAGAAAGAGAATTCCAAAGACTCATTGTTATACGAGAATTTTCCTGAACAGTCTGTGAACCACAGTGCTATGTGTAAAGCCCACAGCGCTGCAGCCAGTAGCGTTACATTTAGAAACTGCAGCCGACAGCGCTTTGTTTAAATTCCCACGCGTTAAACTGGCAGCGCTCTGTTTAAACCAGGAGCGGGACAGGCAGCGACTCTGGAGAAGGAATGGGTGACGTTTCTGGGTGAGACCCTTCTTCAGACTGAACTCAGTATTTAAAATCTGTATTTAACACGAAAATCGTACACCCGTATTCTAATAGCATTTCCGAACATAATACGGACAATCCGTACTATTTGGCAGCTCTGTTTGCCATATTACGCTCAACTATTTGTTACGACAACTTGGTAATTCATCATAGCACAGCTAATTAAACAAATGATACCTCCAAATTCAGTTGCACATGCATTGTTAGTAAATGGTTCTGCTGCCGTGCAGTAATACACTAAATGTGGCACAATGGTCCAGCCAGACTACTTTAGTTCTCATGGCCACCTGCTAGGGGCCTCTTTGGAAAGACAAGCAACTGTACAAGCCATTGTTTGTAATATACAAACAAAAAACTGTTAGTAGCGACAGGCCACCTACAAGCATCTCTCAATATCCCACCAGCATGGAACAGCTTTTACTGAGAGAGGCATTAAACTGCAGTTGGCTTTAGACTTAAATTGGGGGGCAGGATTGGGAGTGTTACAATTAAGACACCTTAAAAGCATTTTTGTTTAGATATTAGTGCGGTCTAAATTAATGATTTCAGCATTTTGCTTGTTAGCATCCAGTGGAAGAGCAAATTCTCCAAATTAAATTTGTTACTAAAAACAAATTTGTTAAACAATTTCTGCAAAAGACTATTTGAGGCCACCATGCTTTTTGCACACAAATACATAGTGCACTTACAGATCCTCAACATTGGGAAATTAGAGTGATTTGATCCAAATGGATTATAAGCTGGAAAAGAAATGGCAACTATCAAAATTTGAGATGGAAACTAACTTGGTTTGAAAGTTTTAGCAACAGATGGACAAGGTGGTAAATTTAACATGTCCCACCGTTAAGTGATTAAACCCAGTTCATAAAAATGATGTTCTTTAAGATTAAACATTACACCCAGTCAACTGACAAACCCAAAGATTATTCCTGACAGTAATTTGTTCAAAGTGCAATAATGTGGGGAATGAGCACAACTCCTCACTTGAGCACTTCCATACTTAAGGCACTTCAAAACACCTGTCTTTGCCACGGTTTGATTGCATGCTTGCTAGACAGGAGGGAGGGGGATGGATGGTAGAATGTATTAGTAATGTGGAACCATCTAAATCCAGGAACAATTACATTTAATCATTTAAAATCTGAAGGACAAATCGGTTTTCCTAAAAATTGAACATTTTTATCTAAGACATGCTCAAATTCTACACACATCTTTTAATCATTACAAATCCAACACATTTCAAAATGTAGAATTCAAACCTACTCTGCCATTATCCCCATTAAAGTCCTTCAAGTTGAGTTAACATCAACTTATCCTGGACTAGCCACATCGAAGCAATGGCAAAGTATACCAACTCCTATACTTCCTTAGAAAGCTTAGGAAGTTCAGCATGTCCCCAGCAACTCTCACCAACTTTCACAGATAAGTTCTGAGTAGAATCATTTTATCACAATGCATTCAGTAACAGTTTCTTCCCTGCTGCTATCAGGCAACGGAATCAGCCTGTTAACAAGTGGTCCTAAGCTACGATCTACCTCATTGGAAACCCTTGGATTATTTTAATGAAATTACCTTGCACCAAGTGTTATTCCCTTTATCATGCATCTGTACACTGGACAGCTCAATTGTATTTGTGTATTGTGACAGGTTAGCATGTAACAAAAATGCTTTCCACTGGACTTTGATACATGTGACAATTAAACCAAATTTGAATCTGCCTGAATTCGCCATTTTGTAATCTGAAATCGCCATCCCACCATCACTCCCCAGACGTGACCTGTTGGTCCAGCAATACAAATACAGCAAGGCTCATGAACCAAGGGTGAGTTTGCAAATCTCTGGGTCCATCCAGAAGATTTGAGAATTTCAATGGGCCTTCAACCCAAAATAGTACCTCTGCCTGACCAGCTGAAATGCTGCCTGACCAGCCCCAACTCTGCCATCAATTAAAGCAAACATTTTGATTTGCCAAAGGTTGTTCTAGTAATAATGCCCTGCAGGTCATTAAAATGTTTTGGGTCTTCTACCATGATCACCAATCCAAAATAATTTAGATGCTGAAGAACAAAACAATATAGCAGCGTTGCTAGTATTCAATGCAAGGCATTTCCTGATTCTTGGGAGAAAGATGAATCAGGAGCCCTGGGGATAATGTCTGTCCATGGCACCTGCAGCTCACCACAAAACAGTGCATCAGAGAAAAGACCTTGCAAATTACAGGAATGCATCAGTTGACGTCTTGGACAGAGGAAATGGCTACCATTTATTATCCTACATTCAGCATGCCTAAATAAAATTGACAAGTTTCTGCATTCAATGTTACTACAAATTCCATAAGAGGGAATCTATCTCCATTTTTGGGTAGTGATTTGTAAATTTTGAGGGGACAAATATCCATTACGTGAATAGGGCTTGCCTTACGCCTTTCCTTGTAATTACTTTAATAACTTAATTAGCCACAGTTGGCACATCCTTCATGCAATTCCTTACAGCATACCTTAGATTTACCCGAGCTCAATATCATTGCAGTAGCCTCAAACAAAAAAGTTACAAGATTCAAGCTTCACTCTCAAACTGGACCCAGAAGTGTTATTGCCACACTTTCCCCTGGAGATCAGACTAGGAAATGTAATTCCATTGCGTTGCGCAATACCAGGTCTAAAATACTTGAGCCTAGGTTGATGCCCCAATACTCAAAGAAACGCCCAAATCACTTCTAGATTAATGGGCATCATGAAATATTCTTCTCAATTCTATCCGCAGCAGTGTTCAAGCAGTCTTGCACTGCAGTGTAAATAGGGACAAAAGTTAAAGACCAATAACCTGCAAGTATTCAAACTACCCAACTGCTTTTAAAAAAAAAAACAAAAAAAAAAACTAGACAATAAATCTTCAATTTTAGTACACTCATTCCATAATCCCTTACACAATCAGATTGTTTGCAAGTTGGAACCACCCTAGGTAGAAACAAAGAACTGCAGATGCTGGTTAATACACAATATATCTAAGAGGTCTGGACCCGAAACATCACCTATCCATATTTTCTACAGATGCTGTCTGACCTGCTGAGTTACAATAGCATTGCATTGTTGCACTTTAAAGTCAGGTGCCAATGCTGTTGGTCAGCATCAGCAAGCCCTCCTTCACCAGCAGCCACACCATCCAGTTGATCTTTGCAGCTCACTTCATACCAACTGGCTGACAGTACTTTCTTCAGGGCACCGCCAGGATATGCTCAGTCACTGTGGGGCTCCCTCTCACCAGCTGTTGCTTCTTCCTGTTAGCCATTGCTTGGTCCACTCCATTGCTTTTCCCTCCGGAATCAGTGAAGTCTTCAGGGTAGACAAAGCAACGGCCAACAGAGGGAAATGGCACCTGGTGAGAGCACCCTACAATGCCCAAGCTTGCCTATGAACAAAGTGCTGTTAACCGGACGGTGCGGCAGCCGATGAAGAAAGGCTTGCACCTCGTGGAAGACGTCAGTGAGTTGCCCATTGTTGCTCTCCACAGCCTTGCTTCCTTTCCCAGTGTCACACCAAACCTGGACAACACTTATAACTGAAGCAAATGGGAACCACTCGCCATCTTCCTGTTGCAATAACACAGGTCATTCAGAAAACAGGACTGGCGATTGTGCATCGTTTACCCAAGTACATGTTTACTCGCTGGGGAGGGCCTCTATGAGCATTTGAGTGCATGTATCCACACAAATTTACATTGACTTTTGGATAATTCACATGGAAAACGTAGTCAAAACAAGCATCTTAATGTTGAAGAAAGAACTGCAGATGCTGGTTTAAATTGAAGGTAGACACAAAACGGGAGTAACTCAGCGGGTGAGGCAGCATCTCTGGAGAGAGGAATGTGTGACATTTTGCTGCCTCACCCACTGAGTTACTCCTCCATTTTGTGTCTACCTTCATCGTAATTAGTCATCAAAAATACAGCTATAAGCATTACCGAATATTTACAGATTTAGTGGAATATAAAGATAACGGAATTTGAGTTGAATCAGAGCATTGAGCACAAAAGATGCCATCATGTAAAGCAATGGTTTATCTACAAGCATAAGCTTTACATGTGGAAAATGTTAATAACCTCAGACAGTTTGGGTACCAATGTCAATTCCCAGCAGTGCATAATATTCCCCTCCCCAGTTTCTGGATCATCGCCAAAAATGGAGAATACCCCCGAGTCACTCGTTAGTTCCGAGAATGATATGACTTACCATTTTTGGATGCTTCTTTATTTCTTAGATGTGGAGGAATGTAACGACCTTCTAAAGATGGGGAAGAGGTAGATACAACAATGGAAATATTCAATATGAACAAAGTCATTCATCTTAAATTATTTTAAAAATCCATTTAAGCAATTCCCAACATGAGATATACTCTTGATCCGAGGTGTAAAATGCTATCTCTAACTGAACATTACTGTGATAGATCTGGAGACAAGAAAAAACTAATTTTAAAATAAGTTTAAGTAAAAAAAAGTGTTGTGCTGTATGTATTCTAGATGTTGCGTTTGCCTTAGTGGCTTAAGGAAATCCACGAGAATGTTAGAAATGCATACTCAAGTTTAGGATTCAAATCCAGAGTAGCCCCCCCCCCCGTTCAGAAAAACTGCAACTTGAGACAAGTGATGCTCCTCTCCTCTTCATTATGGCAGGGGCCATGTTTTGGGAAGGAGCTTACAACTGATAGCCAGGGAAGCACAGAACATTGTTGATAATGTATACTAATTTAAATTCCAGAAAATCACAGTGGGTGAGGTCATAGGTTCTGGTGACTTTGCTTCGGCTGGGACAGGTGTGATCAAATTAGCTGGGACATCCCTTCCACTACTCAAACTGGGCCGTGCAATCAATTGAGGGAATCTGCAGTGATAATGCTTTTCAATGTCAAGGTAGCAGTTGGTTAATGTCAAGCATGTGCAGGGTCCTAAAACAGATTTTAAATAGGATTACTAGTTGCCGGAATGCAAATATGGGTTTGATGACAGCTGGTTATTGAAACAAATGTCCCTGAAAAACCTCAAAGTCCTTTAAAATGACGACTTCCATGGTCAGAATTACTCCAAATTGCTTTTAAAGGCCACATTTTTACAATTCTACAACTGCCATTGTCAGGATTTAATTCTCGTCTCCAGATTACTTCTAATTATTGTAGTTAATCACTAATCCATTATCACACCCTGCTAGAAACCAGAGCCACTTTTGATTGCTTAAAAATGAACACCAATGATACTGGGGGGAAAAAAGGGCACTGAAGTTTGTGGGCTACATCAGAAATCTAATTTGCTGCTGCCTAGCCCCCCTCGCCTCCTCGTCCAATAAAAATGAATATTTTTTGGGCGAAAACAACTTTAAACATGCTTTCCAACCAGAACCTGGTGGGTCATATTAAGCTAGGTAGAACACGTCTTCGATTTGCAAATGAAATGCCAAATTTACAATGATAATGATTATGATCCTGATGGGCAAATAAGACAGCTGCACTATGCATAAAACAGCACGGGAACAGGCCTTTAAGCCCACATTAGCAAACACAACTTCTTAAAAAGGTTCTGACCATTTATCCTAGCTATACCATTCAATTTTATAAACTTCTACCAGGGCTCCCATGAGCCTTAAACACACCACAGAAGACAGACCAACTTTGCCCAAACTCCCATTACAGCCAATACCCCCTCATCCAAGCAGCATGCTGCTATACCTGCCTTATGCACCCAGACTGAATATAGTCCAAAAGCAGCCTAACAAAAACATCAAAACTCTACATTTTTGTCCAATTATGTCCTAGCACTGATCCTGGAGGAATACCAATGGTGCCGATGTCCAGCCAGAACACCCATCCACCACAACCCTCTGCCTTTAGATTCAGTTCAGAATCCAAAATACCAAAGCCACTGGACTATGCACCATATTTTTTTGGATGACGAACTAAAGAACCACGTTACTTTAAAAATCGAAAGAATTAATAGTCTTGAAAAAAGCAGCCTCACATCACCACTCCGCAGTAATTAGATGACATTAATCAGCACTTGCTTCTGACGTTTGTGCAAAAACTGAACAAGGCAACAGAGCCTTAATTGTTTTTGTAAACAATACTTGCAGCTATTAAAAACACGTCTGAAAAGCCAGCAGGGAAAAAAAAATAGTGCCTGAAGTTCACTAGCCCCTTACACCCCCCACCCCCAATGAAAATGTTTAAACACGAGTGCTATAGCGTGAAGATTACAACCAATGGATCATTTTGTATCATGCTGAACCTCTATTACCACCAGCTGGCTTTAATGTTAAGATAGGCACAATGCATTATATTACAGAATAAATTTCCATATACTTTTCATTACACTATTACTGGCTCTATTCCTTTACCTCCCTTTGAAATCCAGCCAGAACACCCTTCCACCACAACCCTGTCTTTGGATAAATCAGTTCAGAATCCAAAATACCCAAGAATATTCCTAAGAAAAATTAAGCACAACCATTTTGGCACACTGGTATAAAAGATATGTTATGCAGTCCTGATCTCTAGATCACTGCTGTGGCAAAATAGCTGCTACTTACTACCAGCCCCTCCAGCACTTTGAGCATCACCTGAAGACGATGTCAGGTCTAGGCCAGCAAGCTGAAATAAATAAAATGTATATTAATAAGTTTACAGTAGAAATGCCAGCAACTTGCATTATCATCCATGATTTAAATTGCTATAATATTCTGGCATATAATATGCCGAGTGGGAAATTAAAGTCAGCATCAATTATACAGAACAAGACTACAGGAATTTAAATTTATAGTTATACGAGATATACAAGATTGAACTCCTGAAAGGGCAACATGGTGGCACACCATTTAGTCCGGCTGCCCCAGGAATTTGGTTGCCATGGAGAGTTTGGACAATTTCTAAGTAACTGCAAGTTCCACCAGTAGTGTTTTTAGTAATTAAAGGCAAGTATTTCATAAAAATTTGCAGGGACCCATGGAAGACAAGATGGAATTGATAAGGCTTCTCCCCAAAAGCCAGCAAAGGCCAAATTGCCTTCTCCTATATTTAGTTAGGAAGAGCTGCTCTGCATTAATTATTAGCGCCCAATGGTGTAGGAAAACAGAACTAGTGGTAATGAGTGATCGACAGGCAGTGTGGACCTGATATGTTTAAGGGCCCGTTTCCACATTTTCTCTCAGAACTAAAATTGTAAATTGCTTAAAGGGCCTGTCCCATTGCGGCGACCTAATTTGCCAGTTTAGAAGAGTCTGCGCTCGACTCAAACTCGCAGCACAGTCGACACATGGTCCTAGGAGGTCCCTGGAACTCTTGTTCTGCTAGAGGGATGTTCCCGCATACACACGGCCTCAGTTTGGGCGAGGAAAATTTTTTCAGCATGCTGGAAAATTTCCCGCAAGTAAAAATTGGCCAGCATGGTTCTTTTGAACTCGTACCACAGTGGAGTGGGGTCGCTAGGCAGTCGAGGTAGCCATAGGCAATCTTCTTTGCTGACCGGGCATTTTAATTGGCTCATTGGAGTTTTCAGAACTAAGGAAAACCAATCAGTAATGTTAAATGCCTGCTGAACTTTATTAAAAGTTCTTAAAAATGTCTCCACTTCTTCGCCCCCCCCCCCACCACACTCTCTAAAGGACTTACCGCACACTGTTGCAGCCATTTTTTACCTTCCTGTTCATCGCGGGTGTGAATTTCAAACAGCGCTCCCCCGCTTTCCCTGGACCCGCCTTTTTGATGCGTTTGTTTGTTGACGGTCGATCCAGCTCGCGGTTTCATCGCTAATGATCGATCCAGCTCGAGGTTTTACAGGCGAGTGTCCTCGACCTTGAAGGTCGAAGACAGTCGCTGAAAAGTCGCGTTAGTGGGACAGGCCCTTAACTGAAATTCTGCAATCAACATCTGTAAACCAGTGCAATGCTTGCAAAGAGCCTCCAGGGGTCCTCCTTCAAAAATTTCAATACAAGACGTTTTTGTATTCCAAATGTATCATTGAATAGATAAAACAAATCACCGTCTGCCATTTTAAGCAGCATTTCACACCAACTTCAAGGCACGGCCATGAACACAAACGTTTCACTCATTCCCACAATTTAAAAAAGCACAGTACAATTCCTTGGGAAGGATGAACTAGTCACAATTATGTAGGTTTAAATCCAACTCTTTTCCTTAATTGCTCTCAAGTAACTTCTCTGCACACAAGTGTTTCTGTAATCTAAGCCACATGCTCTTACTTTGCTATGTGTGACCTTCATGAAAAGCTAATATTACTTTTCACATTTGTCCATCCACATCCATGTAGCCACTAACATGGCATCTAGCAAATCAAAGACTAACATTGCTCTGGCCTACAATTATTCGTCTCAATAACATAGCCATTTATATTCAAGTACTTTTCTCCCTTCTTTGACCTGCACTGGTTGAGAGGATTTGTTCTATCACATCTCCCAAAGCACACCCTATAGTCATTTCTTTATCTGCCTCATACCCAATCCAAAACTTATCAAAATTCATGATCATGTGACAGGAGCAGAATTGGGTCATTCAGCCTATCAAGTCTACTACACAATTCAATCATGGCTGATCTAGTTTCCCTCAACCTCATTCTTCTGCCATCTCCCCATAACCCCCAACACCCACACTATTCAAGAATCCACTCATCTCCGCTTTAAAATTATACATCGACTCGGCCTCTACAGCCTTCTGTGGCAATGAATTCCAGATTCATCAGCTTCTGAAATCCCTCATCCTTTTATTCTGGGGCTATGACTTCTGGCCCTAAACTCTCCCACAAGAGAAAATATCCTCACTGCATCCACTCTACCCTGCTTCGCATTCACCAGACTTCTTCAATATATTTAGATATTTCCAGATGTCAAAGAAGGGTCTCAACCCAAAATGTCACCCACTTCTCGCTGGAGATGCTGCCAGCTCAGATCAGGTTTCCCCCCCCCCTTAAGTAGAGGCATATTACCCCTTCAAAATGCCAGTCACCTTCTGCAGGCATCAAATAAGCAATTAAAAAAAATGTTTTAATACACAAACTAAATAAAAAAGTTGATTTCTCAATTAAATTGTTCTAGATTCCTTGGACAATAGCTTCTTAATTCATAGCTTAACTGGTATTTTGATTAGCAGCACAGAATAAAAGAAACCATGTCTTCCGGTATCAGTTGAGCATTGTTCACCCTCATAATAACTACACGGTTATTTCCCCAACCATTCATATATTATTTTGCTCTTTTTTATTTTTAAACGTTGAGGCACTAGATTTTGCACTTCTTAGTGCAATAACCATTCTTTGTGGTGAAATGTTTATTCAACGTCCATGCGACAAATAAGCATACTTTTCACTTATGGTGGTGGTTAAAATGAGATTCCCCTGAACACTTAACGGACAGGATTGAGTAAAGGGGAAACAAAAGTTGAAGCTCCACAGTTGAAGATGGTTTGACCCAAATTCTTTAATAGTCAGGGAGCAATTTAGCTAGGAACTCCACCACAGGTTACTCCAATCCCATCAGTCCCACCATGACATTCTAATTTTGCCCAGATCATGTTTCTTTAAAGCATCCTCCACTCAGCTAATTTGTAAACAACTTTTGACTGACATGTAAAAACAGCTTCTGGAAATAGATTTTCCCTCACAGGTTAACAAAAAACACGTACTTCAATTAGGTTACATTTGGCTCCAGAATAAGCAATGGAGTGATTTCTGATTTCCATGCTATTGTCCCAAATGTCTTTTTTTAAAAACATTTAAACGGGCATTTTGCCAATTACCAAGTATCTAAGTTTGTCCTGTACAACAATTAACTCCAATTTAGGGATTTCAACCAGGTGCCCATGACGATTTTGGATGTCATGAACAGACGCATCCAAACGCAATGGAAATAATTTTGACAATTGTAGTCTTTTTTTTGTTCAAAAATTTAATAGGACATTTTAAAGGATGCAAAAGATTAAAGTAAAACGCTCACTTTCTGGATTCATGGTTGAAATTTGAAAACTGCTAAAAAGATTTTGGATGTCATGAACATCTCTCATTCCGTTTAGTTGCAAAGAAAGCCTGAAAAGCCGACGACCAATTGCAACAAAACCAGCCCACGACTAATGTAACAACCAGCAGCATAACAAATTGCAGAATCCTCCGGTAGGGATCCTTATCAGGTTAGGATAGAATTTGGCGATGAGGGCATTTCATGAATGACGTACAACTGCACTCAAAGCCCTCAATGCAAAGGGTCGTTAAGCCATGTTTCCTACATCGTGGGGCTCTGGTTCCATGAAATTTACCGCAAAGCGTCACGAAAAAAAAAATGGCATCGCACGTTCGTTACGTTTACAGGAAACAAACCTTTGTGACGGTCCTTCCCCGCCCGTCAGTCTCCGGGACGTATACGCTACGATTTCGTCAGAAATTAATCACACACTACTCCATTTTAATGTTTTACTTTACCTCCACCTCCTTCCAAGCGATCCATTTCATCTATTGTGGGTTTTTTTTTAACGCTACCTTCTCAACATTGAAAATAGCTATGCAATCCTATCCGGAACCGAACTTTGGGAGGGGGTCCATGATTTGGCCGCAGGGATTGCTTCAGCTAATAACATGCTGCGCCAGACACAATGATGGCGCAGTTTCCTAGCGCACGGACTTCCAGTAAACAGGAAAACAGCAATCGATTCAGCTAAAATTGGTTTGAAACATGCCGTTCTTTTGAATTTAAATGCTCGACAACAAAACGATTTTTTAAAAGTCGTAAATATTACTGGTTATTCAAAGGTCTAACCGGTACATTTATTAAATTTGAAACGATCAACCAAGTTATAACACCAAGCCACTGTGACAATGATCAGTTCAAAAAAAAAAAGTAGGCCAGGCTTTCTGGTGAGAGTAATACGATAAAGTTATGTAATCGTGTTAAATAACCACAATATGGGGGAAAAAATGAAAACAGAAGTCAAACCTTAAAACTGAAAAATGCTATTCTATATTTCGAAAACAAAAGAATGCGCTGGGAAGTTAAAGTTGGCTTTGAAATTAGAAATTTAATGAGATCGTTTGATCAATCTAGGAGTTCATTCTTTTGCTTATACATCCTGAAAATACCAATGTTGTGTAGATTTGGGAATGAAGGTAGTTTTCAGGGAATACAATGGGCTGCGTCAAGAGCTTTAAATGACGGGTTTTAAAACAAGTGCTCACGTGGAAATATTTAATCTGCTACTGTAGCCGGTGGAGGGAATAGTTGGCAGCTCACCACAAAGGCCGCCATTACAGGATTTAATGTTAATTTCCCCCAGCATACAATGGAAACCCGTCAATTCCCACCCCTTCGCTTTACGAAATTTTGGTCAAAAAGCCGAAGTGAGACTCCACCGATCTTACAATTCAAGTGGATTTAAAAGTAAAAGCAGTGACGGGTTTCCGAGAAAATTAACAATCCCCATCACCGCGGCCGAGACGAGGCCGAAGAAGACAAAGGCCCGGCAATTTTTCCACCGCATTTCGTAACTCCAAAAGAGGGGTGGGGAGGGGGGAGAAATTAGAAATGTCCTCAAAGTTAAGCGGAAAGGGACAAGAGTCCCATTTTGTATTTTTAAACTCTTTAATACATAAAAAACGAACTCCTCCCAGTCGCAGCGCGGGGCGGCTCCGAGACTCACAAAAGTCGCCATTGTCGGCGGACTTCCCGCAACCGGCCTTGGAGGGGAAGGAGAGTAAAAAAGACAAGAGAAGTGGGAAGGAACCCACAGGCTGCCCCCTCCCTCAACTAAACACACAAAAAACATTCAACATCACGCCGCCGAGGAAAGAGTCACCAAGTCAAGTTGCCGCTAACTCACCTGCTGATCTAGATCCAGTACATTTCCGATGGCCACATGACTCATAACTAAAAAAAAGTGAGAAAATTCTGACTAGGAAAAAAACGACGTTATTTTATATATTTTTCTCTCTCCTCCTTCGGGATAAGGTAATAAAAAGGGTGATTAAGGGGGGAAATTTCCTCTGAGGATTTCCTGTTCGCTTCTCGTTTTTTGTGCTCCACCGACGCTGAAGTGAAGAGTATATTTATACACAAAAGAGAGAGAGAGCTATATATCTAAGGGATATACAAGGCCGAGCGCGCTGTTCCGGGAAGGTTTCACCACGTCCACTGCCCCCGCCGTCGCTGCCACACTCTGCCCCTCGTCCCTTCGTCTCTCGTTATCTCCACGCGGCGCAAAGGTCGTCGGGAAGCCGGTCCGGCCACGTGACGCAGCTCTCGGCCAATCGGGTGCTGCGGCTTCCCTCGAGCGCGCTGCAGCCACAAGGCAAGCAACGGACGTCGTCTCGCGAGAGTGCTGCCTCACGCTGCATGGAGACGGCGGAGTATCGGTGAGCTTCCTGCTCTCAAACACCTCAGCATTGCGACCGGTCCTCTTCCCCAGGACCTCAGTACTCTGATATGTGATATAATTCACCCTATGACAATATCCTCTCCCTACAGCAGGATCCTTCTGCTGCCCCCCCCCCTTCTGTGGCAGGATATCTCCTCCCCACCCCCCCCTTCGGTGGCAGGATCCCCTCTGCCATGGCAGGATCTCTCTTCTGTGACAGGATCCCCCCTCTTTGGTAGAATCTTATGCTGAAGAACACACAATCATGTGCATTCATTCACCACCCCCCTCCCCCACCCCCAACTAATTGGAGGGAACTTGAAAAAATACGTTATTTACGTTTTTCGCTACAAACCAGAAAGATTTGTTATCTGAAATTGTTGAATTCATTGTACAGTTCAGTGAGCTGTCATATGCGCGACTGCGGATGCTGGAATCTTGAGCAAAAAGCAAAGGACAGGAGGAAATCAGCTGGGCAGGCATGGACCTATGCAGGGAAATGGACAGCCGACGTCTCGGGTTGGGACCATTATTCAGACTGATTTTTGAAGAATAGTCTGGCCCAAAACATAGTTTGTCCATCTCTCTGCAAAATGCTGCCTCGAGTTCCTCCAGCACTTTGTTTTTCACACATAAAGAGACGGTCAATGTGGGAGTGGGATGGAGAATCTCCATTCAATCTCCATTACCTCCACTTCAGAAACAAGTCACTCCAACCTTGGTTATAAAGAGGCAGCTTACAGACAATGCTCACAGAAATACATTGAGAGGCTGAGTTCAAGATGTTAACAACTCATTCCTTGAAGCACAAAGGGAACAGGGCTGACCCTACACCTTTGCAAGCGAAAGATCATCTACCAACATGTTCCAACTGAGCATCACAATAAGACCCTAGAGAATGTGAATAATTGTCTGTATCTTAGGATATGAAAGATCATGTTCAGTGTACCAGCATAGATTTACCATCTGAGGAAAAGCCTGTTCAATAATCTAGATATCTAGTAGAGACTTGGACTACTTGCATCAGATACCCCCCAAAGCACTGCAGAAATACCAACATCTCTATATTTGCAAAATCCTCCAACAGCAGCAGGATAAACAAACCAATTTCATAATTCTCTCCCAGCCCAACACTCCCAGGGGTTCCCAGGCTCTGATTGATTTCAGCCAGATCTGATGAGCAAGCCAATCCATCGACAGGGCCATCCATAATGTTTGGGACAAAGACCCATCATTTATTTATTTGCCTCTGTGCTCCACAATTTGAGATTTGTAATAGAAAAAAAATTACATGTAGTTAAAGTGCACATTGTCAGATTTTAACAAAGGCCATTTTTACACATTTTGGTTTCACCATGTAGTAATTACAGCAGTGTTTATACATAGTCCCCCCATTTCAGGGCACCATAATGTTTGCGATACAACAATGTTATGTAAATGAAAGTAGTCATGTTTAGTATTTTGTTGCATATCCTTTGCATGCAATGACTGCTTGTAGCCTGCAATTCATGGACATCACCAGTTGCTGGGTGTCTTCTCTGGTGATGATCTGCCAGGCCTTTCTTGCAGCCATCTTTAGCTTATGTTTGTTTTGGGGACTAGTTCCCTTCGGTATTCTCTTCATCATAGAAAATGAATGCTCAATTGGGTTCAGATGGGGTGATTGACTTGACCACTCGAGAATTGGCAATTTTTTAGCTTTGAAAAACTCCTTTGTTGCTTTAGCAGTATGTTTGGGATCAATGTCTTGCTGTAGAATGAACCGCCAGCCAATAAGTTTTGAGACATTTGTTTAAACTTGAGTAGATAGGATGTGTATATACACTTCAGAATTCATTATGCTACCACCATCAGCAGCTGGACACTGGTCAGCAACAGGCCAGATGCCACTTAATTGTGACTCGTCAATCTAAATCAAGTGCTCTGTGAAACCTTTCAACATTTTATACATGTCAATTAACTCATGAAATCTCTTATTCTTAAGAGCATACAAACTAAGGTTATACATTTCTGGTCCTCATAATTTGAAAGCAGATAACAACCTGGCAAAGCCACACTGCATCCAGTCCCTTTTAGTTTCTTCCTATAAATGGGGATTTTTTATTTTTGTATTTGAGCCATTGGCCTATTTGGCTCACAATGCTTTTATATTGGCCTCTTGACAAGAAGTTGAAAATCCTGGAGAACAACCTTGTAGCTGTACCTACTCCCCACTGTGATTTTTCTTAATGTGCAGGAAGCAACTGCAGATGCTGTTTTAAACCGAAGATAAACACAAAATCCTGGAGGAACTCAGCGGGACAGGCAGCATCTCTAGCGAGAAGGAATGGGTCACCCATTCCTTCTCTCCAGAGTTGCTGCCTGTCCTGCTGAGTTACTTCAGCATTTTGTGTCCATCCATGCTTTTTCTTAATGGCACTTTCTTGTTGCTATTCATCGATAGTCCTTTATGTCTTTCTTTAAAAAACTTTACATCCTCCTCATTTGTTATCTGTTTATACCAATTATCAGGCAATTTCTGGCAAAGGAGGTTATGGGTATGTCTCAAAAGCAAATACAGTCCCTCAGAGATGGCAATTTTAACTTTAAAGACCAACTGAATTCTGTTTCTGTTTTGTGCATTTTGTCCAATTTGAAATTTTGTGCATTTGAACGTTTGGAAATTTGTTTTAAGTATTTTTGTTATGTTTGTTTATCTTCCTTCTCAGATTTGTTCCTCAAATTTATGCTAAGCTTTGTTGGAACAGTGGTAAGATGAAGAATAAGAATTCAAAGGGCAACTAAAGCAGGAGTTACTTTTGTTCAGAATTTCCTAAAACTGAAGGAAAGACTGGAGTCTCACTTCAGATTGAACTGAACCATTTCACAAATATCTGGTGCCTTTTCTGATTGGTGTCCTTAGTAATGACTGTATAGTTAAGAAGAAATTGCATTTTGAGAAGGATAGATGGTACAATAAATTGAATCAAGTACAGGTTAAAAAAAATCTACAAAGTGGGCCTAAATCGAAAAAAGGGAGGAGGTAAAAGCGCATATTAGAACATTGAACAGGCATTTAGCCCATCATAACAGATGTCATTCTAACTAATTCCATCTGCCTGCATATCCCTGTATTCTCTGCCTATTCATTTGTCTGTGAAAATGTATTTTAAACATTGCTGTCTTATCTACTACCACTCCCTTGGCTGTGTGTTCCAGGCACCTACCTGTTTCACTATAAAAAAAACTTACCTTGTAATTCTCCTTTAAACTTTCCCCTTCTTACCTTAAATATATGCCTTCTATTATTTGACATTTCCACCCTGATAAAACAATGACTATCGCTCATAAATATATACTTTTATCAAATCACCCAACAGTCTCTGATGATACAGAGAAAGCCATCCAAGTTTGTCCATCCTTTCCATATAGTTTCTTATAACACCCTTCAAAGCCTCCATACCTTTCTTATAGCGTGACAACAGGAATTGCACACACTACTACAAATATGGTATAATCAGTTTTAACAGGTGCAACATGACTTCCAACCTTTATACATAACTTGACTAAGTGGGACCCGTTGAGTCCCAGTCACATGGGAGGACTGGTCCCCCAATGCAACCCATTCCCCAACGGAATATTACACCACTCCCCCGTTCCCCCACCGCAACCTGTTCCCCCAATGCAATATTCCACCACTCGCCCATAGCCCATAGCCCCTAACTGCAGGCGCAGCTCATTTCCCCTCATCAACCAGCACTCCCTCCTCCTCCTCTTCAAGTGTGGGAGGGGAGTGAAGGGGGGGGGGGGGGGCGTGGGAGGGGAGGTGGAGTGTGTGTGGGTGGAGTGGGGGTAGGAGGGGGCTAGTTGGTGTGGGGGGGGGGGGGGTGTGTGGGTGGGAGGTGAGGGGGGTGTGTGGGTGGGAGGGGAGGGGTGTATGGGTGGGAGGGGGAGGGGGATGTGGGAGGGGAGGGGGTGTGTGTAGGGGAGGGGTGTGCGTTGGCAGGAGTGGGGGGGGTGTGGGCGGGGGGGTTGTGGGGGGAGAGGGGTATGTAGGCGGGGGTGGGAGGGGGGAGAGAGCTCGGAGAAAAGACGGTGAAGAGCCATGGGGAGAGGAGTGTATCACGGGGGAGGGGGGCAGCAGCCATTGAGGGGGGACCAGTAAGTAAGTAAGTTTTATTTATATAGCACGTTTTAAGTCAACTCGCATTGACACCAAAGTGCTTTACATAAATTAAATAATGTTTCCATACAAACCATAGAAAAAGATTTTAAAAAATAAAGAAAATGGACACAACAAATTATAGAGTTCAACACAAACATCCCCCCACAGCAGAATCAAAAATTTCCACTGTGGGGAAAGTCCTCTTCCTCTGTGAAACACCCGAGGTCGGGGCCCATTTGTGGCCTTTCAGCCAGTCCGATAATTTTCAGCTCCCTCTTGCCGAGAAGATGGAACTCCGGCGTCGGGTGAAACATTCCTCAGCTGCTTGGAAAGTCTGGAGCGGCTGCCTCCTCCCCAGAGACCAGGGCACTCGAAGTCCTCAGGCCGCGCCAGTTGGAGCTCCGACCCCGGCGAACTCGATCCCAGGCTCCGCGGCGCTCCAAGTCCAGCGCCGCCCACGGCCGGACTCCCACAGCCACAGCTCCGTGATGTTGGGAGTCGGCGGCCACAGCGCTCCGGAGCTTACCGCACGGCGACCCGGTAAGGCATCGCCCGTTCCGTGTTGGTATCCCAGCTCTGCGCCACCGCCGCCGAAGCTGTAATCCCGGCCGGTCCCGACAGGAAACGCCGCTCCATTCTCGATGGTAGGCCGCGAGGACGGGGCGAAGAAGCAGCTCGGAGGGATGCTGCTTCTCCGACCAGGTAGGGGACTAAGAAATAAAGTTTCCCCCTTCCCCATCCCCACCCACCACATAAAAGACCTCCACTAGACAGGACAGGACAGGACTTAAAATTTTGGACAGGACTTAAAATTAAAAAAAGAAGAGATGGACTGCGGGCAGGCTGCCATACACAGACGGTGCCCACTCCTGCACATCCGCCATCTTGAAGAGGGCAAGGGGCTGGAGCTGGCAGTGCGATGGGGACTCACAGTGGGCGCTGGTTGCTGGTCGTTCTCCTCTGCCGGGATCAGAGTCTCCGCTTTCCGTTTGCCGACATCTCCGACACCTTCGGCATCTCTGATACCTCCGATATCGCCGACTTCGCGCTGCTTCCGGTCCCTCCGAAGATTGTGTCCATTTGGAGACCTCCGCAGGCTATCCTCATCTCCAGTAAAGACGCGATGGCGCAGGAAGGGGCGGACCATCCCACGGAGCGACAGGAAAAGGGACCAATCCGCGCGGCGATGACTGGCAGGAGAGGAGATCGATCTGCGCACATGCGTTTTCTCGCTAACTTTTACATTATGTCACCAATCTGAATAAAACTTGGTGCACTCGCTGCACAGAAGAACAGTGAGTGAACTGGCGAAAAAGTGTAGCATTATCACGTACCGTTTTTGCGCATAGAAAAACTGCGCATACCAGAAGATAACAAGATCAGAGTTTTAGATAGATGCCCTGACCAATAGAGGCAAGCATGCTACATGCCTTCTTTATCACTCTATTCACTTGTGTTGCTACTTTCAGGGAGTGATGGACTTGCATTCCAAGGTCCCTCTGTACTTAAGTGCTCCAATTAAGCAAAATTATAGGCCGCATCCAAGCTCTGTCTACGGGACAAGAGTGGATATTACAGAGAATCCCAGAAATCTATGGCCATTACCCATTTATGCACCACTGACTTGTCCTGAGGGCACTAGTACTGTAGGAGCCATTTATGTTTAGGCTATCTACTGTTGGCATATTATATTATTTTGTCTAGATATATCTTGCAGTATTATTTTGGACACTTGGGGGTGGTCATTAGATACACAGAGGGGCATATACATATATGGGCATAGTGGACAGGGAGTGGCAGACCAGGCACAGAGAGGGGGAGCATACAGTTCTCAACAGACTGGGGAGAACAGCTAGCTACAACTTGTATGCAGAATAAGGAAAACCTGGTACGGTCATTTCTTTGTTTGTACAACTACTTCAATAAAGAACCAATGGAAATAACGACTGGAAAATCTGTTCTATTTGGTCTGCATAAGATCACTCCTACTTACCTGTGTAGTAATGGCAACGGAAAGTTGGACACTGGAAGAGTCGGAAATTTGCCATTACATTTAAGTGAGAACTCGTTCTATGAATGAAACTGGAGCTTGTGAAAATCTGGGAAAACGGATTATTTTATTTCATAAGCCTGACGCCGCTATTCCCGATCAACTGGACAAGGTCGCCACCTGCACTAATCTGACTAACGGAGATTGGAAACCTCGAAATCCAACGCGCAGGGAGAGTGAGTACGTACAGCATTAAACTTTATTGGAAAAGCTATACTGTATATGATAAACTGTATTGGTAAATGGCGACTAAAATGGAGAATTGAGAAGTGACCTTGAGAATCAGAGCGATATCAGTTGTTTGAAATACCATAAGGTTCATATAAGGTTCATTTATTGTCACATACACATTTGGTGTAGTGAAATTGAAGTTGCCATTGCAGCACATTAATAAGAATACAACATGACATTATAAAGAAATTTAACATAAAACATAAAAACATCCCCCCACAATGGTTCCCACTGTGAGGGAAGGCACAAAATCCAGTTCCCATCCCCTTGTCCACCCATAGTCTATTGAGGCCTCCGCAGTCGCAGCTACGAGGCCCGATGTTTCAGGCTCTTCTTGCTGGGTGATGGTGCTCCAGCGTCGGGAGAACCCTCCCAGCGGCTTGGGATGCCTGGAACGGCCGCATCCTTACCAGAGACCGCGGCTTCCGAAGCCAACAGGCCGCGCTGGACGGAGCTCCACCACTGGCGATCTTGGCGAAAGATCCCAGGCTCCGCGATGTTTAAGGTCAGCGCCGCCGCCCACGGCTGGCCGCACCACAGTCCCGCAGCTCCGCGATGTTCATCGGTGAACTCAGCGCACCGGAGCTCCAGCGCGGCGACCCGGGCAAGGCATCGCCTGCTCTGCTCCATGATAACGCTCCGAAACCGTGGTTCTGGCCGGTCCTCTCAGGAAACGCCGCTCCAGGCGCCGATGGTAGGCCGCGAGGACGGGTCGAAGTTGCTGCTCGGAGGAAAGCTGCCTCTCCGACCAGGTAGGGACTGAGAAATACCCCCCCCCCCCCCCCCCCCCCCCCCCCCCCCCCCCACGCACAAAAAGAATAGACCTCCAAACAAAATACTTTTTAACATACTAAAAATAAAAAAAAGGACTGAAAGGACGGACAGCTGCAGGCAGGGCAGCCATACCCAACTGGATGGCGCCCCCTATCAAGTCGCAGGCATACGGCTTTTACGTCAACGAGTCTTCAAGGGATAGTGGACATGTATGCCTGTGGTCAAAGCTAAAGCTCAGTCACAAGATGGCGATGTTGGACAGGATTCTGAAAAGGATAGAAGAGTTACCAAACGCACTGACAAAGGCTTGGAATTGTTCAGGGAAAAGTGTCAGAAGACAAGAAACTCGATATGCAAACAAGCTTACAAGTTAATTGAAAAGCTGAAAGAGCTCATGAAATCAGAGGAAAAGGCAAATTAAGTGCAATCTTACCTGGTTCAATTAATCAAGCTCTGTGATGAAGTCAGCAAAAACCACGAATCATTGGTGAAGGTACCACTGCCTGAAAAGGAGCTTGAAAAGCAAAATCAGTGGTTTCAACAAAGAATGGAAACTTTTAATGGTTTTATACAAGATGTAGAGGTCTGGTTATCTGATGTTGGACAGCAAACTAACTCCATAGCTGAAAGTGCCATACAACAGAGTGTTGTAAACTCAGAATAAATTGGACCCGATTACAGTGTTTCAAATGTCTCAAAACTAAAATTAAGCCACAAATCTAGTTCTGCATCCTGTGTATCTTCAACAGCCTCTGCTCGTATTAATGCTCAGGCAGATAAGGCTGCTCTCTTGGAACGGGTTGTCGCCATGAGCAAAAAGCACGAGCTTGAGGCACAAGAAGAACAATTGGAAAGAAAGAAAGACAACTGGAACTAGAGACTGAGCTGGCAGCAGCCAATACCAAGCATGAGTGTGAGTCACAAGAAGAATAACTGAAAAGAGAGAACAGCTGAAAAGAGAGAAAGAACTGCTGGAACTAGAGACTGAGCTGACAGCAACCAATGCAAGAATTAATGTACTTGAGGCCAAAGGAACAAGAAGCAGCTCTAGAGTATCTCAAGGGATGAGCTCTTATATAAGAAAAGGAACTGCTCAAAGGGAAAGATCAGCTAAATTAAATCCACAGGCAGATGAATATTTGCCTGATCAAGTGGAACAAAGACAAAATGTGTTGATGGGAACTGAATTTTCCTCCCAGCAACAGGTTGTTAGACCAAAACAAACAACTCATGGAACATCGGTTAAAGCTCATGATAAGACCCATCTAACTCAATACTCTCTTCAAAGGCATAACGTGCAGACATATGAAAAAGGGTGTGCAGGGGCATGTTAGCACTATCCCCGTGTACTGAATGATGGAAACCAAGGTGATATCTGGAACCTAATGCAGAGGCAAAATGACATCACTGCTCTTCTGGCTCAACAAAACCTCTCTTCTACATTACCACCGAGACACATTACTGTTTATGATGGTGATCCTTTGCAGTATGAAGTTTTCATCACAGCATTTGAGAAAGGAGTGGAAAGAAAAACCAATGATGTCAGTGATTGCTTGCAATTTATAGAGCAATGCACAAGTGGCCATCCAAAAGATGGGTCTTCCATGATCTGCAGCTGCAAATATTTGCCTCCAGCCCAGGGCTATCAAAGAGCAAAAGATCTGCTTAAAAAACATTTTGGTAATGAACACAAGATTGCCATTGCATATATGGTCAAGGCATTTGCCTGGTCAGTGATCAGACCCGAGGATGTGAAGTCATTCCAAGCGTTCTCACTGTTCCATAGAGGTTGTTGCAATGCAATGGAACATCTCACCTATATGGAGGAGATGAATGTTGCTTCCAATATGAAGACTATCCCTCTAAAACTGCCTTACAAGCTCAGAGACAAGTGGAGGGATAGGGCATGTCAGCTACAGGAAAAGCATGGACATCGAGCTACATTTTCTGACCTGGTAGACTTCATGGAGAGACAAGTGAAGATACTGTCATGATCCACTTTTCGGAAACATCCAGGATGCTAGGCCAATTGCAACTGTCAAAAGCTCTACTTTTGCGAAAGCAAGGGAAAGGTCAGGACCAAGAGGAAGCAATTTTGCAACAACTGTAATACCTGTAGAGACAGCAGTGCAAGATAATCTGACAAGTGGAATGAGAGGAAATGTACCTATCACCAATTCGCAAGGTTCTTGTTTGTTCTGTAGTAAAAGTGGTCACACATTGGGGCTTTGTCCACAGATCAAGAAGGGGCACAAAGGATAGACTTCTCAAAGGAGAAGGGAGTCTGCTTTGGATGTTTGAAGTTAGGACCCATGAGCAAAGACTGCAAGAATCATTTGACTTGTGATGTGTGCAACCAAAATCTCCTGAAATACTTCACATTGAACAAAAGAACAAAGAGAAGAAGCTGGAGCATACAGAACAGAATGAGAAGCCAATTGTGAGTAATGCTGTTCCCTCACCTCATATGTGTGGGCATATTGGGGCCAGTGAAGAAGCCTGCATCTCCTCCATTGTACCAGTACATGTAAAGAGCCACAAGGGGGATACAGTGTTGCAAACATACGCATTTTTGGATCATGGAAGTTCATCTACCTTTTGCACAGAAAGCTTGATGAGACAAAAGACCAATATTCTCTTGCGTACCCTGAACCAAGTGAAGCCTGTGATCAGTCATCGTATCTCAGGTTTGGAAATATCTAGTCTGGACAAAGACGATTTTATCCAAGTATCTGATGTTTTCACACATAAGCAGAACGGAGCTGTAGAATGTTTGTTCTGCAGAACTTTCTCGATCTCTCTGCGTCTTTAATGCAGAGCGGTGGGGGGGCGGGGCCTGGAGGCAGGTGGGCCTGGATTGGTCGGCATGTGGCATTGTGACGTCAAGCAGCTCGTGAGTCCGGTTTAGATTTAAAAATGAGTGAGTGGGGGGGAGGATTTTACTTAAAAATGTGTACGTAACAATGTCCAAATGTAATGAGGAGTGGATTAGTGAATGTAAAAGTGAAATCGCTAGCGAAATGGAAAACAAACCGGAATTTGAGCATGTGGTTTTGGCCAACCAAGGAATCGAAGGCCAAAAACTAAATATCTGAAAATGGAATCTGACATACACACACACACACACAGAGTTTTAATATATAGATAGAGAGATATGATTGGAAAATGATCACCAATGTGTCCACGATTTCTAGAGCCACTTCCTTAAGTACTCTGGGATGCAGTCCATAGCAGGCCCTGGGGATTTATCAGTCTTCAGTCCCATCAGTCGACCCAACACCATTTCCTGCCTAATGTGCATTTCCTTCAGTTCCTCCGTCACCCCAGATCCTCTGGCTAGTACATCGGGAAGATTGTTTGTGTCCTCTTTAGTGAAGACGGATCCAAAGTACCTGTTCAACTCGTCTGCCATTTCCTTGTTCCCCATAATAAATTCACCTTATTCAGTCTTCAATGGTCCAACTTTGGTCTTAATTTTTCCCTCTTCACATACCTAAAGAAGCTTTTACTATCCTCATTTATATTCTTGGCGAGCTTACCCTCATACCTCATCTTTTCTCCCCATATTGCCTTTTTAGTTATCTTCTGTTGCTCTTTAAAAGTTACCCAATCCTCTGGCTTCACGCTCATCTTTGCTATGTTATACTTCTCTTTTATTTTTATACTGTCCCTGACTTCCCTTGTCAGCCACGGTCGCCCCTTGCTCCCCTTGGACTCTTTCTTCCTCTTTGGAATGAACTGATCCTGCACCTTCTGTATTATTCCCAGAAATACCTGCCATTGTTATTCCATTGTCATCCCTGCTGAGGTATTTTTCCAGTCAACTTTGGCCAGCTCCTCCCTCATAGCTCCATAGTCCCCTTTGTTCAACTGTAATACCAACACCTCCGATTTACCCTTCTCCCTCTCAAATTGTAGTTTAAAACTTATCATATTATGGTCACTACTTAATGGCTCCTTAACCTCGAGTTCCCTTTTCAAATCCGGTTCATTACACAACACTAAATCCAGAATTGCCTTCTCCCTGGTAGGCTCCAGTACAAGCTGCTCTAAGAATCCATTACAGAGGTACTCCACAAATTCCCTTTCTTGTGGTCCAGTAGCAACCTGATTTTCCCAGTCTAACTGCATGTTGAAATCTCCCATAACACAACCATGGCATTACTTTTACTACATGACAATTTTAACTCCCGATTCAACGCACTCTGTATCCAGGCTACTGTTTGGGGGCCTGTAGATAAGTCCCACTAGGGTCTTTTTACCCTGACAATTCCTCAGTTCT
The DNA here is from genome assembly GCF_028641065.1 of Leucoraja erinaceus. Taxonomy (NCBI): domain Eukaryota; kingdom Metazoa; phylum Chordata; class Chondrichthyes; order Rajiformes; family Rajidae; genus Leucoraja; species Leucoraja erinaceus. The sequence goes on along the minus strand of NC_073389.1, from coordinate 24,912,817 downwards.
ATCCATACTGACCCAACATCACCAGACTCTATGTCACCCCGACTAAGGGACTGAATTTCATTTCTCACCAACAGAGCTACCCCTACCCTCTGCCCACCTTTGTCTGTCTTTTCGATAGGACGTATACCCTTGAATATTCAGTTCCCAGCCCAGGTCCTCTTGCAGTCATGTCTCTGTAATTCCCGCAACATGATACTTGCCAATTCCTAACTGAGCCTCAAGCTCATCCACTTTATTTCTTATACTTCGCGTATTCACATACAACACTTTGACTTCCCCTCTCCCACCGGTCACTATTGGCCCTGACCTTACTCTCTTATCACTTCTCGAACTTTCCTTCCCATTAATTCGGGAGTCTTTTGTAACTTTTCCTGTGCTCACTTCCCGTTTAACTCCATCTTTATGCTCCCAATTTGCCAATCCCTCCCCCCCCCCCCATTATGTAGTGGGGGACCTTATCAAACCCACACATGCAGCACTAGCATGAAGGGATTTTAATTACAAGAAAGTGGGAGAAACTGGGAGCAAATAAGAGCCAGGTTGTTGATATTTGCTTGTTCAGTCTCTGCACTACTCAGTAATAGCCCATCAATGTTGACTGATTAAGATACAAATACAACCAGATGGCGGAATTTAAAGTGGACCAGTGCATGAAGCCCACAAACTTTGGTCAAATCAGATATGCACAGCTGCACCACTTTTCAGACGCCGGCGAAAGTGGCTGCGGTACTGTTTCATATCTAAGACTTGAAGATGATAACAAAGAAGTACATGTTGCATTCATATTGGGAAAATCCAGAGTGGCACCATTAAAGCAAATGATGATTCCCAGAATGGAGCTTACAGCTGCAGTCCTAGCTGTCAGAGTGGACACAATGCTGCGAAAGGAATTACAGCTTCAACTGGACAAATCCATCTTCTGGACTGATAGCACAACAATGCTTAAGTACATCAACAACAAAACCAAATGCTTCCACACATTTATAGCAAACAGGGTCTCTTTTTTAAGGGATGCTACTGGAATGTTTTGAAGATGTAACTAGGAAAATGGACAAGGGAGAGCCAGTGGATGTAGTGTACCTAGACTTTCAGAAAGCATTTGATAAGGTCCCACATAGGAGATTAGTGGGCAAATTAGGGCACATGGTATTGGGGGTAGAGTGCTGACATGGATAGAGAAGTGGTTGGCAGACAGGAAACAAAGAGTAGGGATTAACGGGTCCCTTTCAGAATGGCAGGCAGTGACTAGTGGGGTACCGCAAGGCTCGGTGCTGGGACCACAGCTATTTACAATATACATCAATGATTTGGATGAAGGGATTCAAAGTAACATTAGCAAATTTGCAGATGACACAAAGCTGGGTGGCAGTGTGAACTGTGAGGAGGATGCTATGAGCATGCAGGGTGACCTGGACAGGTTGGGGGAGTGGGAAGATGCATGGCAGATGAAGTTTAATGTGGATAAATGTGAGGTTATCCACTTTCGTAGCAAAAACAGGAAGGCAGATTACTATCTAAATGGCGTCAAGTTGGGGAAAAAGGGAAGTACAACGGGATCTGGGGGTCCTTGTACTTCAGTCTATGAAAGTAAGCATGCAGGTACAGCAGGCAGTGAAGAAAGCGAATGGCATATTGGCCTTTATAACAAGGGGAATCGAATATAGGAGCAAAGAGGTCCTTCTGCAATTGTACAGAGCCCTAGTGAGACCACACCTGGAGTATTGTGTGCAGTTGTGGTCCCCTAATTTGAGGAAGGACATTCTTTGAGGGAGTGCAGCTTAGTTTTACAAGGTTAATTCCCGGGATGGCGGGACTGTCATATGCTGAGGGAATGGAGCAGCTTGTACACTCTGGAGTTTAGAAGGATGAGAGGTGATCTCATTGAAACATATAAGATTGTTAAGGACTTGGACACACTAGAGGCAGGAAACATGTTCCCGATGTTGGGGGAGTCCAGAACCAGGGGCCACAGTTTAAGAATAAGGAGTAAGCCATTTAGAACGAGGGCACTTTTTCTCACAGAGAGTGGTGAGTCTGTGGAATTCTCTGCCTCAGAGGGCGGTGGAGGCAGGTTCTCTGGATGCTTTCAAGAGAGAGCTAGATAGGGTTCTTAAAAAATAGCGGAGTCAGGGGACATGGGGAGAAGGCAGGAACAGGGTACTGATTGGGGATGATCAGCCATGATCACATTCATTGGGGTTGCTGGCTCGAAGGGCCAAATGGCCTACTCCTGCACCTAATGTCTATTGTCTACTATTGTATCACAATGGAGATATATTGACACAAAGGAAAATCCTGCAGATGAAGCCTCTAGAGGACGAACAGCAGACCGCTTCTTAAGCCACAAGAGATGGATCAAGGGACCAGAATTTCTCTGTAAGCCAGACAGAGAATGGCCAAAACTTCAATTGGAATCTGCAATCTCTGCTAATGATCTAGAAATCAAACAAGACATCACAATGAACGTCATTGTCAAAAATCCATTGAAACCCACAAATTCTCCGATTACCTATTTTTCATCATGGGGAATATGAAGACTGCTATAGCTTAGCTTCTTAAAGTAAGGACACACTCTTGCAGCTGACTAGAAAAAGATAGGAGATTCAGACTGTTGTGAGTAGCTTTGAAAAATATCCTGGCAAACTAAAGGAAACGGTTGATAAGGAGATGTAAGTTTTTATAGCTGCTTTTAATGTTTATTGGTAATTGTTTTGTTATATACGTAGAACAATTAGGGGCTGGTGTGTTGGAGCCATTTATATTTAGGCTAGCTACTGTTGGCAAATTATATTATTTTGTCTAGATATATCTTGCAGTATTATTTTGGACACTTGGGGGCGGTCATTAGATGCACAGAGGGGCGTATACAGTGCAGTCAGAAAATATTCAGACCTCTTCACTTTTTCCACATTATGTCTCGTTACAGCCTTATTTTAAAATGGATTAAAAAAAAAACCCAGAATGAAGAAGCGGAAACAGGTGTTTAGAAATTTTTGCAAAGTAATTAAAAATAAATAACTGAAATATTACATTTACATAAGTATTCAGACCCTTTCCTATGACATTCAAAATTGAGCTTAGGTTCATTCTGTTTCCATTGATTATCCTTGAGATGTTTCTACAACTTGATTGGAGTTCACCAGTGGTAAATTAAATTGATTGGACATGATTTAGAAAGGCACACACCTGTCTGTATAAGGCCCCACAGTTGACAGTGCAGGTCAGAGCAAAAATCAAGCCATGAAGACGGAATAGTCCGTAGACCTCCAAGACAGGATTGTGTCGAGACACAGATCTGGCGAAGGGTAAAAAACAATTTCTGCAGCATTGCAGGTCCCGAAAAGCACAGTGGCCTCCGTCGTTCTTAAATGGAAGAACTTTGGAACCACCAGGACTCTTCAGAGAGCTGGCCACCCGGCCAAACTGAGCAATCGGGGAGAAGGGCCTTGGTCAGGCAGGTGACCAAGAACCCAATGGTCACTCTGACAGAGCTTCAGAGTTCCTCTGTGGAGATGGACCTCCCAGAAGGACAACTATATCTGCAACACTCCACCTTTTCAGGCCTTTACGGTAGAGTGGCCAGACGGAAGCCACTCCTCAGTAAAAGGCACATGACAGCCAGCTTGGAGTTTGCCAAAAGGCACCTAAAGGACTCTCAGACCATGAGAAACAGGATTCTCTGGTCTGATGAAACCAAGATTGAACTCTTTGGCCTGAATGCCAAGCATCATGTCTGGAGGAAACCAGGCACCGCTCATCACCTGGCCAATACCATACCTATGGTGAAGCATAGTAGTGGCAGCATCATGCTGGGGGGATGTTTTTCAGTGGCAAGAATGGGAGACTAGTCAGGATCGAGGGAAAGATGAACAGAACAAAGTACAGAGAGATCCTTGATGAAACCCTGCACCAGAGCGTTCTGGACCTCAGACTGGGGCGGAGGTTTGCCTTCCAACAGGATAACGACCCTAAGCACACAGACAAGACATCCCAGGAGTGGATTTGTGACAAGTCTGTGAATGTCCTTCAATGGCCCAGCCAGAGCCCGGACTTGAACCCGATCGAACATCTCTGGAAGGATCTCAAAATAGCTGTGCATCAACACTCCTCATTCAACCTTACAGAGCTTGAGAGCTTCTGCAGAGAAGAATGGGGGAAATTACCTAATACAGGTGTGCCAAGCTTGTAGCGTCTTACCCAAGAAGACTTGAGGCTGTAATCGCTGCCAAAGGTGCCTCAATAAAGTACTGATGAAAGGGCATGAATACTTATGTAAATGTGATATTTCAGTTAATTATTTTTAATTACTTTACAAACATTTCTAAACACCTGTTTTCACTTTTTTATTATGGGGTATTGTGTGTAGATTGATGATTAAAAAAATGAATTTTATCCATTTTAGAATAAGGCTGTAACTTAACAAAATGTGGAAAAAGTGAATGGGTCTGAATACTTTCTGAATGCACTGTATATATGGGCATGGTGGACAGGGAGTGGCAGACCAGACACAGGGAGGGAGGAGAGTACACAGTTCTCACCAAACCGGGGAGAACAGCCAGCTACAACTTGTATGCAGAATAAGGAAAACCTGGTACGTTCATCTCTTTGCTTGTACAACTACTTCAATAAAGAACCACTGGAATATCTGTTCTATTTGGTCTGCGTAAGATCAGTCCTACTTACCTGTGTAATAATGGCAACGGACAGTTGGACACTGGAAGAGTCGGAAATTTGCCATTACGTGGTTAAAGATAAAACTGCCTTAAAATGATAATGCTTCAATGAGCGAACGTCTATAGTACTATAGCCCAGCGTTGATGACAAACCCATATCCTCAGCATTGTACATTCTGAACAATAGAATGTAACCACTGATACTGTATCCATGGTACGGTGGCAGTCTTGTGCTCCAGTAGACTACAGTACAGCTAATCGCTAATTTGACCACTCTGGTTTTGAAGGCGCAATCACTAGTTTAGCTGCAGGAATTTCCCTGGTATGTGGCACTATACTAAAATATGCCTAGCACTTACTGTTAATTGAATTTACATCGTACAGTTCAGATCTATGTTACTTTATACTGTAACGATACGGAGAATGTATCGAACATACCTGAGATCCTGGCTGGGACTGAATTGGAAGACCTGAAACTGCAACTGGAAACCATCTGGGGAAATATATCAGCAGCATATGTGTTGACGAGGACACATGACTGTGATAATCTTGGTAAGGATGTTATTCAAGAGCAGAAACTACAGAGGAAGAAGAATGACTCATGGAAGTTCTGTTGTAGAGAGAAAGAAACAATAGACTAAAGAGGTTGTAGAGGCTGGAAACTGGAACAAAAATAAAAGCGATGCAAACACTTGGTGTGACAAGCAGCATCTGTGGAGGCAAAAGATATACATTGACATTGCATGTTGACATCCTGCATCAACAGTCGTCTATTGCTGCCGTGAGGCCAAATGCATACTAGAATAATCTTATCTTCTATCTATCTATCTATCTATCTATCCATCTATCTAATACTAGACCAAGTGCAGACCTGTTGGGTCTGTTCCCCCAACGTGCGGTCGGGGGGGGGGGGGGGGGGGGGGGGGAGGCGGCATGCAGTGTCACACACACTAACTAACCTTCCCCCCCCCCCGCACTCACGCTAATTACCCCCCTTGATATTATATTAATATTATTAATTTGCTCCTTTTACCCCATACACACCCTATCTACTGACGCATAGCCCCCAACTTGCAGTCACATCTAGAGAGGGGGTGGGGCGGGGGTAGAGAGTGAGGGCAGAGAGAGAAGGGGCAGAGACACAGAGAGAGACAGATACACAGAGAGAGGGGCAAGAGGGAGAGGGGGTGGAGAGGGGGAGAAGAGGGAGGGTGGGTGAGGGGGGTAAGGTGGGGGAGGAGGGGAGGAGAGAGAGCGTGAGAGTGAGAGAGAGGGGGTGCTGAGGGGGGTGAGGTGGGGAGCAGGGAGGGGGGGGGAAGAGGGTAGGGGGTGTGGAGGGTGGGGGAGGGGAGGAGGGGAGAGAGAGAGAGAGGGGGGAGAGGGAGGAGTGATGGGGAGGGGGAGAGAGGGTGTGCTGAGAGCGAGGGGGGGAGTGGGGAGCAGGGAGGGTGGAGGGAAGGGGGGGGAGAGGGCGGGGAGAGGAGAGAGGGGGGAAGAGGTGAGAGGGTGGAGAGGGGGGGAGAGGAGGGGGGGCAGGAGAGGGGGGGGTAGGGAGGGGGAGGGGGGGAGGAGGAGGGGGGGAGAGGAGAGGAGGGGGGAGGAAAGGGGGGGGAAAGAACTTAAAAAACATTTTAGAACCAAAAAAGACACATTCTGCAAGCATTGTAGAACCAAAAGAGACACTTTTTGCAAACATTTTAGAACCAATAAACAATTTTGCAAACATTTTAGAACCAATAGACACATTCTGCAAGCGTTTTAGAACCACTAAGGACACTTACATTTGAGTAGACATGTGTTCAGTGTTATTCACAGCTCAGAGAAACGTGATCCTCTGCCTTCCTCCATCTTGAAGAGACTGATTGGGGCACACCACTTCCTGGTTTTATAGTCCCTCCCCCCTGCCGCCAGCAGGGGCAGCAGAGAGAATGGGGAATTTTGTAAAATCATTAATATCTCTGTCATTTTTCATCGAAGGGAAAAATCCTCGGCACACATACGGCAGAGGGGGGCTCTGAGCAAGGTAGCCAAAAATGACGGCCGTAGGTGGCGGCGTTCTCTCGGAAATCGCAGCATAGATGGCCAAAACCGGTCAAGAACAGACTTTTAGTAATATAGATTAAAACTGTGTGTGTGTGTGTTTCTGCCTGTCTTGTGGTTGCCAGCCTGTGGGTGCCAGCCTTTGATTCATTGCCACGCCAACACCAGACACACAAACGCCCACATTTTTCCATTTCGGTACAGATTTCACTTTTTATTCCAAGTATCCACTCCCCCCCCCGCCACTCACTCACTTTGTCGCCTGCTGGCCACTGACCATAACGGCTGCTGGCGCCTGCATCTCACCTCAAAGACGCCATTTAAAAACAGCCGCACTGCTGAGTGCTGGAATCTTATCTTCGGGAACGGCTTGAGTTGGATGACCACGTCTCCCGTGGGGGCTACGGGTAGGGAACGGTTGCGTTGGGGGAGCAGACCCAACGGGTCTGCACTTGGTCTAACATACTTATAAAACTCTGATCTTGAATGTGTTTGTGTATAAACATACTGCTCGAAAAAACGACATCCTGACGATAACATTTTTACATATTCCTGTAGAGATTTCTCTGGTGAAATCAAAAATCGGTTTACCTGAAAATTTTGAGCTTTATTGAGGGGACGGGGCCCACTTGTTCTAGCAACTATTAAAAGTCTGATCTTGGATGTGTGTGTATAATCACATCTGCTCCGTAAAACGACGCCCTTATGGTAAAATCTTTACATATTCTTGTAGAGTTTTATCCAGTGGAGTCCAAAATAATCTTACCTGAAAAAAATCATGCATTATTTCTCGAGTTATTTATGAAAATGTTCACAAATCTCAAATAATGTAGAAAATAAACGAGATGGGCACGTCACAACGGCTCTGCTTGCGCTGTATTCCACGCGCTGCAAGTGATGTCACCCCCAGATCACCCCCCCCCCCCCCAATACTCGGGGCCTGAAGCCTGCAGCCAGGAGCCGCCAACGGGAGTGTTCCTCACCCCCTCCTTCTTCTCTCCCCCCCCTCTTCACTCCCCTCTTTCCCCCCGCCCCGTTTCACCCCCCTCTCTTTCACCCCCTGTCCCCCACTCTTCCCCCCCTCTTTCCTCACCCTCTCCCCCCCCCCCCCCCTCTCTCTATTCTTTTTACACAGAGAGTTTTTACACAGAGAGTTGTGAGTGTAGAGTTCTCTGCCTCAGAGGGCGGTGGAGGCTGGTTCTTGGAATGCTTTCAAGAGATAGTTTAGATAGAGCTATTAAAGATAGCTGTCATGGGATATGGGGAGAAGGCAGGAATGGGGTACTGAATGTGGATGATCAGCCATGATCACATTGATCCAAGGCTTGAAGGTCCAAATGGCCTACTCCTGCACCTATTGTCTATTGATCCGCTGAGTTAGACACCACCAAAGATCCTATAGTAACCCGACCCGACCCGCAGTGTAATCAACGTTGCGGGGGAACAGTTTGTGTTAATAAATTATAATTCTGAAAATGAGGAGAAGGTTTTTACCAAAGAACTTTTATTTTTACGAGGATGTTTCCGTAAATGGCTTCCGTCTCCGCACTAGTATCTTTGCTCCGCTATGGGATCTTTGGTGCGGAGACGGAAGCCGGTTACGGAAATGGGGCCGCAAACTACCCATGAATCTGCCCATGACTGTACTACGTCTTTATCGTCGAGTGATCTATCTTGCTTGCTATAGGATCTATGGACACTGCAGCACTTTGTGTTTTTTTCTTGTATGACAGACATCCACATTAGGACTACAACAACCATCATGCAATGCTGGCGTCACAGACTTCTGTTTATCGAAGTGCGCGTTTAGTTGTTTTTTTTGAGAAAGATAATCATGAACCACGAATAGTTTTTCATATGTTGTGGGATTATTTGTGGAGAAAATCAGTTTTTTTTTCTGCAACATGAATACTGCTTCCGGGAGTCGTGGCCGCGCGGCGGTGACGGCTTCCTTTCCGCTCCGGGTTCCGCTGCGTGTTGCTGCTGGTGGGTTTGTGAGGCTCCGGGAATCCACGTCTAATCTGCCGCTGCACCGGCCATCGCGCTAATATTCATTTATAATATAAATCATCGCTGTCCAGATGTTACTGCTGTGATTTCCGTTTATTAAATACCCGAACTTAGGTCCGATTAAAATGCGCTTGGCCCGGCCTCCTCTGTAACCAACAGAGAGGCCGAGACTTGGCCTTAAAGGAAACCGGCGCTTGTAGCAGCCGGAGGTTAAATGCACCCCTGCTGGGGTAAAGGTGTATGTCTGAGTGATGACGGGCGGGCAGGAGGATTGCGGGACGTTATGTCTGTCCTTGATTGAACAGTTGATGTGTGAAGTTGTGTCTCTTAGGTTGGTCCTGGTTGTGTACCTTAAAAAAAAACCCACCCACTATATTGTATGAACGACGTTTCAGTCTTAGAGGGACTCAGCGGGTTAGTCAGCATCTGTGGAGGGAATGGGCAGACGCGTGTAGGAAGGAACTGCGGATGCTGGTTTAAAGCAAAGAATGACAGACACAAAATGCTGGAGTCACTCAGCGGGACAGGCAACATATCTGGAGAGAAGGAATGGGTGAAGTTTCTGGTCGGGATCTTTCTAAAGACTGATTTAGCCAGTTGTGCTAGGAATATGTATGGTGAGGTCCAGGTACAATGACGACCCTCCCCCTCACCTGTATCCATCTATCACTTGCCTGGCTGGTCTACACCCACCTCTTCCTGATTTCTCCCCACTATTAGTCAGTGAAGAAAGGTCCCAACTGAAACGTCTGCCCATTTCCTCCACAGATGCTGTAGGACCCCCTGAGTTCCTCTGGCACTTTGTGTTTGGTTCAATATTACAGAATCTGTAGTTCCTGGTGTCAACCTTTCAGTCTTATTGGCAAAAATATTGTGGGAAATGCCACTTTCATTTTACAATGGAAGTAGGTCAATGTTCCTAATGTTTTGTATGCCTGCCTATTTTTCCTTGTGTAATCACGCAAATATGTTTTGAATGGATTATTTGTACTTAACAGTAGCGCAAAATGGGTCGTGTAATCAGAGGACAGAGAAAAGGTGCAGGGTCCGTCTTCAAAGCCCATGTGAAACATAGAAAAGGTCCTGCAAAGTTGAGAGCAGTGGATTTTGCTGAACGCCATGGTTACATCAAAGGTATCGTCAAGGTATGTACTGAGAAGGAACTTCATTTGAATTTTCATTTTATGGTTACAGTAAGTCCTATCTAATGAGTTGAGCAAGTATCAACTGCATCTTGCCTTCAATGAGCAAGTTCCTGGCAAGTTAAATTAAAACATAATAAGGGAGGTGAATCTATGCAATTCATTGCTACAAATGGTAGTTGAGGCCAGTTCATTGGGTACTTTTAAAGCGGAGATTGATAGGTTCTTGATTAGAAAGGATGTCAAAGGTTACAGAGAGAAGACAGGAGAATGGGGTTGAGAGGGAAAGAGATCAGCCATGATCGAATAGAGGAGCATACTCGACAGGCCAAATGCCCTAATTTTGCACCTATGTCTTAGATTTTTATTTTGTTTTCCAGGATATAATCCACGACCCTGGTCGCGGTGCTCCTCTAGCAAAGGTAGTATTCCGCGATCCGTACAGATTCAAAAGAAGGACTGAACTGTTCGTTGCCGCTGAAGGTATTCATACTGGTCAGTTTATCTATTGTGGCAAGAAGGGTAAGTGTGAACAAAAACATAATCGTCCCTTCATCGTTGTGCTTTTAAAACTACCGTATTTCCCGGCAATGAAGACGCTATTTTTTACCCTAAAATAAGGCCCGAAAATGTACCTGCGTCTTGGAGGCCAAAGGTTAGATTGTTAGCCAAGATAGACTTGGCTACCCCTCAGTACAGCGGCTGTAAAAGGACAGCACTGCTGGGGGGGTAGGGGGGAGAGTTCCTTCCACAGTGTGTGGGGAGTCTGGTCCGGGTCAGCACGGCTGAGCCGCCAGGGGAATAAAGTTGCGGATTGGGCAGGAGTGTTGTGAAGGATCATGCCGGCAAATCACTCAGTAGCTCGGGTGGCTGCGAGCGGAACCAGCCACCACCTCAGCACCTACTGCCGGCTGGCCCGCCAGCCAGCCATGGTGTCCTTCGGCACAGGCGCAACCGGTGGTGGTTGGCGGGTGGCTACTGGGCGGAAGGCTGGCTGCTCCATCCCGGGCTCGCTCTCTCCCCCCCCGTTATGTGATCTCCCTGAGCCAGGAAAGTCCCTGTCCCTCAGACCGGAACTGCAGGCGAAGATGGAGGCTCCCTGGTCCTCATTGCCTCCTTGAAGGTGTTTCACATCTTCCTTTTTACTGACTAAACCAGGGGTCAACAACCTATGGCCCATAACCCGAAATCAACCGGCCTGCAGGCATATATTTTTTCAATTAGTTGGGCGCTACAGCTAGTCCCAGGCCTCGCAGGTGACCTGGGAACTGCAGAAAACTAATTGAAAAACATGTGAAAACTATTATTGGTATGTATTATTACTAATTTATGTAGTATTAGTATGTATTATTACTAATTAATAATTTAGTTATTATGTATTATTACCTCCATTTATTAACTATGGCGATAGATGTGGCCTGCCATCCGCTCACAAACATAGGTCCTGCCCCCTATGCAAAAAAGGTTGCCGACCCCTGGACTAAATCAAACCGTTGATCCTGTCCCGCCAGCTTTTTTCAGAATTTAGCACCTCAAAATGGGGGTGCGTCTTCGACGCAGGAGCGTCTTCTCGCAGCCATCCCAGCTATTGAGCGTCTTCTACACCATCTAGGCAACCTAGATGGTGTAGTGCCAGTAATATGTTTGTGGCTGCAGGAGTCAATACTTTAGAAGCTATCCTAAGACACCACATGTATAAATTCATTTGCAGGATAAATGACTCTAAAAATGTGCTTATTGTGGTCTTGTCAAACATAAGGGTTAGCACTACACGCTACGAATCCCAGTTGTGGACACTGGTATCGTTGTCTCGTTGTAGGACATTGATCATCTTTTAATCTGGATTTTTAAGTTATGTATTGTGTTTTTAAAAAAATATATAAATTATGATGTTTTTATAAGTGATATACCAAGATTTTATATGTATTTATGATATTTGATATGCAATGCATTTTTAATGTCTGGACCTTGAGTCTGTAATAAAGTTTATTATTATTATTATTATTATTCATTGCCGGGAAATACGGTAATCACTTTATCCAGTTATAACATTATCCATCACTGTACGATAATTAGTTTGCAGTGATTTTAATTTTAAAGTAATTGTGTCTGAATTGTATTGGAGTTGTTCTGAAAGTAGAATAAGCAAGTTCGGTATCTCAATAAACGCAAAGAATCATGGGATTTGTCAAAGGTCATTCGGGATTTTAAAAACACGACCGCAGCGCTGTATAAACTGTATAATAATTGTTAACTATTCTACCAAGGAATTGATCTAGAATTCTGTCAACTCAATAGCTTCCTTTCTTGTTCTGCTGTTCACACACTGCTTACACAGTCCCAGTTCTAGTTCAGTTAATTAATCTGCATTTATGAGATATTCATAAAGTTAAAGAATTTATTATTTTCATTTAATCCTTAATGTGTTTGCTACTGGAATAAGAACATATTACTTGTGTTTAAAACATTGTCTTATCTTTATTCATAATTTATATGTAAAAATATATTTAATCTGAGGCAGGCAGCGACTGTATCAGTGTGATGTGGACTGATGCTTTACCTACAATGCACAGTTAAGGCAAAGATTCATGTCTGAGGAAAACAGAGTACAACCCTGTGAAGGAGTCGCCAATCCGATATAAGACATTTAACTGCAAAATGCCTGCCCTTTCGTATTGGATAGATTGAGTGGAGGGTCTGTGCTATTCCAAGTTTGCGGTGGTTGCCGTGAGTTTCCTCCGGCCATCTCGCCCAGTGCACGTTGACCAGCACAGTTCGCCAGCCCTTGTTAGCAGAGGCTCTTTGTGCAGGTGTTACCTTAAGCCCAAAGGTTTTGTGAGGGTTCTGCGTTAGGATCAGGCACGCAGCGAGAGGGCGATCAGATCAGCCCAGGTTGCCAAAGAGCAGATTTTAAAGAGTCATTATTAAACAGTTCAGTCTGCGCCGCATTGCCAGCTCTCTCTCTCCCAGATCCCCCACTAAAACTATCAACAAAGTCTGACTGAAAAAATGTTCCCACTACTGAACATTATGGGTTGGCTCCGCATTTGCCCACTTACGGCTCAAATTGCTGCAAATTCTCATCATTTTCACCGCTCGGCCACCCAAACCCAACTCCCAAATGTGTGCCCTGACAGACTGGAACTAACCTGAGGTTAAAGCAACAGCATCTTTATTTAAGCCAATCCACCTCAAAAGTTTAACCAGCCTGTTCGAATCCAATCTGAATTGTCCAACCTACACAGCACATTCTCCTTGTTTCCTGCAATCCAGGAAGGTTGTTTAGATAGGAATGTAAGGATTGTCTCAAATTGGTTGACTACACAACTTGTAATTCGTGTAAATCAATATCGAATTTGAATGGCAGTGACTCGTGCTAATGCCCGGGATTTGATAATTGACAGGTCCGTTGCAGGCATTCTTGCATTTTCAAAGCTGGTGCTGTATTGAATCAATAGTTTAAATAGGTACAATTGTGGATTTGTGCAGCCTGCAGTACACTGTGGCCTACTGCTGACATATTTGATGGATACATTTATTTATAAATCTCAATGAAATGAATACGCAGGTCCGTACATACACAGTAATTCAGCTGGCGAGTGATTATCCCGAATGACCCATGCACGCGCAGTTGTAATAACGTACTCGCTTATTCATGTAGTTCCTTGTAATTGATGTAAAGATTCTCCTTAGCTTATGAATATCAGATTTGTGTACAGCCTGTACATGTGCACAAGTGTTTGGAGACTGGTGACATGGATTTCTCATTTGCTGTAGGGCTCTATACATCTTCTACCCTGAAGTACTCTATTTGTGCTACATTTCTGACTTGCTAATTATTCGCTGTTCAGGTTAGGGACAATGTACGGGAATCTTGCCATAACCTGAGGACTGCCCGAGTCGAGAAGCTATATTGAATAAAATTTTGGATTAAAGAATTGTATTAATAAAGTTTTAAAAGATTTGAACTTATCCAATTATTTCTGAAACCTTGTCTTGATCCCTTATTAAAATTGTGCAGAGGAAACTGAACACATCGCTTCCACAATTATCCTCCTCCAATGCTATCTTATGATATCTCAGATAATCTCAGCTGTAATTAACATGGCATGTAATTCCTGTATCTTTTAAGCCTTCACTCTCAATGATGTTGGTGTGCGTCACCAGCAAGATCAGCCTTTATCCGTGTATCTCCATTCCGGATTGAGTTAAACTCCAACCCAGTCTTGAAGCTCTGTCTCAACTGTTTTGCACTCTTCGCTGTTACCAGTAACTGACTTGAAGTTCTTCCCTGGCAAAAGTTATTTCGATTCTGCTTTGTAATTACTGGCCCTTTGTTGCAAAACTCTGCATGGTTCATACAGGGTTTCCTTTTTACCTAAGTAATCATAACCTTGTTTTGGCCCTTAATACTCCTTCCTCCTGAAATCACATTTGACTCGCATTGCTCAACCAAAGCCAATATTGCCTACCTTAGACTTCTTGGACCCCAATCCTGTAATATATTTCTTGAGTTATATCTTGAACATTGAACTGGAATTTCCTATATCTGGCTGATTAACAAAAAATACATTTCATTGTACTGGCTTGTGTTCCGCAGTGAAGTGAGATGGTATAAGTACCTTGCATCGGAGAAGAAAAATCTTGGCTCAAGGTGGTGGGCAGTGGGAGTTGTCATACTTTTAATTGCTGCTTGGATGTTAATTTAACATATTAGAATTGGAACTAAGCCATGTAACTATGTTTGAAGTCATACATTTTCTATGTGTTGATTAATTCTTGGGTGAAACTCTTGCTTGCAGCTCAGTTGAACATTGGCAATGTCCTTCCTGTGGGAACCATGCCAGAAGGCACCATTGTGTGCTGTTTGGAGGAGAAGCCAGGTGACCGTGGCAAACTTGCCCGTGCGTCTGGGAATTACGCTACAGTCATCTCCCACAATCCTGAGACCAAGAAAAGTCGTGTCAAGTTGCCATCCGGTTCTAAGAAAGTAATTTCTTCTGCTAACAGAGCTATTGTTGGTAAGATTTAGTTTACTGTCCTGTTTATTTCACATTGAGTTTTCAAAAATGTTTTTATGCAAATTAAATTTGGTTTTATAGTTAATATTTACACAGTAATTTCTATATTTTTAAAATTCATTTATCTTCGCTTATTTAAACTATGTAATAATAAAAATAAGTAACATATAACGCAAGCTGGGTATTTCTGAACAAAGTTTTTACTTCCAATGCAGGTGTTGTTGCTGGAGGTGGTCGTATTGATAAACCAATCTTGAAGGCTGGTCGGGCTTATCACAAATACAAGGCCAAGAGAAACTGCTGGCCACGTGTGCGTGGTGTGGCAATGAATGTAGGTTTAAATAATATAACTAAGCAGTTATGTTTATCAATTCATTTGTTTCTCTCCCAGTCTCAATCTGATTAAGCTATTGTCTTGTCCATGTTTCCAAGTTATTCTTTCCTCTTTCACAGCATTTAGACTATTTTTTTAAAACTGCTAAACTTGTCTTGGCAAACAATTGTCCTTACCCGTTTCAGATTTGTGCCCAGTTCTCATATTGAAGTTGCTTCAGCTAGGTTTCTTTCCCTCACAATAGATTTAAACAATGTCATGTGATTCAGATTATTGCAGTAGTACAGTATGGGCATGTTGTTATGCAACCTTTGTTATAGTCAACAACCAATTAATCTAGCTGCACTTCCTCTATTTAACCAGCCAAATTATATCAGTTAGAGGCAGAGAATCTCCAGCATTGAAGGTCTCGACACTGCATGATTCCTTCTGGAGTCTACCCAGTTAATTGCCTGCTGTTCCTTATTTATTGATTGCTGAGCAATACCATTCACATTTGTTTTTATGTGTATATCTCTTTACCAATGTCCAAAAAAAGCTGAAGTGCTGTCTTTTTGCAACATGATGTCTTTGACCCATCATTGGTGGCTAATTCTTACGGTTTCAGGAAATGGAGATTTGAGGATTCTGATAAACTTACCAAGATTGTGAAAAGCTTTTGCCGAAAAAACTTTTCATTGTATACATCACAAACTAAATCTTACATTTGAGTTGCAAAATATGAAAAGAATAGTGAGATACCACCATGGGAATGGATTTATTGTGATCCTGTTTTTAATAGCCAAGAGATTTTCTGACACGAACATAATAGATAAGAAATTAGTGAAATAAAATAATTCTAGGTGGCCAAGTGAGTAAAAATGTCAAACTGAGAATGTATCTCTATATAGCATTCTAGCAATAATTAAACCAGACACATTAACTGACAGAAATAATGCAGAGGTTTTTATAATCTGATTTTATTTCTTCCACAGCCTGTAGAACATCCCTTTGGTGGTGGTAACCACCAGCACATTGGGAAGCCGTCAACTATTAGAAGAGATGCTCCAGCTGGTCGCAAAGTTGGTCTTATTGCAGCTCGTCGTACTGGTAGACTTCGCGGTACCAAAACTGTCCAAGAGAAAGAAAATTAATTTCTTGGTGTGATATGTCCCTATTTGTCCCAATAAAAATATCTTAAAATCCATTTGTTTTTGTTAAATTCCTGTTAATGTTCAAATAAGAATATGTACATCCAATTTAAAGCAATCAAGTGCAACAAACTAAATTTTAGTTGTTCCAATATTGGGAACAAGTAGGTAGTGCAAAATTTGATAGTGCAATCATTACTACTCAAGGTAGAGATAAATAAGGTCTGGATCTCCCATTGCTTCAATAATTCAGTTGATCATTTCACTCCATATTTAGGTTTATTTCAATTCTCCAAACCATGGTCACAAGCAACTTCCAAGATATTGTTTCTTTTAAAGACTCGTCTGTTTAGTTTTGATTTACCTGAAAAGGCAACTGAATCAATATTCAAGTTTCCCACGAGACTCGAATGTAACTGATAAATCGGTAAAATGGGCAGAGCAATGTTAGATGGATACATTTAGGGAGGACTGGTTAGTACATACATAATCAAAAGTAGGGGTTAGGTAGTATTGAGAAACGGATCTAAGTGAACAAGGATGCCTTAAGATGGCAGCACAGGTAGATTAGAGGGTTAACGACTAGGTCTCTTATATTCTTTGTCCTGGTTAATAAAAGTAAGAATTGAGTTATAATACAACTTTATATATGAAAATTAAACAAGCAGAAAGGTAAACGTGCCAATTTCCCTTACCTTCAAACTCACATTCTACAGATATTCTGTGCCTTCCAGTACCATTGTTGATGGTACCCAAAGTGAATCTTCACTCGGCACTGCAGCTGCACAAAAGCCTCTCTTCCCAGAAATCTCTGAGAAAATAACCATCTTAGTGATTCAGTAGTGTTCAGTAATTGCAATAATCACAGCGTATAGTTGACAATGGACCACAAAGAATTAAAGGCAAAGTTGATTTGATTATTGGTCTCAGTCTGCTGTCACATATATCAGCTTGCATAACAAAGTCCTTGAGATATCAATAAAAGAGATTGGATAAAATCAAAGTATTACCGTTAGAATCACTTGATGCTAAAGTTACTCATAGTGAAATGCAAATATTGTCAGGCTCAGACCTATTGCTACCAAAAGCAGCTATACAAAGGTCACTCACAGAAAATATGGCACCTGTCGGAAGCACTATATCACGAGATAGAAGGGGAAAAAATGAACTTAAATTACAAACAGAATTAAATGGAATTGTAAATATTTGCATTCCGATTGGGAAGTAAACATTTCAGGTATTTCATTAATTGTACAGATCCTCCTACAATAGTGTATAGGGCATTGAAATGGATTGTACTGCCCAGTGATGTTGGTATTTACGATCCACTCAACTCTCCAACAGCATTTTCTGTTATAAATCTATTAGCATAACATTCTTTAGCTTACTCTCATATACCTGTGCAGTCTCCAATTAATACATTTTAAATATACCCTCAAATCAACTCAACCACTCCATGAGGTAAGCAACTCCCACATTTCTCATCAATCTCTGGGTAAAAAGCTTACTTCAAAATTTCTACATAAACTTCTTGTTGACTACATATTGACAGCCTCTAACATGTGCTCTTCCTCACAAATGGAATCTATCTCCTTGTCTGTTGAGAGTTTCTACAAGTTTGAAAGCCTTGATGAAAAATAAATCTAGTTCATGCATAAATATGTGCCCATCCATATTACATCATTGTTGTAAATTAACCGTCACTGGTACCTCAGACAGGCATAAAGTGCTGAAGTAGCTCAGCGGGTGAGGCTGTATCACTGGAGGAAAAGGATAGTTTCAGGTTAGAATGCTTCTTCAGACCATAAACGTCACCCATCCTTTTTCTCCAGAGATGCTGCCTGACCCATTGAGTTACTTCAGCACTTTGTAAATCGTCAGTATAAACCAACGTCTGCAGTTAGCAAAATTGAACATAGAAAAATAGGTGCAGGAGTAGGCCATTCAATATGATCATGGCTAGAATTAGTACCCCGTTCCTGCTTTTTCCCCATATCCCTTGATTCCTTTAGCTCTTAAGAACTAAATCTAATTAATGAAAACATCCAGTGAATTGGCCTACTTCCGACACATCACTGGTACCTTCATTCTTTTTTTAATATGGCAACCAGATTGTACCTGTCTTTGCTGAGATATAAAGCGCTGCATTATGTCTTGGTTTGCTTGGTAATTTTAGAAATTATTTTATTAATGTTAAATAGCTCATATTTCTAAAGCTGTGGGCATTATCCTTGCAAAATTATGCACAACTCACTGCATTTGTTCAGGTTTGCAGCCACGTGAGAAATGGAACATATTAACAAATGAAATGACAGACGAAATGTTCACTGTGTCAATAATTCAATTTCTTTATTGTTGCTAGGGGGAGTTTAGTTGTAAGTATACCTCTGTGCACAAAAAAATACCAAGTGAAAGGTCACAGTGTGACTGTAGTTTCAGAATTCAATGTCAGGTCATGGCCAAAACCATAGCCAGCCACACTTGGCATGGAACTCTGCACAGTCAATTTTTTTAGTTTTTTTTTAAATAAGAACACAGGACAAAATGTTCCTTTTAATTCATGTTCTTTTTTGAATTCAGCAAAATAATTTCTATAAAATAAAACTGCAAAATATTTAAATATAATAGGATGGGTTGAGTCTGTTTCGCAGGGGTATTTGGTTTGAGACAAATTCCAAAAAAATACACATTCAAGTTACCAATTTTTTTTCTTAAATACAGTATTTACTGATTATTTCCTCAAAATCCATAAACAAAAGGCTACTTTTGGAATTGAGTGAGAATCCTGCAAGAATCATGACTAACCAGCAGTTTTTCTTAAAATTACAACCCTGCTTATATCTGAATTAGGCTGACAGGATGGGCAAGGAGCTAAGACAATTTCCTGTTTTCAAGTAGAATTGTGACTGCAGCAAATTAGTGAGATATCCCCACAGTGGCAGTCGTGAACATCTTGATTTAATTCTACTTCACTGGGTTGCAGTACAGGAGGGAAGTTTAGAAATTAATCTAAGTAAGCTCTACCAAGGAAATAAAACAAGCACACCATGTACTGTCTATTATGCTCCAGGCATCCTGGCATAGCAACTGTTGCATATATTTTTTTCCTTTAAATTCCTATAATTCAAAACTAATAATCCTTTATCCCACCCCATAGACTGCCAAATATTAGATCTGAATATATGTGCAATTGAAAGCCACTTATACTCACATTTTTCTCCAATTGAACCATCAAGGTGTAACAGAAAAGAAAAAAAGCTCTGAGCAGAGCAATTTTTTTGCTCAGGGATTAAAAAACTGCTGTCATTAGGATCATTTTTCATTGGCTACACTAATCTGATGTGAAGCCATGCTAAATGTTACAGCATAACTAGAGCTTACAAATGATTTAACTAAGACCCGAATGAAAAAAAAGGGCAATGAAAAAGAGTTCCAGAGCAACAATACATCACCATTGTCCCACATCAACCAAATGTTAAAAAGTCACCATCAAATAACCCAAAGTAAAAGCAACTCCGGTGGCATGAGTTAACATGTTTTTTTTCGTCTGGTTGACATGGTCATGTATTTTGAAAATAATCAGATCCACACTGCCATTAGGCAGATTACCCTCAAAGCTGAGCACAGCTGATAAAGCAAAGATTAGATTTGTGTGTTTTGTAGGTCTGCAACACTCCTCAAGCAAATCTGCATTGCTGAGGATTTAACAGTCAAACATTAATATACTATATACACCTTGCCATTTATACATTAGCATCAGGCCATTTATTACAAAACACTATACACTTTTCCACTGCAGGCAGGTTATATGTCAACAGCAACTGCTCTGCAGGGCAGACAGTGAATAGACTCTTCCCACTCCAGGTCGGACAGTATCTTTTTTTAAAAAGGTATTTGTTTCACTGGTGAAGACGGACCCAGAGAAGTGAACTGTAAGGCCTGGGCATGTGCTTGAGCCAGTGTCTTTATCAGGTACATTGGAGAATTATCTATGTTAATCTTTTGTCTGTGATGCAGGAATGTCTTCACTGCCTTCCCAATTTTCTTGTGCTCGCTGACCAGTTCGCTGAGGGTTGTTCATATGATGTGCCACCGGACCCGTGTATGGCTGACCGTGCACATGGTTATTCTGCTAATGGAAACAATGAATTGTTTTAGAAGTCGAGTTAAATTAAGGAAGGTGCATAATTCTACGCAAGCTAATATGAAATACAGAATATATCAGAAAAGTGCAGTAATGGTACAGGATATAACTGAACTGTGAAAAATGGTGTCTTTGTTGAAGTTTGCAAAGGCAAATAGAACAGCAGTTTTCTTTAATCGATAACTAAAAGAAAGTGAAAGATAGGAATAAAGAAACAAAGGAACCACTCAGTAACAGGAATAAATACTTGGCATGCAAGGTACGCTACAAACCTTATCCTATGGAAACATCCCTACAATCAATAGAATTATAAGATGAACTACTTGGAGAGGAATGGATCTTGATCCCAGAGTTTGTGATTGGAACACTTGACATTTTTTTGCTTGACCAAAGGAGTGTGACATTTTTAAGCTGGTTTTACTTGGATGCTTTGCCTCCATAATTGGCATCAGGGAACCACTAATACCCAGAGACTCAGCTTCAATCCTGACCTTCAGTGTTATCTACAGGGAGTGAGAAAAGGCAATGGGGTTTCCTCCCATATCCTTAGCTTGTGTAGGTAACCACTTTAAATTGCCCGAAATGTATAGATGGTACAGTCTTGGGGTGGGGGAAGGTAGTGATGGACATGTGTGGAAGGGGAGTAGGAATAACATGGGGGGATTAGCATCTGAACAGTGCACTTACTGGGACTGTGTTCCCACTCTCATTGAATTGAAACATTGTGTTCGCTTAAGTAACATCTGAGGTTTTATGAACATCGAATGCTCCCAATTTTGTTAGTCCTTGCTGTCTCCTCCCCGTCCTCAGTTCCCCTGCTGTCTCCTCCCATCCCCCAGCCTTCGGGCTCCTCCTTTTTCCTTTCTTGTCCCCGCCCACCCCCGCCCCCGATCAGTCTGAAGAAGGGTTTCGGCCCGAAACGTTGCCTATTTCCTTCGCTCCATAGATGCTGCTGCACCCGCTGAGTTTCTCCAGCTTTTTTGTGTAACATCTGAGGTTTTATTATTCTGTACATGCTGTGGCCATGCTGTACAGTCAGCAGAAACTTGGATGGCTAAAGGACCTTTTTCTCAGATGCATTTCTCTGACTCTAAAATCACTGCCTTATGTGGCAATTCAGGCAGTGTCTTTCTTTATTCAGCATACCCACAGATTGCAAACACCAGAAGTTCAATAACTTAAACTTTATCTTGAGAAGTTCAGTCAGTAAAATAAATCCAAGCTGTCAAAAGTGGAACATTTACCTGTTGATACTGGGAGTTTGGAGAATGCGGGTATAAAGGAGCATCTTCTGGTGGGGATGAATCATGATCTTCTGGTGCATCTTGATCATCTTGTTCCTACAACATCAACAAATTTATTTTGGAAGTAGGAAGTAAACTTGGTATAAGGAAGCATAGCACAAAAATAAATGAAGAGGGTGAGAAGAACATTAGCATGATTGTGGACTGATTGTGGACTTTGGAAGGGGTAGGATGGGGACCCATAGTCCCGTTTATATCAAAAGGTCGATGGTGGAGAGGGTCAAGGGTTTCAAATTCCTGGGCGTGCACATCTCTGAAGATCTCTCCTAGTCCGAGAACACTGACGCAATTATAAAGAAATCACATCAGCGCCTCCACTTCCTGAGAAGATTACGGAGGGTCGGTATGTCAAGGAGGACTCTCTCTCGAACCTCTACAGGTGCACAGTAGAGAGCATGCTGACCGATTGCATCGTGGCTTGGTTCGGCAACTTGAGCGCCCAGGAGCGGAAAAGACTGCAAAAAGTTGTAAACACTGCCCAGTCCATCATCGGCTCTGACCTCCCTACCATCGAGGGGATCTATCACAGTCACTGCCTCAAAAAGGCTGCCAGCATCATCAAGGATCCACACCATCTTGGACACTCACTCATCTCCCCGCTGCCTTCAGGTAGAAGGTACAGGAGCCTGAAATCTGCAACATCCTGGTTCAGGAATAGCTCATTCCCCACAGCCTACTCAACTCAAACAAAACTCTGAACATTAATAGCCCATTGCACTTTATCTGATTATTTATGTGTGTGTGTGTGTATATATACACAGTGGCTTGCAAAAGTATTCATGCCCCTTGAACTTTTCCACATTTTGTCACGTTACAACCACAAACGTAAACGTATTTTATTGGGATTTTATGTGATAGACCAACACAAAGTGGCGCATAATTGTGAAGTGGAAGGAAAATGATACATGGTTTTCAAATTTTTTTACAAATAAAAAACTGAAAAGTGTGGTGTGCAAAAGTATTCAGCCCCCTTTACTCTGATGCCCCTAAATAAAATCCAGTGCAACCAATTGCCTTCAGAAGTCACCTAATTAGTAAATAGAGTCCACTTGTGTATAATCTAATCTCAGTATAAATACAGCTGTTCTATGAAGACTTCAGAGGTTTGTTAGAGAACATTAGTGAACAAACTGCATCATGAAGCCCAAGGAACACACCAGACAGGTCAGGGATAAAGTTGTGGAAAAGTTTAAAGCAGGGTTAGGTTATAAAAAAATATCCCAAGCTTTGAACATCTCATGGAGCACTGTTCAATCCATCATCCGAAAATGGAAAGAGTATGGCACAACTGCAAACATATCAAGACATGGCCGTCCACCTAAACTGACAGGCTGGGCAAGGAGAGCATTGATCAGAGAAGAAGCCAAGAGGCCCATGGTAACTCTGGAGGAGCTGCAGAGATCCACAGCTCAGGTGGGAGAATCTGTCCACAGGACAACTATTAGTCGTGCACGCCACAAATCGGGCCTTTATGGAAGAGTAACAAGAAGAAAGCCATTGTTGAAAAAAAGCCATAAGAAGTCCCGTTTGCAGTTTGCCACAAGCCATGTGGGGGACACAGCAAACATGTGGAGAAAGGTGCTCTGGTCAGATGAGATCAAAATTGAAGTTTTTGGCCTAAATGCAAAACGCTATGTGTGGCGGAAAACTAACACTGCACATCACCCTGAACACACCATCCCCACTGTGAAACATGAATGCTTTTCTTCAGCAGGGACAGGGAAGCTGGTCAGAGTTGATGGGAAGATGGATGGAGCCAAATACATGGCAATCTTGGAAGAAAACCTGTTAGAGTCTGCAAAAGACTTGAGACTGGGGCGGAGGTTCACCTTCCAGCAGGACAACGACCCTAAACATACAGCCAGAGCTACAATGGAATGGTTTAGATCAAAGCATATTCATGTGTTAGAATGGCCCAGTCAAAGTCCAGACCTAAATCCAATTGAGAATCTCTGGCAAGACTTGAAAATTGCTGTTCACAGACGCTCTCCATCCAATCTGACTGAGCTTGAGCTATTTTGCAAAGAAGAATGGGCAAAAATTTCAGTCTCTAGATGTGCAAAGCTGGTAGAGACATACCCCAAAAGACTTGCAGCTGTAATTGCAGCGAAAGGTGGTTCTACAAAGTATTGACTCGGGGGCTGAATACTTTTGCACACCACACCTTTCAGTTTTTTATTTGTAAAAAAAATTGAAAACCATGTATCATTTTCCTTCCACTTCACAGTTATGCACCACTTTGTGTTGGTCTATCACATAAAATCCCAAATAAAATACATTTATGTTTGTGGTTGTAACGTGACAAAATGTGGAAAAGTTCAAGGGATATGAAAACATTTGCAAGCCACTGTATATATATATATATATTCAATGGTATATGGTCACACTGATCTGTTCTGTATTTATTTATGCCGACTATATTCTGTGGTGCTGATGCAAAGCAAGAATTTCATTGTCCTATCTGTGACACATGACAATAAACTCTCTTGAATCTTGATGTTGTAAAATAATCAATAAATGGCATGGTGAGGAATAAGCTAGCAGGGGATATGAAAGAAAATAATGGACAAACTCTACGCTGATGGATAATGGGCAAGCTGCAAGGCAGGTCTACTTTTACATACTGAAAGTAAAGCACCAAGAAAACGTTTAATGCCTTACCTCTTCAGGGCACAGTTCACATGCTTTTGCAAGAGTCATCCTGGCACTGTGTGATCTCTCAAGGAAGTAGCCATTTGAGGTTTCATTACTTTGTACAGGCGGTGACCAGTTGTTGTAGGTATACTGAGGATTTGCAGCATACGGCCTCCGCTCCAACTCATCACCGAGCCACTCCACTGCCCAGGTCCACTTTCGTTTCAAGTCCCCATTACTCTGCAGATGAATTTCAACAAAATGGACTATAAAACCTGTTTCCTTAATTTTAATATCACCCACACTTCAAAAGGACTTCATAAACTATTGATTTCCATTGAAATTACAACTCTAATTTTCATTTTTGAATGTGATGAAATATGTGAGCTTTCCGTGGCAGCGAGTAAGGAACAGTAGACTAAACAGTCTTTTGAATCTGGTCCACATTCACGAAGATGGATGATTCTATCCCACATAACTGACAATATTCTTGTCATTCCAACATTTAACTGGCAGGTGACACAAGGAACTGCAGATGCTGGAATATGGGGTAGAACACAAAGTGTTGGTGCAACCCAGCGGATCAGGCAGCATTCTCTGGAGGATATGGATGGGCCAAAAGGATTCGGCCCCGAAAACCTTTTCATGTTCTCCAAAGATGCTGCCTGACCCGATGATTTACTCCAACATTTTGTGTTCTAAACATTTAGCTTATCTGCTCTTATTGAACTTGCCCTTTCCCTTCTCATCCCATTGCCCACTCACATTATCTGTTGATACCCCTTTGCAGACTCTAAATCAACTTCACAGCTATTCGCCCACTTAATTTTGTATCATCAGCAAATGTAAGTGAAAATAACACTAGCCCGATGTTATTATTATTTATGGTGAGGGTTCAGTAATGAACTTTGTGGCATCTGATGGGTGATTGTCTGGTAATGTGGTCTGAAAACAAGACATTTGGTCTGCAAAAGAAATGTGTTCCATTAGTTCCCCTCTTCCATTATAAATGACGTTCTCACTCGGTTTCCTCGATATCCCGCAGCTCCGCTCTTACTCCCCCTCTCCCCATTCGTAACAAGGACAGAGTCCCCCTTCTCCTTACCTTCCACCCCATCAGCCGTCGCATAATAATAATAATAATAAATTTTATTAATGGGCGCCTTTCAAGAGTCTCAAGGACACCTTACAAAAATTTAGCAGTTAGAGGAAAAATATGTAAGGGGAATGAAATAAATAGTAGAGACATGACTAGTACACAAATTAAAGACAGAATTCAATTCAAAACACAATATGAGGCAATTCATGCACAGATGAAAAGGGAGGGGGACGTGGGGCTAAGGATAGGCAGAGGTGAAGAGATGGGTCTTAAGGCGGGACTGGAAGATGGTGAGGGACACAGAATTGCGGATCAGTTGGGGGAGGGAGTTCCAGAGCCTGGGAGCTGCCCTGTAGTATGTAATCTGCGCCACCTCCAACGGGATCCCACTGCTGGCCACATCTTCTCATCTCCACCCCTTTCTGCTTTCTGCAGAGACCATTCCCTCCGAAACTCTCTGATTAACTCGTCCCTTCCCACCCAAACCACCCCCTCCCCGGGTACTTTCCCCTGAAACCGCAGGAGATGCAACACCTGTCCTTTTGCCTCCCCCTTCGACTTCATCCAAGGAACCAAACAGTCTTTCCAGGTGAGGCAGAGGTTCACTTGCACCTCCTCCAACCTCATCTACTGTATCCGCTATTACAGGTGGCAACTTCTCTACGTCGGCGAGACCAAGCGCAGACTCGGTGATCGTTTCACTGAACACCCCCGCTCAGTCCATCTTAACCAACCTGATCTCCCAGTGGCTCAGTGCTTCAACTCCCCCTCCCATTCCCAATCTGACCTTTCTGTCCTGGGCCTCCTCCGTTGTCAGAGTGACCAAAGAATGTAATAAAATGCAAGGAACATTGTTAGTTCGGACAGAACTGGTTTAGAAAGATTGGGCAACATTATAGAGGTGGTTTGTGTGGTTGCAACTTACCTGGAGAATCTGGTAGGCTACAGGACAGGAGCTGAAGAGGGCAACCATGCATTTAATACACTGATATGCTCTCTTCTGATAATGGTTTTTAGATCGCTGGATGGTGTCAAAAAGCCCATCTCTATCATCAGGAATTCCCTTTAGGGCATTATGAATCCTGCAAGGGAAACAAAACAAAATTCACAATTCAATTTTCTATATGAGAGTAGACTCAAGATATTTGAGGTTATCTAATCATGTGGGGATCACACGTTGATGTAACATAGAGAAACTCACCTGTGGGTTTGCCATGAGTCTTCTATAAGCAAGATTTGTAAAAGAAGATCTAAGTAGGGCCTAAGTTCATAGGTGTAAGAATACGCCACCTAGGAATTAAAAATAAATATCAAATGGTTCACAATAAAGTACAACATTATCAATAACAAAAACAAATTTCAGAGAATAGAATAATACACTCAAGTTCCCTGCCAGAATGGCTCAAGAATCTTTACAGACTAGGTCTCAGAATATAGGCGGACAGCGTATTATGGCTTTTCAAGCTACGGAAATTTGCCCCTTACAGAATTAACAAATCACTATCTAAATATAAGGGGAAAAATATATCTTGCAGATTTGATGTGGGGGGAGGGGGGGAATAATCAAAATACCAAAGAAATAACAAATTTTGTCCATTTTTATTTTTTAGTCACTCAATACTATGGGGCAATAAGATTTGGATGGAATGGCAACACCTCAGTCACAGCTGAGTCTCTTCTTTGCAATGCTCTCTCCTGTCGGTGGGCATGTGAACTGATGTCTGAGTGCAGCTCTGCACGCTTTTCATCTGCAAGGCATTTTCTGATGGGTTGCTTTGCGGGGCCCCTCAGTAGCCTTAGGAAGCTGCTTAACGTAATCCCTCAGCCTTTACTCCCCCTTCACTAAATGACTGTATTTGTCCTTATTATCCCTTTCTACACCTTTCTCCCATGAACCACAATCCTGAATCCCGTCCCTTTCCCTAACATTCCTACTTTCCAAAACCTATCCTGACTCATGAGCCTGCACATTAGAGAGAATGCCTGACATGAAAGGAGGGTATCGGCTGTTACAGCTGACCCAATCAACAAGGTGACATCATATCCAAATCTTTATGAAGCACATTGAATGATTAAAAATAAAAGTTGACAATATTTGCTGCTCCTCCAACGCATGTCTTATCCATCCCATGTCTAATGTTAGCCTCTACTGATAAATAAAGGTGGTGGGTCACTGTGTCATTGCCGAGAATCAGTATGTGACAAATTGCTAAATTTGAAGCCTCACTTCGGTATTTTGAACAGTGGTTGCTCTGGAAACAATCCAAGTTTCTTGCATTCAGCAATCAGACACTGCATAAATCAAACAATGCAGCAAAATAGAACATTTTATGACCTTAGCTGAATAGAGCCTCTTTTGCATAATGACCAATTTAACTTTCTGGATTGAAAAACACCAAATGAAATAGGCCTGATCTCCAACACTGCTTTTAGTCCTTCAATAGAGATGAACAGTTGTAAATAAATTATGTTCTACCCCTCATTTTTATTTATCTTCTAACAAAGTGAGAAACATTATGAAACGCGCATTTGTATCTTGATGTTTGCCATACTTTTGAATGCTTCAAGCTGCAAAAACTGAGCACATTGACCTACACACCAAGCTGAAACTCCACATCTTCATTATGTTTAAAATAATGTTTTCTCATCTTCTCTGTATTCCAAATGGCAGGGCTTTTTATCTTACTGTTTCCCCATTTTGCACCTTGCCCTACTTCCAAGCTGCCTCTCTCACCCTCTTGAGGTCTTGAATAGGAAGAACACATTGGAAGAGACTATACAGCCCTTCAAACCACCAACATCATTCAATAAGACTGTCATTTAGTGAGATGAAGCTGCATGATCCGTCATTCCTACCCAGTCTCCAAGTCTATCGATTCCATCTATCAACTTTGAAAAATCTCAGTCTTCATTATACTTAATGGTTGAGTTGGGACCTCATCAACTCAATCTATATTTGTCACTGTTGAAAGGACAGAATGTATGCAAGTTTGCAACTGATTGATAGGTGGGGAAGTAAGCTGTGATACTACAAGGGAATATAGAAACATTAGAAGGCAGGTGAAACAAGTGGACAAAAAGATGGTAATTAAAGTATAAACTGAAAATCATACAAGATTGTCCTCTTTGGAAAAAGATAAAGCATTTAAAATAGATTGTTTTGTGAGACTGGGAGTCCTTGTAAAAGAAACACAATTAACTATAGAAAATATTTACAAAGTTAAACTGAATGTTGGCCTTAACTTCAAAAAGGTTACAGTAAAGTCTGTTACTACTGTATGGGCTTTTATGGGACTACCCCTGAAATACCTAGAACTGTTTTTGTTGCATTTAAGGATATTCCTGTCTTGGAAGCAGTGCAAGATGATTCATGAAATTGATTCTTGGATAATGGAATCATCTAAATTGGGGAAATCAAGAACGATGGAGCGTAATCTCAAGAATAGATTATGGTGGTATATTTAATAGGTGATATATTTAAGATGAAGAAAAATTACTTCTATCCAAAGTTCATCAATCTCTGCAATTTCCTGCCCTGAACAAATCTGCTTGTCCAAAATTAACAATTTCCCATTTAGTTCCAGCACTGAATCACTGAATTTTGCCTTCTCCGCAACTGATGCTGCCTGTGTTACAATTTTTTGTTTTACCATTTTCTGTTTTTGATTTCACATGTTCAACAACTGTAGCATTGTGCAATTCATGTTTTTACTGATTTTTCTTTTAATGTAATCCTCAATATCAATCCTTCCCAACCCCCAAAAAATTTTCAGACCTGCCAGAGAAGTTCACTCAGTACAGTGGAAGAAAACAATGGATTCTCCCAGCAACAAAAGCGCAGCAGTTTGATGGTCTCTTCAGAATTGCTGCAGTCTTCAATAATCTTTTTCACATAACTAGTTCGTACAAACAGGATATCTGCCACACTCTGCTGAATTGGCATTATAGGTTGGGACAAATTAGGATCACCATAAGGATTTGACAGGGGTGGATTTCCTAAAAGAAAATAAAAGTTAGTTACTTGTCTGAATATAAAAAAGTGCAACTTAACTAAAAATTGTTTCATTTCCATCATAGGGAGTATTACATTTTCTTCCTCAAAAGCAGTTTAAGTTCACTTTAAATACTCCACTCTCCCTCTGAAGATGAGTGCCGGGATGGAGGAACATATTAAAAGATACCTTCAAGGTCGGCAGAGAAGCAGCAGGTGAAGGAGCGAGTGCGACTTAGCTAAATTGGCTGCAGAAGTTAAAGTCTTGGTGAGTTTTCAAGAGTGGGTCATTTAAAAACTGGTCGGACCAGCTTGCAACATACCTTCAAAGTCGACAGAGGAGCGGCAGTGAAGGAGCGAGTACGGGGGATTGGCTGCAGAAGTTAAAGTATTGAACAGCAAATAAAAGTGGGGCTTGCTCTAGGGGGAGAGGCCTGTTGGGGAGCGGGCTTGTTAAGGTCAAGTGCCTTGGTGAGTAAAGTGTGAGTCTTTGGCTCGAGAGTCTTGCCTTGGTGAGTAAAGTGCGAGTCTTTGGCTCAAGAGTCTTCGGCGAGGACGCTGAGGCAAGGAAGTTACACTTGATCGAAATTTGTGATTTTTGCCCACTGAAGAAATGGCAGGCAAGTTCAAAGATCCTATAGCAAGCAAGATAGATCACTCGACGAAAAAGACGTAGTACGGTCACGGGCAGATTCATGGGTAATTTTCGGCCCCATTTCCGTAACCGGCTTCCGTCTCCGCACCAAAGATCCCATAGCGGAGCAAAGATACTAGTGCGGAGACGGAAGCCATTTACGGAAACATAATTGTTAAAAATAAAAGTTATTTGGTAAAAATCTTCTCCTCATTTTCAGAATTATAATTTATTAACACAAACTGTTCCCCCGTAAAGTTGATTACACTGCGAGTCGGGTCGGGTTACTGAAATGGATTTAAAAAAGGCCCACGTTCCGATCCGTTGCATACTACACGTCAGCCCATTGCATTTAGAAGGAGTGGTCTATCTTGTTCCGCTATAGGATCTTTGGGCAAGTTGGTATAGTGTGTTTCCTGCAGGATGTGGGAAGTCAGGGACACCGCTGGTGCTTCTGGAAACTACACCTGAAGAAATTGTGTCCAGGTGCAGCTCCTGAATGAACATGTTGGGGAACTGAAGAAGCAGCTGGATGACCTCAGGGCCATCCGGGAAAATGAGAGTGTCCTGGACAAGACCTTCAGTGAGGTTGTAACACCAAGGATACCGGAGGAGCGAAGGTGTGTGACTATGAGAAAGAGGAGTAAACGTGGAGTGCAGGAGACCCCGATACCGAATGAAAACAGGTACACCCTCTTGGGAGCTGTCGGGGCAGATGACCCTTCCAGTCCGAGCGGTGGACAGGTCGGTGGCACACATGAGTGACTGTCATATGTTGAAAGAATGGAGCGACTGGGCTTGTATACACTGGAATTTAGGATGAGAGGGGATCTTATTGAAACATGTAGGATTATTAAGGGATTGGACACGCTAGAGGCAGGAAACACGTTCCTGATGTCCGGGGAATCCAGAACCAGGGGCCACAGTTCAAGAATAAGGCATAGGCCATTTAGAGATGAGGAAAAACATTTCACCCAGTGAGTTGTGAATCTGTGGAATGATCTACCTCAGAAGGCAGTGGAGGCCAATTCTCTGGATGCTTTAAAGAGAGAGTTAGGTAGTGCTCTTAAAGATTGCGGAGTCAAGGAATATGGAGAGAAGGCAGGAACGGGGTACTGATTGTGGATGATCAGCCATGATCACATTGAATGGCGGTGCTGGTTCGAAGGGCCGAATGGCCTACTCCTGCACCTTTTGTCTATTAATGGAAGGTTAACCACCACCCGTTCCTGCACCAGAAAGAGTTCAGCCAGGCCCATCATCATGTTATTTTCAAGATATATGGCACAGTACTTCAAATATTAAGGAAATCCCATCTGATATCTGGAAAATAATTAACTGAGCACCATTTTGTTGAACATATTATAACATGAACCTGGGGGGAGGAAGGGGGAAAGGCATGACATCTAAGGAGAGGTGATCAGTTATTTAGAATAGTCATGCAGATTTTTCTCATTTCAGAGGATTAGAGAATTGTGAAAATTTAAAACTATCCATCTCAAATATCAAACACTGAGATCAGCACATTTTTTTGTCAATAATGGAATCGTTAAACAAAAACAAACTAAACATACGCAAGCATCAACTGCAAGACATGGGATGGGCATTTTGTCCTTTAGTTTCCCAGAACAATAGTCACAAATATTGCTCCCCTTAACGAATAAACTTCTGGTTCCAAAGACACACTTCTGGTCATGGGTTCTTACCATTAATTGAGGACTGCATGCGTGATGATACATCACAGCAACGGACTAACTGTGATACCACAGCATAAAGTTTTCCTAGTTCAGCATACTGGTATTTGATCGGTGGTCCTGGGCCTTCATCCAGAGCTACCAGCATAAACGTTGCAGGCACATTTAGTTTCAGTAACTGTGTCTTTTCTGCCATACCTGGTAAAAACAAAATTTCCAAAACAATGGAATGAATTACAACTTGCAATGAAGACACTTGTGACAGGTAACAATATTTCCAACGATTCCTTTCAGCTAAAAATCATATGAAGATAATTCACATTAATTATTAACTCTGAAACCTGGAAATGTGTTAATCTTTTGTTTGGGTAGTTGAGTGTTCCATAAATTAGGCACACCAGAGTATTTTAATAAATAATTCAAACCAGACGATTAGGTACATAATGCATATGCAAGTTTTTAATATCATACAGATAATTTTTGATGTTACTTTCCCCAAGGCAGATTCCCAAATCAAATAATTCCATACAAGATGTGTTACAATGGATCATATCAAATTGCTTTCAGATGCCTTTTACTGAAGGCTATCCAACCTATCACAGAGTTTTATAATAATACTAGATCAAGTGGGACCCGTTGGGTCCTGTCCCCTCAACGCGCGGTTGCGAGGGGGGGGGGGGGGGGGAGCCTGCGGCATTACACACACACTAACCGCACCCCCCACTCACACATGAACCACCCCCCACAAACACTAAATACCCTCCTTGATATTATATTATTATTCATTCGCTCCCTTTACCCCATCCCCCGCCCTATCCACTCACGCATAGCCCCCAGCTCACAGGCGCGGCTATAGAGGGAGAGGGAGGGGGGTAGAGAGAACGAGGGCAGAGACAGCGGGCAGGGGCAGAGGGAGCGGGTAGAGGCAGAGGGCAGAGGGAGCGGGTAGAGGCAGAGGGCAGAAGCAGAGGACACAAGCAGGGGCAGAGGGCAGCGGAGCAGAGGGCAGGGGGCAGGAGCAGAGGCCAGAGGTAGCGGGTAGAGGCAGAGGGCAGAGGTAGCGGGTAGAGGCAGAGGGCCGAGGACAATGAGAGGGCAGCGACATAGGCAAAGAGCGGCAGCAACCTCCCCAGCATGCGCCGACACGAGGACCCCCAGCGAGGGAGCGAGCAAGCGAGCTCTTCAGGCCAGCGCCTGATTTCATCTCCGGCTGCGACTTTTGAATAACGAGGGAGAGGAGGGAGGGATGGGAGGTGTGACGTCACTCGCAGCGCGAGGAAGAAGGCATGCAGACCCATTGTGACATCATCAGCGAAATAGTCTTTTTAAATTCAAAGTTTTGTCAGATTTTTGAACATTTTCATTAATAACTCGAGAAATAAAGCATGAAATTTTCAGATAAGGTGAATTTGGACTCCAGGGGAAAAATGTCTACCGGAATATGTAAAGATTTTACCGTTAACGTGCCGTTTTTTCGCGAAGATGTGATTACACACAAACGCACATAAATGAATACACTTCCAAGATCAGAGTTTAAAGATATCATTTTTAGTTGGCTTCATTTGGGCCTTTTCTTTTCCTATTCCTGCTCCACTGATACATCTTCTTTAGAACCTTACTCCCTACCATTTAAATGTTTTTGTAGCATTTATATTTGGTGAAAAGACATCCGTCTTTGTTCTTCAGGCACATCTCAAGTGAATAAACTTGTGTCAAAACTTTCATTCATTCTGATGAAAGATCATTGACTAACAACTAAATCTGCTTCCCTCTCCAAATTTGCTTCCTGCACTTTCCACTATTATGAAAAATTCATCTTATTTTGACGTTGAACAGAAGCTGATATACCCATTACCAACAGCATGTCTCATTAAAAATAGAATCACCCAATATAGTTCACACAATATTTAGAGCACAGGTTTTGATCATAAAGTCAGGATGGAATACATGAATAAAAAAAGTGATCACAAGAGCTGATTTCTATTTTTTTTTTTTTTTTTTTTAATGCAATGGCATGTGTGAATAGAGCTAATTTGCAATGAGCATGAAAATTAAACAGTTAAGTTTCTATCTGTTTCCTACAGCAACGTAACTACAATTTAAAAGTTGAAAGCAACTTCTAAAACATGATAAAATACTTGATTTATCCCCCCTCCCCACAACCTCGAAGGATCTGAACAAAAATTCCATCTTAAAAGGAAAATTATACAATTTGGCAATGGCAGTAAAAATGAAGCATAATAAGAGTTTCAGTTGCACTCTTACCCAGATTTGCATACATAACAAAGAGATTGAAGTACTGTGTCAAGTGCCTCCCATGCTCGGATACTTCTCGTCGCAGTAGATTCAGAACAGCTCTGAGAAGGTGATCACTGAGACTTAAATTATCAAAAGCCTGTTAAATAATTAAACAATTATCAGCCCAATGGTTAAGATATTTAATAATATATTCCTATAAATATACAAATACAGCCTGGTAATACACTTTTTTCATCCCGCTCAATGGACTGAAGGAAATTGAAATTATTTAATACTTGATAGATCAATTTTGTAGCACACTTAAAAAAAAAAAAGAATAACTTATATACAAACACTTTTTTATTTTCTCCATTGCAGAAGATTTAATTAAAGGAGCATATTAACCAGGAGGGCAGGTGGGGGGGAGGGGGGGGGGGGCAGGGTCAAGCGGGGCCAGGAGGCAGTTGGGCCAGGTGCAAAGGCATTGTGAGGTCAGCAGCTGGGAAACCTTAATATTTTAAAAAAAATGTCAGTTTGGTTATAAATTTCAGTAAATATCTCGGGGGTTGGGGGAGGGCAGGGGGTTGGGGGAGAGAGAGAGGGAGGGGAGGAACAGAGAGGGGGAGAGAGAGGGGGGGGAGAGAGAGGGGGAGAGAGAGAGAGGGAGAGAGAGGGAGAGAGGGAGAGAGAGAGAGAGAGGGGGGGGGGGAGAGAGAGGGGGGGGAGAGAGAGAGGGAGAGAGAGAGAGAGGGGAGAGAGAGAGAGGGGGAGAGAGAGGGGGGAGAGAGAGGGGAGGGGGAGGGAGAGAGAGAGAGAGAGAGAGAGAGGGAGAGAGGGAAGGAGTGTGAGTGGGCTGCCAAATGTGGAGAGACAGAAGCGGCTTCTGATTCTCTGGAAACCCACAGCTGGAATGAGCGGGTGGGCGGGTGAGGGGCGCGGCTTCACGAGATGCGCTGGCAGTGAGAAGGTTCAGAGCGTGAGGCTCTGCTGCCCCGAGATCTGGAGAACAAAGATCCTATAGCTGAGCTTTAGAATCTTTGCTGCAGAACTGTCTCGATCTTTCTGCGTCTTTTGAAGAACGGGGGGGGATAAGTGGGCGAATGTACCTTGTGGAAAACGGCGCATGCGCATTGACAGCAGCTGCATTAATCCACAGCGGTGGGGCCAGGAGGCAGGTGGGCCTGGATTGGTGGGCATTGTGACATCAGCAGCTGGCAAGCGGTGATTATTTTTTGAAAAAGTGGGTTTTGTGAACAACTTTATTCAAATTCGGGGAAAATAATTGACTGAATTTAGAGAGGAGTGGATTTCTGAAATCATAAGTTAAATCCCTACCGAAATTGTAAAAATCTCAGCGTTTTTGGGTTTGGTTTTCAAGGAGATACGTTTCAAAGGCAAAATGACATACACCCACACACACAGAGTTTTTAAAGTATACTAGACCAAGTGCAGACCCGTTGGGTCTGCTCCCCCAATGGTGTGATCCCCCAACCCAATATTCCACCATGCACCCGTCTCCTCCAACGGAACTGAACCCCTTCCCAAATGTAAGATTCCAGCACTCCCCTGCCTCCCTCAGCAGCGGATTTAAAAAACATTCCAATTTCACCTCCCCTGCCTGCTGCAGCAGTTCCAATTGCAATACCAATTGGCCCTCCCCCTCCTGTTGAAGCACTTGCTGTGATATCCCATTGAGGTGAAAAGTTCAGAGTGTTCCTGTCTTGCAACTTTGTTTTGAAGTGTGTTGGAAGCGGATAGGAAGGAGCAGCGAGTCAAAAGGCAGAAAGGCAGCCAGACGCCAGGTGGCAGGCGGCAGCCACACAGTTTTAATATATAATAGATAGATATGATTAAGTGTTATTTATCGTTATTTATCTTTTTTACATTTTTTACTTTTTTGTGTTTACAGATAAGGTTGATATTTGTGTTAATGAAAATCTCCTTATGAGGTCTCTTGAACAAACAGTTTTGATTTCAGTTATTATTTTTACATTGTCAATAAACTTGAGAAAAAGTCATTTTTTGCTGAAACCAGTTGTCAGAAATATATATTATGTTTGCCTTATGTACTTTAAGTTTAGGAAAGAGAAAGAAAGAGATTAATAAAGATATATAATAATTTTAAGGTAGGGGTTCCCTGAGACATGAAAATTATTTAAATGGTTGCGCAAGGGTCAAAAGGTTTGGAAAAGCTGCTCTGGGTGAACAAATTTTTCCCCATCTCAGTCCTAAATGGCCGACCCCTTATTCTTAAACTGTGACCCCTGGTTCTGGACTCCCCCAACATCAGGAATATTTTTCCTGCATGTAGCCTGTCCAATCGTTTAAGAATTTCATATGTTTCTATAAGATTCCCTCTCATCCTTCTAAATTCCAGTGAATACAAGCCCAGTCGACCCATTTTTTCATCATGTGGCAGTCCCATCATCCCGGGAATTAACCTGGTGAACCTACGCTGCACTCCCTCAATACCAATAATGTCCTTCCTCAAATTAGGAGACTAAAATTGCACACAATACTCCAGGTGCGGTCTCACGGCCCCTGTACAACTACAACCTCCTTGCTCCTAAACTCAAATCCTCTCGCAATGAAGGCCAACCTGCTATTAGCTTTCTTCACTGCTAGCTGTACCTGCATGCTTACTTTCAGTGACTGATGTACAAGCACACCCAGGTCTTGTTGCACCTCCCCTTTTCCTAATCTGACACGATTCAGATAGAAAAGGGTCTCGACCTGAAACGTCACCCATTCCTTCTCGCCAGAGATGCTGCCTCACCCGCTGAGTTACTCCAGCATTTTGTGTCTACCATTCAGATAATAATCTGCCTTCCTGTTCTTGCCACCAAAGTGGATAACCTCACATTTATCCACATTATGCTGCATCTGCCATGCATCTGTCCACTCACCCAACCTATCCAAGTCACCCTGCAGCCTCATAGAATCCTCATCGCAGCTCACACTGCCACCCAGCTTTGCGTCATCCGCAAAATGGAGATGTCACATTTAATTCCCTCGTCTAAATGGTTAATATATATTGTAAATAACTGGGGTTCCAGCACTGAGCCGAGTCAGTGTCTGTGATTCTGAAAAGGACAAGTTAATTCCTACTCTTTGCTTCCTGTCTGCCAACTAGTTCTCTATCCAGTTCTCTATCCCCAATACCATGTGTTCTAATTTTGCACACTTATCTCGTGTGGGACCTTGTCAAAGGCTTTTTGAAAATTCAGATACACCACATTCATTGGCTCTCCCTTATCCAATCTAGTTGTTGCATCCTCAAAAAATTCCAGAAGATCAGTCAAGCATGATTTCCCCTTCATAAATCCATGCTGACTTTGACCGATCATGTCACTGCTTTCCAAATGCGCTGCTATAATATCTTTAACAATCGACTTAAGCATCTTCCCCACTACCGATGTAAGGCTAACTGGTATTTAATTCCCCATTTTCACTCTCCCTTCTTTCTTAAAAAGTGAGGTTACATTGGCTACCCTCCAATCCACAGGAATTGATCCAGAGTCGAGAGAACATTGGATCATCTTATGGTCAGACCTAACATCCTACATTATCAGTTCAATGATGAAATGTAGTGGCAGATGAGGCACTGCCACAAAATACATCTTGGCTTTAGTACGAAAATCCAGGACTTAATTGTGGTACACTAGTTGAACGCTTGCCACTCAAACCAATGGCTACACCCAGTAAAAATTGGCCATTAAAGAGAAGGAATGCATTTAGCATCTTCAGAAACAAGTTGAAGTAACGTCAGTTTTGATGCTCATCTACTTAAATGGTCTAAATGTTACTCCGTTAAACACTCGAGCTTCCTAAGCTTGTTTCCCTCATTCTCTGGTGTAGAAAATAAATTTACATGTGCCGTTTGACAGAAAAATGCAGGAGGTCAGTCTGCCTTAGTAATTAAGAATTTAGCAAAGAGAAAACTTCTACACAAAGTAAAAAGAAAAATTGCAATTGTTTGAACCCGGAAAGAAAGGTAGAATTAACTGGGTACAAGTCAGTAATTATTATTCACAGAACAAACAACTAGAAGTAAAAATGTTGTTCCATCACAAATCTGAACTGGTATTTTCCCAGCTGATGAATGATCTTACCTGAGTGGAGGGTCCTGGGGATGTAAATGGTGAAGGGCATGGTCCATCTTGTAATGAAAAATGTGCAAGAAATACTATGAGCTTAGCAAACGCACTTCTTACTTCAGTGCTAGGGCACTCCAAAAGGTATTCCGAGAAGCGATTTGGATAGGCAAAAAGAACATTATGTGCAAACCAACAGCGTACATTCTTGCTGTGACGGAGCAGGATACACAATGCATCATACCTGTGAGGGGAAAAGAAGCTTAAATTAGTTAAAATGATAAAACTATTCTGCTTGATAGATAACTGTATTACTCAGCATTACACACTGTGATCTGATCCAATCCCTATTCTGAATAACAAATTCATTTATTCACTTGGGGCATTAGAATTGCTCTCAGCGTTCAAATCTGTGCAGAAGATTTGGATATGAGAAGACTTCATGCTGCTCAAAAATCATATGAGTAAAAATAACATCCATGGACATATTGATGCAAGTCTATCCTGAGGCAGATGATTAACAGCCACTTGTAAAATAAAATTGATGATCAAATTTAAGAACTGATAGTGAAAAGCAATTAAAAAATGAGTTGAGTTATTTTATTTTCTGTCTAGAAACATGTAACAATGATTACAGCAATACAATTCTACAGCTTTATTGTAGATTTCCTGTGCCTTATGATACATATAAAGCCTTTTGCAGCAAATTGTCCAGTAAGAGCCTGGGTAAAGCACATTTCACCAGGTTATGTGTGGCGGATCATGGGTTGGGATGTGACAGTGAGTAAAGAAATCCCTCTTGCCAAGATCACCATGTCCAAAGCACC
This sequence comes from Leucoraja erinaceus, assembly GCF_028641065.1. NCBI lineage: Eukaryota > Metazoa > Chordata > Chondrichthyes > Rajiformes > Rajidae > Leucoraja > Leucoraja erinaceus. The sequence goes on along the minus strand of NC_073389.1, from coordinate 24,873,808 downwards.
ATTTTTTCCCCTTTAATTATTAGCCAATGAGTTACATTTCAGGATGTACCAGCATTTATTTCATAGATCAAATGCTTTGATTCAGTGTTTAAAAATTAACCTCACCCAATGCAGGACAAAAATGTAGTTTAATAACAGTGGAGATATTAAATTATCCAAACTGCTAATATTGCAGCGATTTAAAATTGTTGTCTTATGCAGTTTAAAATGTGAAAATAAATTGATAGATAACAAATCTCATGGGAGCTATCCCAAAAGTCTATCTGTATCAACCGTCCAAAGCATTCCATTAGACAAATGCAAAATCAGCCAAGTTAAATTTTGCATTGGTAATGGATGCTGATATACATTTTGATTTCAAAGCTAAATGCTGATGATGGAAATTTATAAATTCTCTTTTTTTCCCCTTTAGAAATTCTTCAATGAGCAGCAGACTTCAACACATGAAAATATTGTAATGTCTTCAGTACTTGGTTAAGGTAAACGAAAGTAGACAATTGCTTGGAAAAAACAAACATTACAAATAAGCACTCACCATTCACTTGCTGGACCTCGGACTATTTTCTTTGTGTGAAACCCAGTATTAAACAAGAATCTTGCAGCAAGTTGAATGCTTATCATAGCCAATTCTTCAGCTTCTGATAATAGATGATCTTGTCCTACATAAATCAGATTTATTGAGAGTCAATAGCTTACTGAAAGCAATATTAATGGGTTTCTCATTTGAATGCAAACACAAATGAAAATGTACATAAGTTATTGCAACAATTCCAAAGTCAGGAGGTGAACACTATGGCGTTTCATCACTCTACATCATTGTATCTATCCTTAAGATCCATAATTTATGCAAGTTTAAAATATCACTTTCACAGAGCAATATAATAAATCTGAAAAATTAATTCCCACAAAATTCAACAAGTTTTTAAAATGCAGTGACTTTTAGAAATACGTGGAGCATGATTAAATTACAGATATGGGACAGACTCTAGAGTAGATAGAAAACAGTTCTATTGATTCACTAAAGTGCAAAATTATTTCAGTAATAATCTTAGGAGGAAAGATGATGCATGCTTGGAATGCTTGGAAGGGACAATTGACTTTAGAAGTTATATTTCCAAAGGTCTCATGCAATGAGTGCTCTACATTCAAATGTGCATTTGGTGTAGGAGAAATCATTTCAGCAAGATAGTTCACAGAGCAGATGGATCAAGAAATTACTAACTTATTGGATTCAAGTGGAGTGGCAAGTTGGATTAAGAATGGGTTTATAGGGAGAAAGCAAGGATACAGCCATCGATGGGACGTCCATCGACTGGAAACAAAAATGCAATGTTGTTTGGCTGGGCTTAACAAACCAATTATTTTTATGGTTTTTATGAAGTATTCAGATTCAAAGTAGGGACCACAAATAATTATGTCAATGATTCCAAAATTTGCTGTGGACTTCTAAAACTATCAAATATTCACCGTGCTGTATTTAATTCTGTTCTCTAGACTACAGTAACAATCAAATTACAATGGAAGTGAAGCGGAAATTTACAGTTTTTAGGGCTGGAAGATTATGATTATGAGAAACCAGCTGGTCTGGGTTTTTTTTTCCCTTGGAACAAAATGGCACAAGGAAATTAAAAAAAATCTATTTAAAAAAAATGAGGGGTCCAGTTGAACTAATGCCCCTGTCCCACTGTACAAGGTAATTTAAGAGTTCTCCTGAGTTTCCCCTGATTCGAACTCGGAGAATTGCGTTAATGGTCGTTCGTGGGTACTTGGGGCTCTCGTGGAAATGTTTTCACAATGTTGAAAAATTTTCACGAGTTTACCGCCTTTCCCGGGTACCTGCCGCTAGCGTTACGAGACACTAAGAGACGTCCCGAGCTCCGACGTTCCTGGTAAGTACATTCTGCGTACTTACAAGTCCGTTTATTTTTAAAACTCGGGAGAACTCTTGAATTACCTCGCACAGTGGGACAGGGGCTTAACTAGGCAAGACAAATCCTCATTTCTCTTAGTAGAAAGTTAAGTGCCCAGAGAGCACAGGTTGTAGATAAGTGGTTCAAATATTTGAGGGGATGGGCCAGGAAATCTTTATTCATCTTAGAATGAATAACGTGGTTGGGGAACGTGTCTAAAAGGGTGGTGGAGGCAGAAATCTTTAATTAATTTAGAAAAGTGCCTCAAGGTAATAGCCCAGGAATTTGGAAACGCAAATAGTTTAATCAATATTTGGTCAGCAAGGACACAGTAGGTTGAGTGGCCTTCATTTGTGCGATAAAATAACAGAAATATTAATTTACACATGAGAAATGTGTACACACGTCTAAAAAGACGCTCATAAACATTTGACAAATAAAATTAGCAATTGACAAAACACTGCAATGCATTCAGTTTATTTCATTCCATGAAATATCTGCTGATGGAAAAAAATGGTAATGGAAAGGGTCAAGTCCAACTGTAGTAATTACCAAGAAGCCACAGGCAAAGTCCATTTCCTTCACCAACCACTCCCATTCTGTTCCTTGCAAATTCTCCTCTCCTTTCTCCCAGTTTCTTGGTCTAAATTACCATATTTTCTCACAACGCTGCCCCATTCCATCCCAATATGCCTACGTCTCCCAAATAAAAAATATTCTCAGTTTTAGATGGCAGGACGCTTGAATACAAAATTCATGCTTTCACTCTTTCCCATCACTCCCTCCCAGAATCTGCTTACCATCATCTGGCACAGATTCAGGTTCAATAGATCATATACCGACAATTATGTACCTCCAGTCTGTGACAAAATTACATATTCCCTTTCAAGATTTGTTGTCAATATGTCCTTCTCTTGCCATGATGACAGATCTTTGCAACGTCAGGGGCTGCAACAGCTGTTCTTTTACTCACTTTTGTCGACCTGTGCCTCAAAACTCAACATTCAGCAGGGTGGACTATCATTTCAATTTATATACTGTATTAACTGCTTACATTTATCTCTGCCGAAGAAAGCCAAGTGCTTTGCAAAACATATCCATTCTTAAGTTTGACCCAAATATTCTTGTTGCATGTATTGTGAGTTTCCTCTAAGACTTGTTCCAATATAGCTCAAGGACGCTTTTAAAAAAAATATCAAGCACATTACATACTTCAGAACTCTGCACCAAGTTCAACAGCTTTGCAATGATTCAGCGGCAGCTGTTTGTACCTGGTGCAGACCACTTTTTGATTCACCACTTGTCCCATAACTACCCAATTCTCCTTGCTCCATCATTTCATTTATCATTGTATCTTTCCAGCCTTTCATCCCATCAGAGACGTTGCTGTTGCTTCCCTCCATAGTTACTCCATATCTTAAAACATTAAAAAAATCTAACTTCACTCTGGTGATATAGTATATATTATATTAAATGTATCTTATTTAATCTTGTATTGAAAAGAAGTTATATCTTAAAAAGTCTGATTAGGCAGTGGGCCTCTCAGGCCATTTGGTCACAGGTCATTTGCTCTTTCTCGATGTCACATTCTTGTGAAGTGTTGTAATGACATGGCTCAAGATTTATGACTGGTTATACATCCAAGACCACAAGGCTGGAATAATAATGGATTTTGTATTAAGTTTGATACGTTTAATTACACATATGTTGAGATAAGAGGTGATACATTTGAGCAGGTTGTATCTTTTATTTTTATATATATGTATCTAAGAAAGTAAATTTGTTTTGATCTGAGATAAGTCAGTAGTCTGCAGATGCAAACATTCTTTTGAGTAATGCTGTCAGCGTGAAAGAAAGGCCATAAAGAGGCCCAAGGATGAGGTTGGAATGTCATCCCCCAGAGATAACAAGAAAGGGGGGGGGGGCATGTGTGCTAGCCAAGAAGCAATTGTCATTTGTCAAGTGTGACATTTATACGACCCCTGTGTGCATGGAGATAGGAGGTGTGTGTTTGCGAAGATAGAGCAAATTCATACTTTTAAGGTTTACTAGACCAAGTGCAGACCCGTTGGGTCTGCTCCCCCAATGGTGTGATTCCCCCAACCCAATATTCCACCATGCACCCGTCTCCTCCAATGGAACTGAAGCCGTTGCCAAATGTAAGTTTCCAGCACTCCCCTGCCTCCCTCAATTGCACCTCCCCTGCCTGCTGCAGCAGTGAAAAGTTCAGTGTTCCTGTCTTGCAACTTTGTTTCGAAGTGTGTTGGAAGCTGATAGGAAGGAGCAGCCGTCAACGAATCAAAAGGCAGGAAGGGATCCGTACTGCAGGCGGACGGATGGATTTGAGTTTTATATATTGATAGATAGATAGATAGATAGATAGATAGATAGATAGATAGATAGATAGATAGATAGATAATATAAGGTAATGTTAGTTTAACTATGTGAATTATAATGAGACCATCTGGGAAATATATTATGCTTTAATTAGGATTATAAACATTAGACCCCTATGTTTAGATCTGTAGTTTAAGAGGTAACATTCTTCCCCAAGACATATAGAGTTTAATGGGAACAATGTCTTGTTTATATAAATTGAGTGACCACTGTATCTCTTATATTTTGAGAAATGTGTTCTGGGAATTGTCCACTTTTCTTGGATACGACTTTGTTGGAATGAAACGACTGAACAAAGAAGTTAAGAGCACATGGCAGGCGAGGGGCCACAAAGGGGGAGTCATGTGACTACCTACATCAGTTGCAAATATGGAAATGTACTGGGAAGGAGGAGATAAGTGGGAGCAAGTGATTGGCTGATGATGAGGGAATGTCGGAAAATGATTGGATATGGAAATGTAACACGGGTGGGGCATACAGAGTTGAAAGTGGTATAAAAAGAGATGATCCTTTGTTTGTGGCTCAGAGAGCTCCACATGGACTGATGACATGGGGGGTCCAACTTTTGTTTGCAAATAAAAGTTTAAACTTCTTGAAGCATTCTCCGTGTGGCCTGAGTTAATTTTGAGTATTGAAAACAACGACAGTGGCAGATTGTCAACCTGAACGTTTCTCAATTCACAAATGCAACTAACCAGCAGGATATTTCCATCATTTTAGTAATACTGGCTTTATTGTTTGGGGATTTCAACATAAATATTTTATAGTCAAATTCTTTATTTTGCAATGAATAACGTAACATTTTTCTACACAATAGCCCATTCACTACCTCCTTGCTTATCACATTCTACAAAGTGTCGCCAAGTTGCAATATCTCTCAGCTGTGTGCTCTTTAGTTTAACTTTCCACCTAGTTTTGTATCATCAGCCAATTTCATATAGTCCTTTCATGATTCAGGTTGTAAACAGCTCTGGTCTGAGCACCAATTGTTGATTACCACCCCGAAAATGACCCTATTGTCTTATGCTGTTCCTAGATCGTACCCACCAATTGGGACAACATCCTAAGGCTGGCACCTGAGTATGCCTTTTGCAAACCCAACTGCACGACATCATACTCAACACAGGAACAAAGAAACGCAAAACACTGGAGGAGCTCAGTGAGGTAATGCAGAATATATGGAGGTAGAGGGAGGTCAATGTTTAGGGCCCGGACCTTCATCGGGTCTGAGTGTGCAGATGGGAGATGGCCACTATAGAGGTGAAGGGGAAGGGTGAGGACGGAAAAGGCAAGTGATAGGTGGATCCAGGTGAAGAGGGAGATGATGGGCAAATGGAATCAGCTGGGGGAAGGGGGGGGAGATAGAGACAAAGGCTGGAAGTGACAAATGGCGACACTTTGTAGAATGTGATAAGTAAGGAGGATGATAAGTGGAGATAGACACAAGAAGCTGGAGTAACTCAGCGGGACAGGCAGCATCCCTGGAGAGAAGGAATGGGTGACGTTTCGGATCGAGACCCTTTGTTCAGACTGCAAGTCACGGGAAAAGGAAACGAGAGATATAGATGATGATGTAGAGAGATATAGAACAATGAATGAAAGATATGTTAAAAAGTAATGATGATAAAGGAATATTAGCTTTTGTTGGGTGAAAACTAGAAGCTGGTGCAACTTGGGTGGGGGAGGGATGGAGAGAGAAGGAATTCCGGGGTTACTTGAAGTTAGAAAAATCAATATTCATACCACTGGGTTGTAAGCAGCCCAAGCAAAATATGAGATGCTGTTCCTCCAATTTGCATTTAGCCGCACTCTGACAATGTAGGAGGCCTAGGGCAGAAATGTCTGTGTGGGAATGGGAAGGAGAATTAAAGTGTTTAGCAACCGGGAGAACAGGTAGGTTCAAGCGGAGTGAGCGAAAGTTTTCAGCAAAACGATCGCCCAGTCTACATTTGTTATAAGAGTCCACAGCTTGAACACGGATACGGTAGATGAGGTTGGTGAAGGTGCAAGTGAAACTTTGCCTAACCTGAAAAGACTGTTGGGGTCCCTGGACAGAGTCGAGGGGTGAGGTAAAGGGACAGGTGTTGCATCTCCTGCGGTTGCAGGGGAAGGTACCTGGGGATGGGGTGGTTTGGGATGAGTTAACCAGGAAATGTGGAGGAAACAGTCTGCGGAATGCGGAAAGGGATGGAATGGGAAGATGTAACTAGTGGTAGGATTCCGTTGGAGGTGGTAAAAAATGGCTGAGGATTATGTGTTGTATGCGACGGCTGATGGGGTGAAAGGTAAGGACTAGAGGAACTGTCTCTGTTGCGACTCATGGGACGGAGAGCTGCGGGATACCGTGGAGACACATGTGAGGGCTTCATCTATGATGGGAGAGGGGAGCCCAATAAGGGAGGATGATGGGCAGATGGAACCAGCGGGAAAGGGGATAAGAGCGAGTGGTAATGTGTGAGTGGGTGATGGGGAGGAACCCAAGTAGATCAGAACAAGAGTAAAAGGAACTCAGGGGGTGCAAGTTACCTCGAACTGAGCAGATGGATTTGTGTGGGAATGGGAAGATGAATTGGCAAGCAAACTGGAATTCAAATGGCCATTGCAGAAAGAGCGCAGGTGCTTGGCAAAGTAACCGCCTAGTCTATGCTTGAGCTTGTCAATATAGTAAAGGCCATATTGCAAGCACTGAATGCAATAGAAAAAATTGCACAAAATGCATATGAAATAATACCTCACCTGGAAGGGCCGTTTAGAAAGACAAAATATTTAACATTTCCTGGTTTCTCATTATAACACTTTTTAGTACAACCTCCAAGGGACCAGCATTTACTTTCAGTCTTTTGTGCATATTTCTAAAAGCTCTGACATTGAGCATTTAGATTCTACATTAATTCAACAGAATTTGAGTCTTTTCCACTGTCAATATATGAATTATTTCAATTTTGAAGCAAGGCTTCCTTACTATCCAACAGGTTAGGTAACATTGGTGGAAAGAGCAGTTACTTTGCAGGACAAATACTTTTTGATGAAGGGTCCTTGACCCAAACTATTAACTGTTTCTCTTTCCACTAATGCTGAATACTACAGGTTTTATTTCAGATTTTCAACATCTGCAATCTTAATTTTTTATAAATCATTTAAATCCATACAAATGGCAATTTGGTGGTAGTTAAGATGAGGTAGTTAATCTAAAGTACCAGTTAAAACCTATTCTGTTTAACAAGCCACAAATATAGACGAGACCGTTCATGCCTTCATATGGAGTTTGATAAAAGAAAAAACACAAAAATAAACAAAGAAAGATAACAGCGGAGTGCATGAGTTGAGTACATAAAACCATGTCTCAGAAGGATTTCAGGATTTTTTTCTAATAGAGATGGAAGTAAAAATGGAAATGTTCTCAGAGGCATTTCAATGAATTACCACAGTAAAATGGAAGAACGTGGAATGTGCCTCTGGAAGAGTAGGAAGAAATAAATGTAGGCATAATTCATAGTAAACAATGGCTGGAAGGAAAGTCATTTTTAAAATAAAGTAAGGAGTTAAAGTGGCAGTGCAGGATTTGTTTGGTTCTTTTACATATTTGTCATATTATCAATTTCCATATTTTCAGAGGGCCTCATCTAATTGGGGCCAATCCAATACTATTAACTGCAAGTTTTACATTAGATATGTTCTACTTATGTTTAAATGATATTCAAAGCAGAAAGGTTAGTTGTTAAAAAAACAAAAGAGGCGGGGAGTTTACAACAAAGCATTATGTTGAAAGTTTTAAGAAATCTTTACAAGGTGATCATCTTCCATCTAGGCACATTGCAGCACCAATTTCAGGAGTGTGTAGGTGGGAAATGGCCACTAAACTGGCATGTAATAGGTAGATTCAATTTCAGTTGTCACCTTTTCTCCGATTCAGAATGAGCCAGTTCCGCTGCCCATCGGTAATATTAATTCAGTTTCCCTCTCTTCACTGATGCTTCTGGATAATATCAAGAGAATGCAAGGTAGGCTCTTAAAGATAGCGGAGTCATAGGGATATGGGGAGAAGGCAGGAATGGGGTGCTAATTGATGATTATCAGCCATGATCACATTGAATGGTGGTGCTGGCTCGAAGGGCTGAATGGCCTCCTCCTGCACCTATTGTCTATTCTGGGCATTTCCTATTGTTCTGGCCTGCATTTCACAGCTTTTACACGTCCCTTTAGTTTAGTTTAGTGATACAGCGCGGAAACAGGCCCTTCGGCCCACCGAGTCTGAACCTACCAGCGATCCCAGCACATTAACGCTACTCTACACACTAGGTACAATTTTTACATTTACCCCAAGCCAATTAACCTACAAACCTGTATGTCTTTGGAATGTGGGAGGAAACCGAAGATCTCCGAGGAAACCAACACAGGTCACGGGGAGAACGTACAAATTCCATACAGACATGCACCTGTAGTCAGGATCGAACCCGGGTCTCTGGCACTGTAAGGCAGTAGCTCTACCGCTACGCCACCGTGCCGCCCTTTCTCATTGTTTTCATTAGGTTAACAGTTGGATTCATCAACAATTTATCAGCAGGTTATTCCTAGTTCCATCGAGGATATTGTTTTGCATCCCAACCTTCCTTCTCTCTATAATTTCAAAATAACCTGTTTTCTCTATTTTAAATGTTCTCTTTCTACAGGTACAGCCTGAACTGCTGAGTGATGTTATTTTTTCTGTCCTCAAGGCTTGCTGGGAATGTGATAGAATACTCCCAGCTTGCTTGGAATAGCGTGCACAAGATGATTATGTTGATTAATATTTTATCTCCCTGCCAAACATTTACACTGTCCACCCCTCAACAAACAGACTATTTTATAAGTTTGCCCTGCAGCAATTATCCAATACTTCTTCAAAAGTATAATACAAATCTGCAACATCCAACACCCACAATAAGGATAGTAGGCATATGGGAATGCCACTATCAGCACTTTGTTCTGCAATTCTCAAGAGCCTAACATGAGGGTCACTTGGTCAAGGTCTTGGAAGTTCTTATCTAACAGCAACATGGGAATACCTTCACAACACCTGTAATTGTTCAAGGAAATAGATCACTTTTTGCAGGCCAATAGGAATGGGCTTTAAATGCAGGCCTCACAGAGACATGAACATACCTTTACAGAAGTTGGTATTGCCCTGCCAACAGTAACAACCCTGGAAGGCTGGATAAGATTAATCTCTGCCTGTTACCAAAATTGAGCCTGTGTTTCTCTGAGACAATAAATCATAATGCCCGCTTAATACTGTTAAATATTTGTAAATTTCCAGCACTGCCTGCTAGAATTGAGCCATTGACAACTGTCAGTATTATTGAATGTTGAGTGAGACCCAAATTGATACACACTTCAAAAATCAAAAAGGCTGAGTGAAATGCATTAGCGATCTACTCCATCAGTCTGAAAAAGGGTTCCGACCTGAAACATTGTTTACTCATTTCACACATGCAGCTTGATCCATTGAGCAAAATGAACGGAATGGTCCTGAGGAGTGTTGTTGTTTATAATGAACACTGTGACCCTGATGTGCGGTGAAGAGTAGAGGGATCTAGGAATACAAGTACACAGTCACAGGTAAATAGGGTGGTGAATGTGGTTTTTGAGTAAAGAAGTTGGGATGTTATGTTACAGTTGTATAAAACGGTGGTGAGGCCACATTTTGAGTATCGTGTTGTTTTGATCGCTCTGCTATAGGAAAGATTCCATTAAGCTGGAAAGAGTGCAGACCAGATTTACAAGGATGTTTTCATAATTGAGGGCCTGAGTTCTAGGGAGAGGTGGGGCAGGCTCGGACTTTATTCCTTACAGCATAGGAGACTGAATGGTGATCTTAAAGTGTGGCCTTGTTACAAATTCCTGTCATCAGTGGCACTCTAGATCTGCCCACTGCCTGTGCGTGCGGCTCGAGAGGCTGTGGGGGGGGGGTTTAGTAAAATGCAGGTTCTTATTGGTTGTCAGGGAGGGATTTCCTCGTACGACAAGCTTATGAGGACATTTCGTTCTGTCATACTGTTCGCGATTTAAAAAAAAATGTTGCTTGAATATTGAATCGCTGGACGAAAGTCGGGCCCAACTTCAACGCCTTCAAAATCATGGATCGCAAGTTCAGGACAAAACAAAAGATATGTACTGTAGGACGTTTATTTAACATCTTATCTAGTTTTTGGTGTAATTTCATTTTAATCTGATGATGCAAAATATGTTATTTAGTCCCCGATATCGGCCGTGTATTGCCTGCCGGCTGTGAGTGTGAGCAAAATCATGGTGGCGGCCACAATCCACAATCTTCCACTCTCAAGATAATCAAATTCATTATTTTGTGCACAGTCATGTCATAAGAACATTTAAATTACCTATATTTTGTGTTATTGTCTATCTACGATCAATATTTTCATACTAAATATCTGACTAAAAACTTCCACAGTACATAGTTTTTAGTCAGATACTTAGTATGAAAATAATGATCATGGATAGACAATTACACAAAATATAGATAATTTAGATGTTCTTGTGACATGATTGTGCAAAAAATAATAATTTTGATTATCTTGAGAGTGGATGTTTGTGGATTTTGAACACATGTCTGTGTAAAACGGCCCTTACATAGACATAGAAAATAGGTGCTGGAGTAGGCCATTCGGCCCTTCGAGTCTGCACCGCCATTCGATATGATCTTGACTGATCATCCAACTCAGTATCCCATCCCTGCCTTCTCTCCATACCCCCTGATCCCTTTAGCCACAAGGGCCATATCTAACTCCCTCTTAAATATAGCCAATGAACTGGCCTCAACTACCTTCTGTGGCAGAGTTATAAACCAACAGAGGAAATTTATGGGAATTAAACATTCAATTTCTTTGATTTGGCATAGAAATTCATGACAAGGTGAGTTTTAAAAATCATGTTATATTGTGAATGGGATCAGTTTGTTATTTGGATACTGGCTATTTAAAAAAAATATCTTTAACACTTTCTTAAGATTGGGATAGATGTTTAGATCTAGTAATTTGAATTTAGATGAACTTGATTGATTTGATGACACTGATGAATATGAATTATTTGTTGGGTATTGACTATTTGTTAACTTGTGTTAGGCATTTTGTTGAACAAAATCATTTCTACTTTTTTTCTAAAACTGCAAATAAAATCTTGTTTCCACTAAATGCTGTTCAGTGGTTTTTTTCTTTATATTTTTCAGATGCCTCTGAAGAAGAAATGCAAAATTGTCAATCCAAATGCCAAGCCCGAGCTCACCTTGAAGTGAATTTCTCTGTCATGTCCGAGTCTAAGAGGGATCTTAAAATGGACACATCTTGTACTTGTATACCTCGTTTGGAAAATATCGGTCCCACTGGGAAAGTAGTGGGCAGAAAAGCATGTAGGTTTACAATGCCAAAATTGAAAAGTTGAGGAAAAATAGGGTGTACAGAGTTGCTTATTGGTTGCAGTCTGAGGATTATGATGATGCTACTGATTATGATATGCCAATGTACCAGCCAGCAGCTGATCTTCTCCATGAAGACTTGGTCTTTTGCTAGAAATTGTAATTTCTTTACCTGTCTGTTACGGACACGCAGGTGACCTGGGAACTGCAGCCAGTCCTGGGACTCGCAGGCGACCTGGGATCTGCAGCCAGTCCCGGAGCACGTAGGCGACCTGGGCGCTACAGCCGGTCACGAGGCTCGCAGGTGGCCTGGGCGCTACAGCTAGTCCCGGGGCTCGCGAGCAACCTGGGTGCCACAGCCAGTCCCGGGGCACGCAGGCTACCTGGGCGCTACAGCCAGTCCCGGGGCTCACAGGCAACCTGGGAACTGCAGCCAGTTCCGGGCACGCAGGCGACCTGTGCGCTACAGCTAGTTACAGGACTCGCATGCCACCTGGGCACCACAGCCAGTCCCGGGGCACTCAGGCAACCTGGGAACTGCAGCTAGTCCAGGGGCATGCAGGCGACCTGGAAACTGGAGCTAGTCCCGGAGACGCGAGTGATCTGGGAACTGCAGAAAACGAATTGAAAAACCCATGAAAACTAATGCGAAAATCACCAAGTGTCACACTAGTTAGTATGTATTATTAGTATGTATTATTACTGATTTATGTGTTATTAGTTTGTATTATTACTAATTACTAATTTAGTTAGTATGTATTATTATTACCTCCATTTATTAACCATGACGATAGATGTGGCCCACCATCTGCTCACAGACATGGGTCCTGGCCCCCTATGCAGAACAAGGTTACCGACCCCTGAACTAAAGGATATAGATTTAAGGTGATAAGGGAACATTTTTATAGGAGCGGCAACTTTATCACAAAGAGGTTGTGTATTTGGAACGAGCTGCTAGGAAGTAGTTGAGGTAGAAGTTGAGGTAGATACATCAAACAACATTTAAAAGACACATAAATAGGAAACATAAACAGACACATAAATAGGAAAGGTTTGGCGGGATCTGGGCCAAATGCATCAAAAGAGGATAGTTGAGACAAGACATCTTGGTTGACAGGAACAAGATGGCCCGAAGCCCTGGTTCTGTGCTCTATGATCGAATTCCTCCAGTAGTTTTCTTTCTTTTCCCCCTGGTCTCATTTGTTCTCAAGTAAATCACCCCCAACCCTGGCCAGACCGCTGCACGAATATAACACTCAAAGCTGTGGGAACAGCCTCTCCTCTGCCCCCTCCCTTCTACAATCCGATAACAAGACAGTACAGTGCCTGTGACCTACCTAGCATTGCACACATTTCCAACATAACCTACTTGCTTTTGTACTCTATGAATCAGTCCCGGGGCACGCAGGCGATCTGGGAATGTTTTCTCAACCAGAGTTCCAACAGCCTTTAAATGTATCCCAAGGGGAAACTGTTAATCTCATGTTTGGTTAATGGACTGGAGTAGGAAGAGGTGGCGATTTTGAGATTTCAAAGAGATCTTTCCACTGGAATAGCAACAGCTGTTTCTATTCAGGTAGTGCCATCTTAAGTAATACCTCAGGAGATTTAAGGGCCTGTCCCACTTGGCTGTCATTTGCGCGCCATTCACGCGACCTCGTCGTCGCGTTGAGATGCACGGGTAGCGTGTGGGCCACGCGGGACGGTCGCATGGAGAAGCGCGGAGGGGAATGGAGGGGTATGGAATGGCGCACGGTATTGCGCGACGCTCCAGGATTTTGTAGGGCACAAAATCTTCGTGCGCGATACCGATTTCTGTAGGAAGGAACTGCAGATGCTGGTTTAAATTGAAGATAGACACAAAATGCTTGAGTAACTCAGCGGGACCGGCAGCATCTCTGGAGAGAAGCAATGGATGGCATTTTGGGTCAAGACCCTTCTTCAGACTGAAGAAGAATCTCGACCTGAAACATCAACCATTCCTTCTCTCCAGAGATGCTGCCTGTCCCGCCAAGTTACTCCTGCATTTTGTGTCTATCTTCAAATTAAACCAGCATCTGCAGTTCCTTCCTACAGATTAATTTGGTCTGCAGCTTGCTACTTTTCATTCACGCCTTTTTTTGGATAGGGACATTACATCTGCAGTTTTCCAATTACTAGCACCGTTCAAGAAACTGGAACATTTTAGAAAATCACCATAAATATCATAAACTCGGTAAATATCATAAACTGGGTATTCAAATGACGTCACGCGCTCCAGACAGCTGTGCTGACGCATGAAGTTGCATGACTGTCGCACGTCAGTCACTACCTGCCTGTAGCGTAAATGACGGCCAAGTGGGACAAGCCTTTTAGGGGGAAACCCTGCCATTAATAACATGGAAAGAGTGATCTTTGCTCAACCATCCAGAGACAAGATATCTCATGTACTCAATGAACGACTGTTTACTATTTAAACCAAATGTTTATTCTGTAAAAGTGTTTTGTTTATGCTCCAGCTTCTGAAAAAGTGAAATAGTGAAATCTGTACTGCTCTACCCAAGAGCAACTTTACACACAATGGAATCATTGAACTGTTTATATATTGGTTACAAAAGTATATGTAAATGTTGAAAAATGCTGGCTTAAACCTGTTAAGCAATAAATGAATTATTTAAATTACAATTATTGTAAAGTGCCAGCATGATTAAAGTAGTGAATATCTTGTCGAAAGCTGAATTTTCCAATACAAATTGTTTAAAAGAATGTTTTTACTACTGAAAAAGAGACTAATGGGCCTGTCCCACAGGTGACTTTTTAGGCGACTGCAGGAGACTATGCAGTCGCCACATGTTCGCAGGTGGTTGCCGGGTTCATTGTCGTGAGGAGTTCCCGCATTCTGGGAACTAGTCACGGCCTCATTATGGTCGCCACAAATTTTTCAACATGTTAAAAGATTAGCGGCGACCAGAATGAAGCCACCATGGAGAGTAGCGAGAATTCTCGTGCCATAGGTGGGTCGCAAGGAGGTCCTAGTGGGTTGCCAGGAGGTCAAAGGTTCTCGTAGGTTCTTGTAGGTTGTAGCCGGTTCTGACCGGTGAATTTCATTGGCTCATTGGGGGAAACAAAAGTAAGCAGTAGTTTTCAGAACCAAGGATAACCGACCGGTAATGTTAAATGTCCGCCGAGCTTCACAGCCGTGTATCGTTGGCTTCTTAAAAGTTGCATGGATACTTAAAAGTTGTCTCCAATCCTTCTCCCTCCTTCTCCCCCACTCTTTTAGGACTTACCATACACTGTGCTTTAGCCGTCTAAATTACAGCACCAACCTTCCTGTTCATCGTCTGTATCACCTTTGGTTTGCACCGTGTGAATTGCAGACAGCACTCCCCCGCTTGCCCTGTCCCCCGCTGTGTAGTGTGTGTGTGTGTGTGTGTGTGTGTGTGTGTGTGTGTGTGTGTGTGTGTGTGTGTGTGTTCCACTCTGACAGTAGCCGAGTGTCGCCAGCAGTCGCTTGAAAAATCGCCTAAGTGGGACAGGCCCATTATGAACTTGGTCACAGAATTGAAATATTATAGCAGAAACAAAAACAACCAGGGATGATCATTTTGTCAAATTAGTTACCAAACCCTAACCTGACATAGAAAATAGGTGCATGAGTAGACCATTCAGCCCTTCGAGCCTGCACCTCCATTCAATATGATCATGGCTGATCATCCAACTCAGTATCCTGTACCTGCCTTCCTTCAATACCCCCTGATCCCTTTAGCCTCAAGGCCCACATCTAACTCCCTCTTAAATATAGCCAATGAACTGGCCTCAACTACCTTTTGTGGCAGAGAATTCCACAGATTGTCAACATTCAGTCAACGATCCTATGTTATGGCAAATGATTTATTTTCAATGTAAGCATTTCTGCCACCCATTAATGTGGCATATTCCTAAAACCTAACCATACATTGAGAAATAAATTTCTTCTCATTCTTCAGGCTATCAGTTTTTATATATTTAATCCTTTTTCTGGCTGCTAAGGGAAATTGGACTTTCCTATTTGCTTGATCAAGGTGTCATGTTTTTAATTCAAACGGTTCAGGGGACCAGAAACATTATTTTCATATTTACATGACATATCTTCTGTGGCAGTACCACCACTTAAACTTATATTTTGTATTTTCAGAAATGCACTGTTATCAAAAAAAGATAGTTCATACTCACCAGGTGGAGGATTCAGGTAGACACTGTTACATGTTAAAAGTTTCTTAATGAATTGGAAATACTCCAAACTATACTGCATTCTGTTGTGCATAAATTGCACGTTTTGTTTCCGGACGCTTCGCTCAATAACAATTGGCATTTTTATCTGGTGTGGTTTAATGCTAATCTCAAGCTCAGAGATGTACTTAATTAATTCATTATCTTTATCTATGGTGTCCATTCGTTCATAAAAAAGGATGTAGGCATTCCACCATCGTTTTTGTCGCCTGAATTGCATACGTTTCATCATATGATCAAACACTTCGCCCAAGTATTCACCACCAAAACATTGGTTTTTCATCTCTTCATCGTCATCCATTTTGCACTCAGTTACATCACCATCGTCAAACTTATACCACTTATTTTTTTCACCATCGCCACCATTTCGTTGAATAATATATGAATAGTAATGTCCACCACTGGCCTGACCACTGTGCACCAGCACACCAACTAGTCTATATTTGGTGCTACCAGGTTGTTCATTATCTGGCTGGTCATTTTGAATCAACTGATTTTCTGGGTTGATGTCATCCCCTTCCAATTTGGCAACTCCAGCCACTGTGTAGGGCTCCATGTCCAATTCTCGAGGAAACTCAAAATAGTCATTGAATTTAATTGCACATTCCCTTTCCCAGTCGTAGTCAAATCGCTTGAGTTGAATTGCTAAAACTGGTGGCAACTTCTTTATTAGCAAACGTTTCACTGTATCCACCTGCAAAACAGGAATATTACATGATAATGTTAAGTTCTGCTATTACTCATAAATATCAAAGAACTCATGCCCATGACAATGCCAAAGAAAATAATTTATGATAAATTATCATCTGCATACATTCCACCCATCCCTGCCCCCATGAAGCAGGCTCATATTTAGCACCATTCATTCGGTGTTATCAACTGTTAAGTCCTTCACCTTTCATCATGTGTGAATAGAAGATTCAAATGTAGACTTGCAAGAACTATATTTCATGTCCAGCCACTACCATTGTTTCTTTCAACTTTGTAACATTTCAAACTCAGATTGAATTGCAGCATTCAAGAAGGATCTGGGAAAAAAATTGAAAGGCCATTGGGAGAGGAGGGAGTGGGAGGGGGTAAATGAGACCAGCTGAATTACTCTTGGAGCTAATTTGGATTTAGCTGGCCCAATTACCTCCAAAGCTGCAACTACTTGTATTCCAATTTTCTGATGCAATTTCATCAATAAAGAAATATGGATACAATTAAAAAGCAAAATAGGTTCTTCAATTACATTAAAATATATAATTTTCAAAAAATATGGGAATATCAATTCCTTACTATTCTAATTGAAGTAACTGCACATCAAGATGCTTAATGAATATCTGTGGAGGGAAATGGATAGGCAATGTTTTGGGTCAGAACCCTTTGAATTTCTGACCCACTAACTTCTTCCAGCAATGTTTTTTGTTCCAAGATTCCAGTATCTGCAATATTTTGGGTCTTAAATAGACAATAGACAATAGGTGCAGCAGGAGGCCATTCGGCCCTTCGAGCCAGCACCGCCATTCAATGTGATTATGGCTGATCATTCCCAATCAGTACTCCGTTCCTGCCTTCTCCCCATTGACTCCGTTGTTTTTAAGAGATGCATTTCCAAAATGGCAATAGACAATAGATCTTCAATTTAAACATCTTTGACTACCACCGAGTCTAGGGCATGGCCTCACTAGCTTTGAAGGCAATCACGGAAGGGGTATCAAAACTGACAGACACAGCAGGACACTGCCTGGGGCCACTCTGATAAATTGGGACCAGGCTTCCTAGTGCAAAGGCATGCTATCAAAAAAGGCACAAGGACAGGATCAGCAAAGTAGACGGCTCATTATCAAGCATTCATCCTCTCACTACCACCCCGTTAACTGGTGATGCATTTCATGGCACTTAATAGGATCCTACAAATTAGCTCTCATTAACATGACTTTGTAAAACAGTATATTATCTCAAACGGCTTGCCAAGTAGTGGCATTTACAGCTTGCCAAGTCGAGTCCAGAACCAGGGGCCACAGTTTAAGAATAAAGGGTAAGCCATTTAGAACGGAGACAAGGAAACACTTTTTCTCACAGAGAGTTGTGAGTCTGTGGAATTCTCTGCCTCAGAGGGTGGAGGAGGCCGGTTCTCTGGATACTTTCAAGAGAGAGTTAGCTAGGGCTCTTAAAGATAGCGGAGTCAGGGGACATGGGGAGAAGGCAGGAAAGGGGTACTGATTGGGGATGATCAGCCATGATCACACTGAATGGCAGTGCTGGCTCAAAGGGCCGAATGGCCTACTGCATCTATTGTCTATTGTCATTTTGGAAATGCATATTATGTAAAAGCAAAGCAATTCATATTTCAAAAATTTGCAGGTCAGATTTTTCAGTGTAACTGTTTGAAACAAAAACAGTGGGCAGAGTTATGCTTGTAAACACCCCACTTCCGAAACTGAGTACAACTACATTAAAAATAAGACAGAGACATAATAAACTGCAGATGCTGGAATCTTGACAACACAAAACAGTGGAGGAATATCGCAGTCAGGCAGCATCTGTGGATCGAATGGACAGACACTGCTTCAGGTCGTGACCCTTCTTCAGGCTAGAATCCTGCTGAGCTCCTCCAATACAGTGTTTTGCTCAATAGTTGAAACGTGACTGTAGCTCATAATTTAGGTGTAAATATATTCGTCTTGGACCACTGATTTAGAAATTTGAGGCAGGAAATTGAGGAAATTTAAACTAAGTTAATAAGCGGAATTTTAAAAATACTAAATAATTGCATCTTAGAGACAGCAATCATGAAACTAATTTGCTTCACTAATATCCTTTAGAAAGTTAAATTTTCCATCCTTTGCCTTTCCCCAAATTCCAGGTCAAGACCTAAATACAGCTAAACTGCCTCTTCTGCTCAACGAGGAATTCAAAAAACAATAATTCCGCAAATTTCCCTAATCAATAACATCTCGTGAACAAATAAATGGAATGCTAAGATGGGGCTATATCATTAACTGTTCATGCCTTTAGTCTTGGAAAAAAAAAAAATTCAGAAAGTTAAGTGCAAAGTCAAACCTAAATATTAGAATGGTAAATGTTAAAATCCGCAGTTTCTGTGCAGAAATGCAGTAGGCATAGCATTGTAGGTAATGACTGCAGAATCTAGACCAGTAATATCTGGATACAAAATTGCAATTACCTTTTTATTACATTTCTCACAATGGTATGCATTGGCACCTTCCAGTAAGTCTCCTTTGACATACTGCTCAAGTGAGTCAAGAAGGTTTTGATGATTTCTAATGTCGACGTTCAGTGTTGTGAAGGATTCCTCGCATTCATACCTGAAACAAAAACAAGTCAATACAATTAGCCCACCAATCAGAAATATAATGCTATATTTAAAACTAGCATTCAAGAATTCACTCAAAGCACATCCCTACACCAGATACAAATGTTGATACATGACAAAATACAAAGTGAAACCCATCCCTCAGGCACAGACTTACTTACATGTGTATATATATGAGTATCACTAGCAAGGACACCATTCGCTGCTTATCCTTAATTTGCCCTATGGCAGTGTGGAAATATGGTCTTGAATTGCTGCAGTCCACATAAAAATATTCCCTTTGTTTTTCTGAAATTAATTTCAAGGATTTGATCTTAATACAAATGAGCATTGTTGATAAAACCGATTGTTGGACAGAAATTTCTTGTTTGTTGTGTTCCCATTCGTCTGCTGTCTATGTTCTTGTAGGTAATTAAGAGTGCATATTTGTTAGTTGCTCTTGAAGGTGGTTTGACATGTTTCTGCAGAGCAATTGAAATATGGCACATATCCACAGCAGCACAGCGAGGTAAAGTCAACCTAACAGAGGATGGCTTGCCAAACAAATAGGCCGTTTTGTTCCGAGTGCTGTCGAACTTCAAATGTTGGAGAGGTTCTCATTCACACCAACTTTAATGGGGAAATAGGGAGGCAAGTTCCTCATCATTGGGTAGACAGCTGCTCCTCTTGCTCCTTGGAATTCAGACTGACTTATTCCATTCCGGTTTCGTTGCCATGTACAATATTACAATCGGAAAAATTGGAGCAACACCACAGCTTTCATTGTTCCAAGAATTGGATCCATAGCTGACCCTTGATTAGAATCATAGGTTGCATGCCATCCCGTAGCAGACCTCATATGGAGGTGAATTTGTGAGGGCAGTTAGATTTGAAGATTCTCCAGTTCCTTCTCAGTCGACGAAGCGCAGACATTTTTTTTATTTAAAAAAATCAAAACTGCTGTGGGTTCATGCTACTACCTGCATTTTTCTTGAGATTTGTTATGATCAGATCATGCACGTCTCTTGCAAATAAAGAACAGCTGGAAGAACTGCTGAGTGAGGCAGCATCTGTGGTGGGAAATGGACAGTCGACGTTTTGGGTAGTGACCCTATATTTAGACCTGAGCAACAAAACCAACTCTGCTTCAAGTCAAACTGTTCCACTAAAATGACAAAATCAGCATCGAGCCACCAATGTGCACAATTGCCCAATTATTTCCAGTTCTGAAAATACAGGATTTATGCCCATTGCTAATTACTGATCAAACAAGGTGCTCTTAATCATCAGTAACATAATGGAATGTGTCATTAACAGTGCTATCAAGTGGTTCAGATTGAGTGCAACTCCAGATCTCTTCATCACTTTGATATAAATATGGATCAATGATATGAATTCCATGTGAAAGTGACTATCTTGACATCAAGGTAACATTTGATGGGATGTGGTAAAATTGAAGTAAAAGGCTTCATGCAGAAAGAATCCCAATGGTCGGAATCATAAGTTGCAGAAAGATGGTGATGGTTACTAGAGGTCAATCACCCCAGCCTCAGGACATTGTCTTTATAAGTTCCAACGGGCATAATCATTGGGCCACCCAACTTGAACAGCTTAATCAATGAAATTCCTTTCATCATGCTGTGATTGTGCAATATTCAATTCTGTTCACAGGTCCTCAGCAAAATGAACCAGTTCATGCTTGCATGCAGTAAGACCAAGACAATATTGAGGTCCGGATTAGAAGCATAGAAAATAGGTGCAGGAGTAGACCATTCGGCCCTTTGAGCCAGCACCACCATTCAATATGAACATGGCTGATCATCCAAAATCAGTACGCCGTTCCGGCTTTTTCCCCATATCTCTTGATTGAGAAGTGGGACGTTATATTCATGCTACAAATGTGTCAGACAATTACCATTTTTATTAAGAAACATTCAAGCAACCTAACCCTTGACATCAGAATGCTCCAGTTACAATATCTTGGGTCACCCGTGACCAAACACTCAATGGGACCAATCACAAGTACTGTGGTTACAGAAGCCTGTCAGAGTCTAGGTATTCTGTGACATGTGGCTTAAACCTCTTGATACCTGTAAGCCATTCCACCATCTTCAACGCACGTCAACAGCCTGATGTAAAACTCTCCACTTGCCTGAATGAGTGCAGTTCTAATAATTCTCAGAAAACTCCACATCATTGTGACTAAGCAGCCTGCTGACATCTCATTAACTACCTACAACACAGATTCCCTCCACCAGCTGTATTGTGAACATTTCAAAATGTTTACTGCAAGTACCCGTTCGGATGACACCTTCACAACCTCTACCACCAAGAGAAGGGCAGCAGGTGCAGTAACACTGCCACCTGCAGGATTCCTTCTATGTTGCACATTGTCTTCATTTGGAAATACATTGCTGGTTACTCATCGCTGGGTCTAAATCCTGGAGCTCCCAAACCAAAAGCACTTCGGGTATACCTTGTGATGCTCAAGAATGTGACTTACTGTTGTCTCCTCAAGTGATAGGCAAATGCAGATATTTCTGGTGACACTCAGAATAAATAAAATTAATAACCATAAGAAAATTCTTACTAAGACTTGCTCATAACCTAGAACATGTTTGGAATTCAACAACACCATTCTAAGCACCTATAAAACAATGGCGTCACATATTTGGAACTTTCACTTCTGCCAGAATTTTTGTGGGATTTTTAAAACTTAGATATTACCTTATTTTAGGTATGAAGGGGAAAATGATCTCCAGGGCAGAGTGGAAATTATTGGTTTCCTTAGGTCAAATAGCCTCCTCTGCCATAATGATCCAAAATCTTGCTTTTACGCATTTAAAATAAAAATTCAGAATTAATTATATGCTAATACATCTCAACAGAATACAGATAATTTGAACAAACCTATTACGAAGCAATGTAATAACATAGAGTGCCAGAGATTATATTTATTTCAGCTGCAATCTTCATCACTACTCAGTAGTGTTCCACAGCAGTGTTCAGTCATATATTTATCAAATTTACCTGTGAGGACAACCTTGACATATTTTTTGATCAGCAAACGAACCACCAAGAACTTTGCTGAGCATCGTTGCATGTCCCAGAGCTTTTAAAGCTTCATCCAGGCTATCCACTAATGAATTGAAGAACTCCAAAGCATCATGCTGTTCTCGAAGATTGACCGGCTCACCCCAAAGCCTATGGTTGTAATAAGAAAAAGTAATATTTTGTGCTTTGTACTACAGAGTAACAATTTCCTCACCATCAAGTTTTGCTTTAGATACAAATTGTATTATCCTGTTGTTGCCACGCTGTACTCAGTCCAAGTTATATAATCTACTTACAATTGCTTTATCATTTCTATACAAAATATGAACATTTAATTCTATTTCCTTTGATGAAACAAGTCAGTACAATGTTAATGCATTTCACAAATAAGATAATTGCTTTTATTTTTAAAACCATGTCAATAGTTGTCAAACTCTTTCTCTCTTTCCTTTCAGGAATCAGGTTTCACATTATTGACATTTTAGTACACACAAAATCTTTATGCAACAAACCTGAACTGCTTCCAAAAACCTCTAGGCACATAGTACTGCAACCTGGAGGCAGCCAAATGCCCAAAAATAACTTGCAGATGTCTCAGAACTCCAATATTGTACTCCTTTCGATCTTCAGTTTTTCCAATTACTGGTTTGTCATAATGGTGGTGGTAACTGAAAACATCATCTCTAGGATCAACATTGCTCTGTAAAAATATCCAATATCAAATAAGGTTTCAATAAAATTAACAGAACTATCAAAATGAACCAGTTTCATAACAGAATTATCAAATAAACCAGTTTCATAACAGAACTATCAAAATAAACCACCTTCATAACAGAAATACAACTTGTTAGAAAAAATTGGAATTATTAAACATATCTGCAATAGGACATACAAATTGTACCACTTGTTAACTATATCTTTCCTTTCAAAATGTAATTCAAGATCATATTGAAAAATTGAACAAACAATTCACCATTGAAGAAAACAGGGTAACAAAAAGAGGATCGTGAATTTGCAATGCCCTCTATAATGTTTGGGACAAAGACCCATCATTTATTTATTTGCCTCTAACTCCACAATTTGAGATTTGTAATAGAATAAAATCGCATGTGATTAAAGTGCACATTGTCAGATTTTATTAAAGGCCATTTTTATACATTTTTGGTTTCCATGTAGAAAATTACAGCTGTGTTTATACATAGTCCCATTTCAGGGCACCATAACGTTTGGGTAACATGGCTTGACAGATGTTTGTAATTGCTCCGGTGTGTTTAATTGCCTCCTTAATGCAGATATAAGAGAGCTCTCAGCACCCAGTCTTTCCTCCAGTCTTTCCATCACCTTTAGAAACTTTTATTGCTGTTTATCAACATGAGGACCAAAGTTTAGCCGATGAAAGTCAAATTAGCCATTATGAGACTGAGAAACAAGAGTAAAACAGTTAGAGTCATCAGCCAAACCTTCGGCTTACCCAAATCAACTTTATGGAACATCGTTAAGAAGAAAGAGAGCACTGGTGAGCTTACTAATCGCAAAGGGACTGGCAGGCCAAGGAAGACCTCCACAGCTGATGACAGAATAATTCTTGCTATATTAAAGAAAAATCCACAAACACCAGTCCGACAGATCAGAAACACTCTACAGGAGTCAGGTGTGTATTTGTCAATGACCACAGTCCGCAGAAGACTTCATGAACAGAAATACAGAGGCTACACTGCAAGATGCAAAACACTGGTTAGTCGCAAAAATAGGATGACCAGGTTACAGTTCTTAAAAGAGCAACCACAGTTCTGGAAAAAGGTTTAGTGGACAGATGAAACGAAGCTGAACTTATATCAGAGTGATGGCAAGAGCAAAGTATCCAAAGCATACCATCTCATCTGTGAAACACAGTGGTGGGGTGTTATGGCTGCTGAAGGTACTGGCTCACTTATCTTCATTGATGATACAACTGCTGGCGGTAGTAGCATAATGAATTCTGAAGTGTACAGACACATCCTATCTGGTCAAGTTCAAACAAATGCCACAAAACATATTGGCCGGCAGTTCATTCTACAGCAAGACAATGATCCCAAACATACTGTTAAAGCAACAAAGGAGTTTTTCAAAGATAAAAATGGTCAATTCTTGAGTGGCCAAGTCAATCACCCAATTGAGCGTCAATTCACCCTAACCCTAACCCTTTTATATGCTGAAGAGAAAACTGAAGGGGACAGGCCCCAAAACAAGTATAAGCTAAAGATGGCTACAATACAGGCCTGGCAGAGCATCTCCAGAGAAGTCACGCAGCTACTGGTGATGTCCATCAATCGCAGACTTCAAGCAGTCATTGCATGCAAAGGATTTGCAACAAAATACTAAACATGACTACTTTCATTTACATTACACTGCTGTGTCCCAAACATTATGGTGCCCTGAAATGGGGGGGAGACTATGTATAAACACTTCTGTAATTTCTACATGGTGACACAAAATGTATAAAGAAGGCCTTTATTAAAATCTGACAATGTGCGCTTTAACTGCATGCGATTTTTTCTATTACAAATCTCAAATTGTGGAGTGCAGAGGTAAATAAATAAATGATGGGTCTTTGTCCCAAACATTACTGAGGGCACTGTATGTAATTTTATGATTAAAAGCCGCCATACAGAAGGAATAAAATGGGTGTGATGAACGGGTTAATGTAATGTCAAATCAGATGCAAGGAAATAAAGCTAAGTAATGATAGATTGGATTAAAAAACTGGGAGAAAAAGTGAGACTAACCATCTAAAATTTTGCCTTTAATCTTCTGAAACTATCCACATGTAGGATGTGCATGACCAATATAATTCTTATATGAGACATCAACAAATTATAGGTTCTTGCATGCAATACCAGTTGCAAATATTCCACGTTTAATTCCTAATTATTGTGCAGATGTAGAATCTTTGCCACTTTCATTTTTTGTCAGTGGTAAACCAGAGAGTAAAATCCTTTTTTGCTAAGCTACTTGGACAGCAGCTTCAAAATATACACAGATAACCATGCATTTACACTTCACCTGGAATTCCTGTGCTGCCCCAGCATAAGCAGCTCTTATTATTAACAGTAAA
The DNA here is from genome assembly GCF_028641065.1 of Leucoraja erinaceus. Lineage (NCBI taxonomy): Eukaryota > Metazoa > Chordata > Chondrichthyes > Rajiformes > Rajidae > Leucoraja > Leucoraja erinaceus. The sequence goes on along the minus strand of NC_073389.1, from coordinate 24,848,393 downwards.
ATCTGGTCTAATGAACATTTGTTCAATTGTCGATATTAGTGCATAATTATGGTGGTTGGCTATGAATGACTGAATTTCTATATGTCGTATTATCTATCTATATATTACTAAAAGTCTGATCTTGACCACTTCCTGTTGTTTTGTATATTGATTTTAGACAAAACGCTGCCACTTACGGCTGTGATTTTTGGCCATCTTACTCAGAGTCCCCCTCCGCTGCGCAGGACAAGAGGATTTTTCCCATCGATGAAAAATGAAAGAGTTATTAGTGGTTAAAAAATGTTGAAATCCTCTCCTGAAGGCCACGCCCCTTCTGGAGGGACTATAAAAACCGGAAGTGTTGAGTGCCTCAGTCAGTCTCTGCAAGATGGGGGAGCGAGAGGGTCACGTCTCTCAGTCTGAGCTGTGAATAACACTGAACACATGTCCACTAAACTGTGAGTGGTTTTACTGACCTGTCAGTGCCCTTAATGTGGTTTGAAAATATAGTTTGGAAATGCTAAAGCTGTGTTGCCTTTGGTTTGGAAATGCTAAAGCTGTGTTGCCTTTGGTTTGGAAATGCTAAAGCTGTGTTGCCTAATTAAAGTTGTGTTGCCTAATTAAAGTTGCCTTGCCTAATTAAAGTTGCCTTGCCTAATTAAAGTTGCCTTGCCTAATTAAAGTTGCCTTGCCTTCTATATAATTAAAAGTCTAATCTTGACCACTTCCTGTTTGCGCTTTATATTGATTTTTAGAAAATACGCTACCACATACGGCTGTGATTTTTGACCATCTTACTCAGAGTCCCCCTCCACTCATCAGGTGCCGAGGATTTTTCCCATCGATGAAAAATAAAAGTTATAGTGTTTAAAAAATGTTGAGATTCTCTCTCCTGTCAATCACTCCATGAAGGCCACACCCCTTCTGGTGGAGGGACTATAAAACCCAAAAGTGTGGGCGTGGCTCAGTCTCTGCAAGATGGAGGAGGGAGAGGTCACAACTTGCTGTCTTTAGTGGCCTTGCACCCTGCTTGAAGTGGTAAGAAACTGCACTTGAGTTTGGTGGCCTTGCACCCTGCTTGAAATGGAATTTCAAGGAATAGCCGTGAGTCAACTGCCAGCCCACTAGCCGTGAGTGAGTGAGCTGCCAGCACAACAGGCTTGAATGACTGAGCCGCCAGCCCAAGAAACCATTCGGCACACAATGTCCACACTAGCCCTCTGGAAACCAGTCCCTTCAGCCCACAACACCCATACTAGTGCTCCAGAACCCCCCTCCCCCACTGGCCACCAATATTGGAATTGGTGGAGAGGTGGAATATTGTGTTGGGGTACCAGCCCTCCCATGTGATGCTGGGACCCAACCGATCCCACGTAGTCTAATTGAAACTAGATTTCTGAAACAAATTTTAACTTAATTGAAAAGGCTAACAATATTTTAATAAGATTTCATCACAATCAAATAAACATTTGAATGCATTTGTGTAACATTTACCAAGTTCAATAATCGTTTGGATACTGAGGCATATTCTACCAAGCAATAGGTTAAAGCAATTAATTTCTATATATAAAACCAGTTTTGTTTAATATTCACCTCGTTGTCCTGCTTTTCATCACCAGATGCATCATCATCAACATCACTGCCTGTGCCTTCGATAGTAAGGATACCATTTCTGATAGCTGGAATCATATACAGCTGTTGAATAACAGAATTCATATAACAAGTAGCACCAGCATTCTTCAATCCTACAAATCCTTTTGATGGACGTGGTCCTACTGGCGGCAAGTATTCCCACTCTGTCAGTGCTTCACAACCTAAACAAACAAAAGCAATTAATGTCAGAGGCATTTTAACAATTCTAAGGCTCATCATCATTAATAGTCCAGATATAGATTTTTCACATACTAAAAGTTTGGGAAAAATATCACAATTAGACCATAACAACTTCCAGACTGGATGGTAACTTACATTTATGTTTCTACCTTACTGGCAATGTATTTCATGCAATTTGAATGTCCTTTTTATTGAAAACAAAAAGAAGCGGATTTCGTTGAAAGTTCTTTTTAAAATACTAAAAGGAATTTTAAGGTAGACCAAAATGCTGGAGAATAAAAGGAATTTTAAAATTGAGTAAGGGCTGATGACAGTAAAAGTGCTGCAATATTTTCTTCTACTAGCTTCAGTGTGGCGAATTTGCAGAGATTATCATCATTCCGAAACGGTACTCCATGATGAATTGGAAGCATCAAAACATTTTTAGCCAGTGTTGGCCAAGTGAATACCGCCAAAAGTAAAATAATCTAACAGTAATAAAGCAAAATGGTGTTACCATTTGATTGTAACCCAAACCAAAGATTCTGTCTGATAAAGCAGCCATAGTGGTTCATGACATTTATTTATATTGAAACACAAATCAATGTGCTGCAGATTTGATATTATATAAAATATTTCATGCATGTGGATCTATTAATAAAACAATTGAAATAATGTTTTATAGCATTGTTGTGGCGACTACACTTATTGTTCCAATCACTGTGAAATTTATTCAGACATTTAAACATTTAAAATATTTCTATTTACTTCTATTTCTGTCTGAAAGATTCGGGAACGTCACTTATCCCTGTCCGCCAGAGATGATGCTTGACCCGCTGAGATATTCCAGCAGTTTTTCTTTTTTTGAAAACCAGTATCTGCAGTTTAATGTCTAAATAAATTTACTTGACCATCTTCAGTTGAATCTAACATTTTTTTCTGTTTATTTGCTCTTCGAATGACACCCGGAATTAGCTAGCAACTAATTTTCAAATACCTGCATAGTACATGTCTGTTATGGTGTCCACTATTTGTTTGAGGTTTTGCACACAACCAACAGCCAATGCTACTAGCAATTCAAAGCCAGCATTGATTGCTGCAGGTGCACTGCAGACAGGAATTGCTTGTTCAGATGGCAACTCTCCACTCTTCTTGTATTGTAAGTACACATTAGAGGCTGGAAAGATGAAGTCATCTATCAGTTCCTGCAGAATAAAACAGGAAAACATGACTGTTACTACTGTTAATTTAGGTAACTGTCAAAGATTCAAATTCAATCGAATTTAACGATTCCAGACAATCAGTCCTGTATATCTAAATGCAAGTTGAGACATAAAAAAGTTAAATTTTCTAAGTCCACATTTTTTGAAGATGCTATCTGGCTTTGAAATGACAAGTGTGCAAACTTCTGTCCAAGGTTTAAATAGGCTGCAGTAAAACCTACACTGTCCAATTACAATAAACAATTAGCTCCCCTAAATCATTACACAGAAGAAAATTAGAATTTGAAAACGTCAGCTATGCGTAAATGGAAAATTTGCAATTTTAGGACTATATTATATACTCAGAAGATTACTGCGTGGCTATGACATTCACCATCTCACACTCCACGATTACAAACGTTCCACATGATTTTTCCTTGGTTACATTGACAGATATATTTCAGAAACATTCTGGGTTAGGAGATTGCAACATACAACTAAACCACTCAGCAGGATGTCCATAATGTTTGCTTTCATCTTTACAGTTGTCAATAATGGATAGCAAAAATAAGATGGGTGATTTTACTCCACTTCAGAAAGTTGTACCTTTACCATTCCCCAATCAAAAAAAAGTTAATTATAGTTTGACTTATTTATAATTGCAGTTTGTATTTTGGCTTGCAAAAAAACATGAAATATTGACATTATTGGTACATAAATTAAACATAAATACCGTAATAAATATTTAATCATATATATCCCTAGGCAATAACTAAGATCATGGAGAAGTTACTATTACAAAAGTAGTAAAATAAAACTGGCAAAATAATTGAAATTGCTCAGCTAAACAGGTTTTAACTGGCGCAAAAAGAGAAGTTATTATGTAGTAAATATACTGATCTACAGCATAACATTACAAATTGTGCAACACCATCTTCCACAATGGCTAAACATTTGTGAAAGTGATTTCTGTATGGGACTCTGCATTTTCCACAGAAGCAATAAGACTAAGTTCACGTTTCTTTGGAGATTTGGTTGCACATATAAAGCAGAATGACCAATAAGAGTAAAGCTTTTGTTGCCGTAGACATTTTCTTGCGTAGACAATATCTCATTATGGCCATAGTTCAATCATGAACAATAGCATTGAAAGCTGGAAGTGAGGCTCGAAAAACAAAACAGTATATCGCTTAGAGTAACTTAATGAGCAATAGTGAAATAAATCAAAATTGAAATTAATGGTAAATGAGAGAATTGGTGGAATCATACTTTGCGCAAAACATGAATGAAAGCATGTGCTGGAGTAACTCAGCAGATCAGGCAGCATCCCTGGAGAACATGGATAGGTGACGTTTAAGGTCAGGACCCTTCTTCAGACTGACCAAAGCAAAACCTCAGGGACCTCATGTTCTCCAGAGATGCTGGCTCACCCGCTGAGTTACACCAACACTTGTTTTAATATCTATATAAACCAGCACCTGCAGTTCCTCGTTTCTACATGACTGAAAACAGATGTGCTATTCCTTCACCATTGTTCCAAAATCAGTAAACTCCCAATTAATGATGTGGGAGCACTTGCTTCACATAAACTACAGCACTTCAAGTTTGTTCATCCTCACTTTTTCCAAAGAAATTTGGAGATGGGAAATGAATGCATGTCTCGGCAGCAGCAACAACGCCAGACTTTTTCCATTTTAATTCTCCTTTTCCACATTAATCATGGGAGATGACAGTATAAATTTGGCACTGCAATTATTGATAAATAAGTTGATCTTATTGAGACATACAAAATCAAATGTTAAGATGTATTCACCAGCAGGAACATCCTGAATAAGGGAACATGATTTCCAAATAAGGAGCTGGTCATTTAAAATGAGTTTTGTAGAAATTTCCTAGAACTGTTCCTATTTGCTCTACATTCTCTCCAATTCATTGTGGAAATATGCCCTTTTCCTCAGCAGACAGGCAACTATAATGATATATTTCCACTCTATATCAGAGCAATAAAGTTAAGTAATACTGAGGAAAATTATCGAGCTACATATAGTTGAGTGCTTCTTTTGTTGCACACCGAGAGTAAACACTTGGCTCAATTCCAGGTTAATGCTTACATTTTTACTTTTTATTATTATTCTGATGATGGAATTGTTAACTGGAATTATTATTTCCTGTGTTGCTTGCAGTTTATCTCAATCTTGGTAACAACATATCGTCCTCAGTGACCATCCTTAGGTGGGCTGCAGGATCTTAATTCAGCCGTAGTTTGACAGTCAGTGAGGAGGAGCCCTATTACTCTTTATACCCAAGAATATGTGGCTAAGGAGAGCTCCAATGACATCTACAAATTTGCAGACAACACCCCTGTTGTTGATTGAATCATGGGAGTTGATGAGTCAGAGTACAGGAGAGAGTTAGAACACTTGGTTGAATGCTGCCACAATAACCTCTCATTCAATGTCAACAAAACTAAAGAGCAAATCATTGACTTCAGAAAGAGAGTTGGGAGATCACTTGCCATCAGTGGTGGGGAAAGTTAACTGCTTTAAATTCCTAACGGTTAAGATTTCAAATGACTTGTCCTGGGCCCAGCTCATACAGTACCCTTCATAATGTTTGGGACAAAGACCCATCATTTATTTATTAGCCTCTGTACTCCACAATTTGAGATTTGTAATAGAAAAAATCACATGTGGTCAAAGTGCACATTATCAGATTTTATTAAAGGCCATATTTATACATTTTCGTTGCACTACGTAGAAATTACAGCAGTATTTATACATAGTCCCTACATATCAGGGCACCATAAAGTTTGGGACACAGCAACGTCATGTAAAGGAAAGTAGTCATGTTTAGTACTTTTTGCATATCCTTTGCATGCAATGACTACTTGAAGTCTGCGATTCATGGACATCACCAGTTGCTGGCTGTCTGCTCTGGTGATGCTCTGCCAGACCTGTATTTCAGCCATCTTTAGCTTATGCTTGTTTTGGGAGCTAGTCCCATTCAGTTTTCAGCATATAAAAGGCATGTTCAATTAGGTTCAGGTCGGGTGATTGACTTGGCCACTCGAGAAGACAATTTTTTAGCTTTGAAAAACTCCTTTGTTGCTTCAGGAGTATGTTTGGGATCAATGTCTTGCTGTAGGATGAACCGCTCGCCAATGAGTTTTGAGGCAATTGTTTGAACTTGAGCAGATAGGATGTGTCTATACACTTCATAATTCATTATGCTACTACCATTAGCAGTTGTATCATCGATGAAGATAAGTGAGCCAGAACCTTTAGCAGCCATACATGCCTAGGCCATAACAACCCCACCACTGTGTTTCACAGATGAGGTGATATGCTTTGGATCTTGGGCAGTTCCTTCTCTTCTCCATACTTTGCTCTTGCCATCACTCTGACATAAGTTAATCTTCGTCTCATCTGTCCACAAGACCTTTTTCCAGAACTGTGGTTGCTCCTTTAACTACTTCTTGGCAAACTGTTATCTGGCCATCCTATTTTTACCGCTAACCAGTGGTTTACATCTTGCAGTGTAACCTCTTCTGCAGACAGTGGTCATTGGCAAATCCACACCTGACTTCTGAAGAATGTTTCTGATCTGTCAAACAGGTGTTTGGGGATTTTTCTTTATTATAGAAAGAATTCTTCTGTCATCAGCTGTGGTGGTCTTCCTTGGCCTGTCAGTCCCTTTGCGATTACTTAGCTCATCAGTGCTCTTTCTTCTTAATGATGTTCCAAACAGTTGATTTTGATAAGCCTAAGGTTTGGCTGGTCTCCAACAGTTTTATTCTTGTTTCTAAGTCTCATAATGGCTTCTTTGACTTTCATTGGCACATCTTTGGTCCTCATGTTCATAAACAGCAATAAAAGTTTCCAAAGGTGATGGAAAGACTAGGTGCTGCGAGCTCTCTTATACCTGCATTAAAGAAGCAATTAAACACACCTGAGCAATTACAAACGCATGTGATGCCATGTGTCCCAAACATTATGGTGCCCTGAAATGGGAAGACTATGTAAAACACTGCTGTAATTTCTACAACGTGAAACCAAAATATATAAAAATGGCCTTTAATAAACATTGAAACATAGAAACTAGGTGCAGGAGTAGGCCATTCGGCCCTTCGAGCTGCACCGCCATTCAATATGATCATGGCTGATCATCCAACTCGGTATCCCGTACCTGCCTTCTCTCCATACCCCCTGATCCCCTTAGCCACAAGGGCCACATCTAACTCCCTCTTAAATATAGCCAATGAACTGGCCTCAACTACCCTCTGTGGCAGAGAGTTCCAGAGATTCACCACTCTCTGTATGAAAAAAGTTCTTCTCATCTCGGTTTTAAAGGATTTCCCCCTTATCCTTAAGCTGTGACCCCTTGTCCTGGACTTCCCCAACATCGGGAACAATCTTCCTGCATCTAGCCTGTCCAAACCCTTAAGAATTTTGTAAGTTTCTATAAGATCCCCTCTCAATCTTCTAAATTCTAGAGAGTATAAACCAAGTCTATCCAGTCTTTCTTCATAAGACAGTCCTGACATCCCAGGAATCAATCTGGTGAACCGTCTCTGCACTCCCTCTATGGCAATAATGTCCTTCCTCAGATTTGGAGACCAAAACTGTACGCAATACTCCAGGTGTGGTCTCACCAAGACCCTGTACAACTGCAGTAGAACCTCTCTGCTCCTATACTCAAATCCTTTTGCAATGAAAGCTAACATACCATTCGCTTACTTTACTGCCTGCTGCACCTGCATGCCTACCTTCAATGACTGGTGTACCATGACACCCAGGTCTCGCTGCATCTCCCCCTTTCCCAATCGGCCACCATTTAGATAATAGTCTGCTTTCCTGTTTTTGCCACCAAAATGGATAACCTCACATTTATCCACATTTATCCACAATAAAATCGGACAATGTGCACTTTAACTATTTTCTATTACAAATCTCAAATTGTGGAGTACAGAGGCAAATAAATAAATGATGGGTCTGTCCCAAACACAGAGCTGCCAAGTTTTGTCAGAGCATTTCAGTATTCTAATACCTGAAAATCAGTATTTTGCTGAGGAAATCAGTATTTTTATTTGCTGCCATTATGCTAAAAAAGAGTTAATTTTTATGTGTGGTCATATCCATGTAAGAGTACAAGAATGCATAACTTTCCTACCAATTTACATGTCTTCTACGCACCTTACTTGGCAGTGCATTTATTGCCATCTCTTTGTATACTGCTGTTTGAACGGCTGCTTCCTGCCTTTAGCACCAAGTGATGATGTGGAAGCCATTTTGGAAGCCTCCCCCCCTCGCGCTCTCTCCCTCCCACCCTCTCTCTTTTCCTCCCCCTCCCTTTTTCCCTCCCACCCTCTCTCTTCCTCCCTCCACCCTTTTTTTCTCCCTCTCTTATTCCCTTCCTCCCACTCCCCCTCTCCTTCTCCCTCTTTCCCTCCTTCTCCCCTCTCTCCCTCCCCTTCCAGTCTGTGACCCACAGCGCTGTGGCCATAGTGCTATGTGTAAAGCCCATAGCGCTATGTGTAAAGGCATAGGCTATGAGCACTATTTTTTGAACCCATAGCGCTGCTCATTTAAATTCCCACGCGTTAAACTGACAGCGCTGTTTAAACCTGGAGCGGGACAGGCAGATCATTGCTTACAAAAATAATCATGCAGACCTTGAAATTTAAAATACTAATAGATTTAATCTGCTATAATTTTTAGAGGTACAGTATGACTTTTTATATCCTTGCATTTTTTAAGCAGCAAGATGAAACAGGAAGCCGGGGTGATTTAAAAAAAATCCGTATTTTACAAAGCAAATCCGTACATCCATATTCTGATCGCATTTCCGTACAATATACGGAAAATCCATACTACTTGGCAGCTCTGCAAATATTATGTAGCTGTAATGAAGAAGGCGGCACGTCAGTGTCCCTGCGTTCTCAGAAGTTTAAAGAGATTCAGTATGTCCGCTAATAGGCTAACAAACTTCTATAGATGCAACATAAAAAGTTTCCCGACTGGTTGCAATATGACTTGGTATGGCAATTCTATGGCAGATTAATACAAGGGACATCAGAGCGTGATGGACTCAGCCCAATCCATCAAGGGCTTAGCTTTCCCCATCATTGAAAGCATCTACACAAGCTGCTACATCAAGAAGGGAACATCTATCATTAAGGATCCCCTATCATCAGAATCATACGCGCTTCTCAATGCTATCATTGAACAAAAAATGTAGAAGGCTGAAGCACCACACAAGCAGGTTTAAGAACAGATACTTTCCTACAGCTGTCACATTCTTGAACTAACCTGCACAACTCTAATCTTCGGGATCCAAAAGGTCACCTATCCATTTTCTCCAGATACACTGCTTGACCCGCTGAGTTACTCCAGCTTTTTATGTTTATCTGGTATAAACCAGCATCTGCAGTTCATTTTTTATAACTATGGGGCACCTCTTGCACTATTATGAACTTTTGTTTTCTAATGTTGTGCACTAATGCCTTGTGTTTTGCAGTCTTTTTCTTGTCACTGTCTTGTAGAAGGTGTGTCATTTATGTATAATTTATATTTTGTGTTTTGTCTCTGAGTCTAAAGGCTTATGATGCTGCTGCAAATAAGAGTTTCCTTGTACCTGTACGTCACTGTACTTGTGCACACGACAAACTTATCTTTCCAGCACTATGCTTTTGATGAGTCTTGGTATTTAACACAGAACAATACTGCACAGGAATTGGCCCTTCAGCCCACAATGTCTGTGTGGACCATGATGCAAAGACCAACTCTTAAATGTGCATAATCAATATCCCTCCATATCCATGTGCCTTTCCAAATGTCTTTTTCATGGCCCTATCGTAACTGCCTCAACCACCATTCCTGGCAGCACGTTCCAGACACTAACCAATCACTGCGCAAAAACCTTGCCCTGCACATCATCTTTAAACTATGTCCCTTACATCCTAAAGCTATGCCCTTGGATTTAGTCAAACTTACTTGACTTCCCTGTAAGAGATCAAAAAAGATTCACTCACAATTCCCCAATATTTTGGTCTCTATTCTGCCAATTCAGCTGAACCTCAAAATCAGCTCCAAAATTTCTCTGCATCAACTGTGAAGGTTTTTGATAACAACCACTCATCGCTATTGCCAGTTATTCAGGACCTACATTACTGGTAGTGCATAAATCACAATTTTACACTTAGTTACATGGTATTTGAAAGGTTAAAAAAAAATGGAGAATCGAAATCTAAAATAGAAACAGAAAATGCTGCACTCAGCAACTTGGGCAGTACCTTAGGAAGGAGAAACAATGTTCATATTTCATGCCATCTGGACAAGTGAAAAAATGAAGGTGAAAGGGGGGCGGGGTGGGTCGGGGGGGTAGAGTGAAGACCAAGAGAACACCTATGAGAGAGAAGCGAGTGTCACCAAACTTCTGAATTCTCTGGGGTGGAACCCTCTTCAAGACAGACGTGAAGCTCACCATTTGACCTGTTTTTACAAAATGTTAAATGGTCAGCTCGACATAGACTACAAGACCTACACCAAACCCAAACCAATTAGGTGCAGACGAGGGCATTCGATCCAATTTGTGATCCCAGCTACAAAGACAGATGTATACAGCAATTCGTTCTTCCCCCGCACAATTAAAGCATGGAATAATCTCCACCCAAATATAGTTACCCAACCAGATGCAATTAAATTTAAAGTAGCTCTTTCTTCTCAATAACCCTTTCTGGCTTAAGCCCTCCCTTCACCACCTCCAGTTTAAATTCCATTTGGAATATTTTGGAAGACCAAGAAACCAAGAATCCAGATGCCAATTGCCGTCATCTAAAAGAGGGTGTGACAGCTTAATAATTGTAATTAATCTGTCTGGTGGTGTAAATAGAGGGAGATGAACAAAGATCAGAAAAAGAAAGGAATGCGGGAACTTTGAAAATTAAAAAAGTAATTGCTGGAAATCAAAAGTGAAAGTATTCTAAAAAATAGTCATCAGCACGTAAAAGGGAGAAAAACTGAGTACATACTACCGGTCGATGATACTTCAGAACTGGCCAGTAACTAGTGGATAAGTAATTTAAGGAGCCTCTTCATTTGCTTCATTCTTTTTCTGATGCCTCAATTAAATCTTCTCCATGTCCTTCTTCCCCACCCATGGCACTTTTCTGCACTGTCCCTGCTGGTTCCCTGTCCCTCCAAACATCATTCCCATTCAGAGATGCAATTTAGAATATGTTTATCCCACTTGGTTGTTATCAAACCTTCACAGTTGATGCAGAGACATTTTGCAGCTGAATTTGGAGTTCAGCTGAATTGGCAGAATGGAGACCAAAAAACTGGGGAATTGTGAGTGGATCTTTTTTAAGGTCCCTTTGTAATGTTGCTCATCAATGTATATTTAAAATGAAGTGCCTTATTCTTTACTAGGTTGGGTTGCTCATACAATATTCTACCAATGAGCACAAACATACCATTAATGTGTTGGGGTCAGTCTTGACTGACTTACCTTGAAGTTGTAAGATTAATATATTTTATTTTTATTAAAATAAATAATTTTAACAATACAAGTGCAGTGTTAGGATCAGTTCAAAAGCCGAGTACTTAAAACAATATAGGTTTTAAGCTTCAAACTCTCAATTTAAGGGATATTATTCCTTAATCAAATACTAAACAACTCTTTACATTTATAAAGAGCTCCACTCCTGCTTATGTAAATTAAATTAACATTTGAGATCCCAATATATTGCACAACATTGACAATTGCCATACAATAAAACTTAATGTTAAATCTGCTAATCTGTGCTACCTAGAGTTATGTAGAATACATTATTTTATGACAATATCCAAATGATCTAATCAAATTCATACAATACGCAAAACTCAAAGTCATATGTTTAGAACATACCTTAATGAGATTTGCTCCTCCTTTTTCTGAACCAATATGAAATTTCTTTTCAGATGTTTGGAATGCCAATAGCTCCTTTGTAACTCCAAGATGACCCTCCAGAATTGTTTCTTCAACACCAGTTTCACTTGTTCTCTTTACCTCATCCTTATATTTAGATAAAAAAGATAAATATTTGAAAAATAAATTAAAAATGTGCATCATTAAGTCTCCAAGAGTCGCTCTTGTTACTATGGTGGTGAGGAAGAGTGTGTTAAGGATTTAGGAGAAGTTGAGGTCTATGAGGATGTATTTGAAGCCTATTATTTTCCAAGTTAAGACATTATATTCAGTCTCATGGCAAAGTTTAATTTCTGCATAGATAAGCTATGACATTAATTTATCTTTTCAAACTTCTCTGATATTTTGGCAACATTATTTTGATCAACAAGATTCACAACAATAGACTGCTAAGAGACAACTGCTTACAAGAGCATTTTATCATAAGACGATAATTCAACACATCAGCTGTTTGAAGTGAATAAGCATCTTACAGCACAATTCAAAGTGCAGTTTGCCTTACGTTCTGCTCGACATTCCTTTACAATCTAAAAATTATACAAATTATCTGACCATTTTTTAATAAGGCTCAACAATGTTCACATGGATGACAAATAACCACACCACAAATGTTCTTCGGAAGTTAAGAGCACTCAGCCACGAGCTTAAGATGCCAAAACCATTACATAGTTTCCCCCCATTGACAAACTGTACACGGCAAGGGCCAGGAAGCGAGTGGGTAAGATCATCTCTGACTCCTCTCACACTGGTCACAAACTCTTTGATGCACTTCCCTCTGGAAAGCGACTCCAGACTGTCAAAGCCGCCACAGCCAGACATAAAAACAGCTTTTTTCCACGAGTACTAGCTCTACTCAATAACCAAGTCTGTAGCCTCCTTTTGCCCTGGTATTTTATTTCATTCACATGTTTAAACTATAATATTTTATTATTAATGTTTAATGTTTTAGGTTCTTAATTGTTACTGTATGTCGTGTTCCTACTTGCGAGTGGAGCACCAAGGCAAATTCCTTGTATGTGTACATACTTGGCCAATAAACTTATTTATTCATTCATTCATTCATTAGATGTAAAATCCTTTCCTGTTCATGGTTGGCATATTGTTTCTGCCGAGGACCTCATTTAAACCTTACATACAACTCCGGAGTGGAAGTGAAGGAAGGTATGCTGCTCTGCAAACTGGTGGGGATATAGAACAGGTGAAAGAGAACAAGTCTGCATTCCTGTGCAATGGTGAGACAAACATGGTCAGGCAACTGTGGTGAGAAGACTCAGCAAGATTTCACTGATCCCCTACACACTCTCAAATGTGGAACAAATATTTGACTGTTCTTAAATTACACCTCGCTCTTATTTCATTCCCTGTCCCATCACCGACAAAACAGTTATTACTTCTTATTTGCCATGAAATATGTCAGGCTTTTCTTGCAACTCTCCCATTTTTAGCTCCATCGACAAAGAATCGAAATCCCACTGCATTTCAAATTCAAATCTCTGACATGTCAGTTCCCTACATGCCAACTGGATTACTCCCAAAACCCAATGCTGCAACGAAAGGAGTAAAACCAAGAGAAAACAGTATGGGAGGTATGGCAGTCAGGGAAAAGAGCAAAGGGGAAAAAAGCCAATGATAACAGAAACTGAGAGCAAGACAAACAATTGGTGGTGAGGAAGAGTGTGTTAAGGATTTAGGAGAAGTTGAGGTCTATGAGGATAAGGAAGTTGGGTAAAGAAAGGCCAGAAATAGTCACAAAATGCTGGAGTAACTTAGCGGGCCCCACAGCGTCTCTGGGGAAAATGGACAGGTGACATTTTGAGTCGGGCCCTGTTAAAGAAAGGCCATAAGGATTTCACAAAATAAAGCTAACCTGGCATTTTATTTGCAGAAAGACTAAATGTGATGGCAGAAAAAGCCGCCAGCTATCTCTGTCTAGTAGGCTGACCTATAACATTCTGACACCAATGTTTTCAAATACTATGATTGCTAACATGAGCGTAATTCAAATGATATTAGAGGCATATATGAAGCCTTTTCCCCTTTTTTTGGTCACTGGAATAAGATAAGTTGTCATAAATGTTTTTAGGAAATTATGGAGACAGAACTTGATCTCCACAACTGACGGTATTTCAATATGCTAACACATATTTTGTTTTGTATGATAATTTCCAATGCACCTTTCCATAAGATAGTGTTTAGAATCACAATGCGGTTGCCAAAGGCAGAAATAAACCTAAACACATCAGACTACCAAAGGGGAAAAGTACTGCAGATGCTGAAAAGTGAAATTGGTCTGAACAAACACCATGTGTATAGTAAATTGATAGGATTAAATACTACAGGCTGATGATTTTACCTCAGATTCAAATGTCAACTCAATTTTCCTACCTTCACAGATGTTGTGCAGTCTTGTTTATATGAGACCATGCGATATAGTATTTTAGGAAATATCTTCTCCAAGTACAAATTGCAACACAATAACACAAGAACAGGGGAATTTCTGCCTGACCTGTTGAATCTCTATCCCCTTTGTTTTTATTTCAGATTTTCATCATCTGCTCTGTTATGATTTTTGAACACAAATATTGATACAGTCTGCTTCCAGTTTCTCTCACTTTCCACGTTAGTTTCAGCTCAAACGGTTGAATCAGCAAGGATAAAACTGCCAGAAGAATTTCATACTTTGTCTAACTGCCAGTCTCTTGACCTTGAGAGCCTATTATGCTGCCTCCAGTGTTAATCACATTAAAGTGAAACTCAAGACATGGTACTGATTTGGTATTGACAAACGCTAAAATCCTGAAGGCATTCAATACCATCAGAAAATTGAAATAAAAATATAAATGTAATAATTTTCTGTTGATATTGAATGTCTGCACCATGAACTCCATACTATCCTTGGTTCACTCCATTTATATTTTATTATGCACAAAAATAATGGCAAAGTCAGTTATCTTTTCCATTAGCAAACTATCAGCTACACCCCCCTATGTATCACTACATTGTTTACTTCCATGCATGCACGTTGCAGCATTGGATTATGGAACACTTGGGAGATCAGATGCTTGTGCATCTGATCTCATGTTCTGCCACTGAGTGCAGGGTATGTTTATCCACTGAAGGTGATAGACCAAATATGCTTAATATTTGGCTCTTCAGCTGGCTAATGTATTTTTCATGACCACATTTATTTTGAGAGGAATTCCTGACCATCAAAATGTTTTATTTCAATTTGTATTTATTTTTTAGCTGGCATGTTTTTAATTCTATCTTTTTTGAATAGGTTTTATTTACATTTCATCTTTGTTCAAAAAATTAAGATCATTGGCGAAATTAAGAAAGGCTTTAAACAATAAATCTACTATAAAGTCTTTAGGACAGTCTTGGGATAAGGGCAGTCAAAATGTAATCAAATCTGAAGAAACATCACCTATCCATTTTCTCCAAAGATGCTGCCTGACCCACTAAGTTGCTCCAGCAATTTGTGTTTATCTTTGGGATAAGGCATTTCACTACCTGTGATTTGGTATCTACCCACAAACTATTCTGCTTTGTGAGGCAATTGCAGAAATTAACCTCCTTGTTGGGAGTAGTACAATTGTAAGTGCAACTGCTGGACTAACATGGATGTGTTCCCTTAGCATGGTCAGTCCTTGGTACAGTTTAATGCATTACATGCTGACCGTGTTATGCAGTTTGCAGTGTTTTTTTCTATCTTTACCTATGATTCACAAAATAGCTTTGCTGTACTGCACGGGAACAAGATAAAGAAAATAATGTTATTATGATTACGTGATGCAATACACTGGAGTGCACACATACAATGTCCATGTTAGAAAGAGTAACTGCACTTTTGATTCCAGAAGCAAAATACTTCACACTTCTATTCTGCCAACTTGAATTACAATAAGCAAAACAATTTTGTGGGTTCTATAGAGATGTAAAATCTAAGTAGGGTTAATTCCGGAGCCACTGCAGCATGTTACCTTATGCACAAGAAGACAATTGGCAAGAAAATTAACAGTGAGGGGGAAAGTTCAAGTCTGATGGCATAGTTTGGTCAGTTGGGGGGGGGGGGGGGGGGAAATCCAGAGAAGTTTGGGGCATTTGGGGAGGTGATATGTGGGAAGAGAATGCAATAAATAAGACAGTGAAAGATTTTGAGGAAGAAAGTTGCAGATATCGCGTTAGATGAAAAGTTTCATTGCATTGAAGACAACGCAGGGTAGATTTAAGAGGATACTGGAAGGACTGGAAAATTGGAGCTGTGTGGATACATTGGACAGGCTTGAGAGATTTTTTTTGCAAAAGAGACAGCAGAGGAAAATTTAATTGAGATGTTCAAAGTTATGAGATATCCCAAAAGAGCAAACAAGATAGATTTATTCTTCTTACAGTGGTCAAGAATTAATGGGCATTGATTTGAAAAAAACAGGTATTAGAATTCAATACTAGGGGAGGTTTTCTCACTCACAGTCAAGGGGGATTTAAAACACAGTGGCTGAAACTGTGTTAGAAGTAGAAATCTTCATTGCATTTAATAAGTGGATGTATATTTTTATGAGCTGTGACCTGCAGGACCAATAAAAGTTTAGAAGGTGGGATCAGGTTGCCTTGTTTATTCTGTCACCAGATCAGATACCATAGCCTAAATGGCAAACTACGGCATTGTAATTATTTGATCATTTATCCAATAGTACCAGAAATTAACAATCAAAAGGAAATCAACATTCTGGCTATAGGATGGACCACATCTCAATAGATCAAGAACAGGGGACAGATTTCTATAAAATCAAACATCCTGCAGACCAATAACAGAGTAAATACAGTGCCCTCAATAATGTTTGGGACAAAGAACCATCATTTATTCATTTGCCTCTGTACTCCACAATTTGAGATTTGTAATAGAAAAAAAATCACATGTGGTTAAAGTGCACATTATCAGATTTTAATAAATGCCATTTTTATACATTTTAGTTTCACCATGTAGAAATTACAGCTGTGTTTATACATAGCCACCCATTTCAGGGCACCATAATCTTTAGGACAATCAATGTCATGCAAAAGAAAGTAGTCACGTATAGTATTTTGTTGCATATCTTTTGCATGCAATGGCGGCTTAAAATCTGCGATTTATCGACATCATCAGTTGCTGGCTGTCTTCTCTGGTGATGCTCTGCCATATTGCAGCCATCTTTAGCTTATGCTTGTTTTGGGGGCTAGTCCCCTTCAATTTTCTTTTCAGCATATAAAATTGGGTTCAGATCGGGTGATTGCCTTGGCCACTCAAGAATTGACCATTTTTTAGCTTTGAAAAACTTCTTTGCTGCTTTAGCAGTATGTTTGGGATCATTGTCTTGTTGTAGAATGAACCGCAGGCTAGTGAGTTTTGAGGCATTTGTTTGAACTTGAGCAGATAGGATGTGTCTGTACACTTCAGAATTTATTATGCTACTACCATCAGCAGTTGTATCATCAATGAAGATAAGTGAGCCAGTACGTGCCATACAGCCATACGTGCCCAGGCCATAACACCCACACCACCGTGTTTCACAGATGAGGTAGTATGCTTTGGATCTTAGGCAGATCCTTCTCTCCTCCATACTTTGCTCTTGCCATCACTCTGATGTAAGTTAATCTTCGTCTCATCTGTCTACAAGGCCTTTTTCCAGAACCGTGATTGCTTTTTAAGTACTTCTTGGCAATCTGTAACATGGCCATCCTATATTTGCGGCTAACCAATGGTTTGCATCTTGCAGTGTAGCCTCTGTATTTCTGTTCATGAAGTGAAGCGGACAGTGGTCATTGACAAATCCACACATGACTCCTGAAGAGTGTTTCTGATCTGTCAGACAGGTGTTTGGGAATTTTTCTTTATTATAGAGAGAATTCTTCTGTCATCAGCTGTGGATATCTTCATTGGCCTGCCAGTCCCTTTGTGAATAGTAAGCTCACCAGTGCTCGCTTTCTTCTTAATGATGTTCCAAACAGTTGATTTTGGTAAGCCCAAGGTTTGGCTGACGTCTCTAAGTTTTATTCTTGTTTCTTAATCTCATAATGGCTTATTTGTCTTTTATTGGCACAACATTGGTCCTCAAGTTGATAAACAGCAATAAAGTTTCCTACGGTGATAGGAAGACTCGATGAAGGACTAGGTGCTGAGAGATCTCTTATACCTGCATTAAGAAGGCATTTAAACACACCTGAGCAATTACAAACACCTGTGAAGCCATGTGTCCCAAACATTTTGGTGCCCAGAAATGGGGGGACTATTTACAAATACAGCTGTAATTTCTACATAGTGAAACAAAAATGTATAAAAATAGCCTTTAATAAAATCTGACAATGTGCACTTTAACCACATGTGATTTTTTTCTATTACAAATCTCAAATTGTGGAGTACAGAGGCAAATAAATAAATGATGGATCTTTGTCCCAAACATTATGGAGGGCACTGCGTCATCACCCTCACTTTACATTCTCTAAAATCTGACTTTTCCAAACGACAAACTTTACTCACTCTAATCCTCTTGAGCCAGTCAATTTCATTGTTGAGCAGAACTTCTGCGTTAGGCAGGTTAATGTTACTGTTGTACGCGTAGTTAAGCAGATGCCTTAAAAGTGTGAAGTAATCTGCTGAATGTTTTGCTCTCTCTCTTGCAGTACTCTGGCAGCAGGAAAACAAGTAAAAAATTAAATGCCGTTAATATCATTATTGCTGATTAAAATGTAAAATTTAGATAAAATTCAATGCATTCATGTTTACTGATAATTGAATGAATTCCCCATTCATATTTGTCATTTTAACTTTAAACTTCAAAATTAAAATTAATGTAATCAGAGTGCTTTATAAAGTTTTGAAAAGTTGCTTACTGCTAATACTGTGAAGAGCAGAGTAATGAAGAATAGCAGCGGCCGATGTCCCATACAGCATCTGGTAGCCATTAGAAAGAACTGCTCTTGGGCCATCTGCCTAACTGCTCTGTAAAAATTGAAAGAATTTGGTTTTTAGTTTGCATTGCTATAGCATTTGAATATTTACAAATTATTTAAGGCTTTGCCATTTTATTCAGTTACTTTACACAAACAATTTTTGCTAATGGCTCTAGTTAACATGAAAGTTGGTATGTCCCATGGTCTGCATCCAGCGTTGAGGATTAAACAAGGAACCTTTAAATGAGGAAGGCATGTGCTGTATTTCCGAATGTTGCATGGGAAAATGCCTGATGACACTGACGCTCTATTGTAGTACTCAGGGGAGGAGACTTGTGATGGAAACTCATTAGAGGTGGAGTAAGTAATGGAGGATGAATGAATGAAAATGATTGGTGGGGTGAAGGAGAGGACAAGGGGAACGCATCCTCCTTCAAATGGTGAGTAGAGCTTAAAAGATGTGGGCATAAAAGATGTGGGAAATAGTCTAAACTATAATAGAGAAACCTTATGTTAAGGGAAAAGGAAGCCAATAACGTCAATATATATTGTTTCATCGCAACAGAGACAAAGGTTATTGAGAAAGAGGAGTCTTTTCAAGAAGCAGGATAGTCAAGATAGCTATGGAGGTTGGGGCCCTATATGATGTTAATAGCTAATCTATTCACAAAGATTGAAACATATGTCAAGAAAGAGAATGAAAGTGGAATATGCGAGTGTGACAGCAGGGTGGAAACCAGTTGTAAGGATATTGAAATTTTCCAGTCTGTGTGAGTGCAAGCAGTGCACCTATATCGTCATCAATGCAATACAAAAACTGTTGAGGGAAGGGACCCAAATAGGACTGAATCAATGACTACTCTGCATGTCCAAAAGAAAACAAGCTTAGCTTAGGCTCACAAGAGTTCCCATTGCTGCCCAGGCCTGACAAGAAAATGAGTACAATTCAAGGAGTATTTGCTCAATATAAGAAAAAGTACAAAGCGACAAAGTAGAGAGGTAGAGAAAAAGGGAAAAGTTGGCTTTTTGTTCAAGGAAATAAAGTGCCCACATCTAGCACACAATGGCAGTTTCCAGTTTCTTGGTTGCAACCGGCTCATCTCCATTGGCTGTTGAATCTTTCAATATCTTTATTCCACACCAGGATTAGCTGAAGGCCATTCAGCTGTCTTTTTGCAACTATATCCAGAAAACCATGAAAAATAATCTTAAATTACCCCAACTATTTTATTAACAGAAATTACATTCAAATTTTGAACAGCTTTCAATTATTTTCTTATTAATAGTGCAAATGATTTTAGTCTTTAATTTGAAATGACGAAAAACTGTCTCAGCAACAGTCTGATCAATGCAGCAACACAAAATGATTTTTGACCATGAAGTTTTGTGAAATAATTGAACCATGATTGATATTTACAAAATATTGTCTAAATGTGGAGAGAATCTGGAAATCAGAGGTGCAAAGGGACTTCGGAGTGCTGGTGCAGGATTCCAAAAAAGTTAATCTGCAAGTTGAATCGGTAGTAAAAAAGCAAACTCAATGCTAGCATTTATTTCAAGAGGGCTTGTAAACAAAAACAGGGATGTAATGCTGAGGCTCCATAAGGTGCTGCTAAGGCCACATTTGGAATATTGTGAGCAATTTTGGGCACCATATCTGAGGAAGGCTGTACTGGCTCTGGAGAGGGTCCAGAGGAGGTTTACAAGAATGAAACTATGATGAGCGTTTGTCAGCACTGGACCTGTACTCGCTGGAGTTTAGAAGAATGAGGGGGGACCTCATTGAAACATACAGAATAGCGAAAGACTTGGATAGAGTGGATGTTTCCACTAGTGGGAGAGTCTAGGACTTGAGGTCATAGGTTTAGAATTAAAAGACTTTCTTTTAGGAAGATGAGAAATTTCTTTAGTCAGAGGGTGGTGAATCTGTGGAATTCTTTGCCAAGTCAGTGGATATTTTTAAGTCAGATAGATTTTTGATTTGTACAGGTATCAGAGGTTATGGGGAGAAGGGAGGAGAATGGGGTTAAGAGGGAGAGATAGATCAGCCATGATTGAATGGTGGAGTAGAGAATCCACATTTATGGAACTTACTTCTTACCCATTACATTTTGTACACCAAGATGAATGAATTAATTTTTATTGGCCAAGTATGTTCACATACAAGGAATATGCCTTGGTGCTCTGCTCGCAAGTGACAACATGACATACAGTGACAATTAAGAATGACACATAAAACAATAATAATAAAACATTATCGATTAAACATGTGAATTAAATAAAATACCAGAGTAAAAGGAGGCTACAGATTTTTAATTATTGAGTAAAGCTACTACTCGTGGAAAAAAGCTGTTTTTATGTCTGGCTGTGGCAGCTTTGACAGTCCGGAGTCGCCTTCCAGAGGGAAGTGATTCAAAGAGTTGGAGGCCAGGGTGAGAGGAGTCAGAGATGATCTTACCCGCTCGCTTGCAGTGTACAGTTCGTCAATGGAGGGAAGGTTGCAGCCAACAACCTTCTCAGCTGATCGGACGATTCGTTGCAGCCTCCAGGGGTCGTGCTTGATGGCGGAGCCAAACCAGACCATGATGGAGAAGGTGAGGACAAACTCTACGATGGCCGAATGGACCATCATTGCCTGTGGCAAATTGTGTTTCCTCAGCTGCCGCAGGAAGTACATCCTCTGTTGTGCCTTTTTGACTGTGGAGTTGATGGTGGCCCCCCATTTAAGGTCCTTGGAGATGATGGTTCCCAGGAACTTAAAATACTCACCAGATGTGACTGTGTGTTGTTGATGGTGAGTGGGGTGAGGGGAGAGGGAGGTTTCCTAAAGTCCACAATTAATTCCACTGTCTTAAGAGCATTGAGCTCCAGGTTGTTGCGATAGCACCAGGATGCCAGTTCTTGGTTCTTGGTTTCTTGGTCCTCCAAAATATTCCAAATGGAATTTAAACTGCAGGTTTGTCACTTCCTGCAAGTAGGCAGATTCCTCCCCATCCTGGATCAGTCCAATCAGGGTTGTGTCGTCCGCAAACTTGAGAAGCTTGACAGAGGAGTCTGTGGAGGTGCAGTCATTGACCCCCACCAATTCGCTTATCGCCAAAACAGATCCACAGAAGACGCCATCACCGTAGCTCTCCCTCTCTGTTGCTGAGCCATCTGGAACAGGGGCAGAGCCGGATGCTCATCCCTCTTAACACCATCACCCCCCGCCACCATCCTATTCCTCCAGCTTCCCCTGGGGCCCCCCCAAACACCTGCTTAAAATCCAAGAAATGCCCGAAGAGTCCCCCTCCGCAGTACCAGCCTTACCTAACGGCCCCTGTTTGTGCCCCCACTCCGGTAAATCACTCGAAGTGCTTCCGGAGATTGGGTCCCCCCGCTCCACACCATCAAGGCTAATCTTACCACCAGACATTTCGCCCCCACCAATTTTCCCGCTGTAGAGAAAGTAGAGAAGAGGGGAGAGTACGCAGCCTTGCAGATCTGTGCAGAGCCGATGTACTGAGCCTGAACGTTTCTTATTTTCTGCTTTGTGGTAAATTAGGTATTTAAGTGAACATTTAAATTGATTCCTGCAATTTTCTTATGCGTCTCCACTTGCACTCTTGTACCAATGTAACCATCTTAATGCAACCATCAACCGCAGTATAAACCAAAAATTGCCTCAACAGGTTCAATTTTAAATATTTCCTCTCTACTTCTTTAGCCCTCCTTGTATCTCTACAATCAACCTTGTTTTGTATGAATAAATGAGGCAAAATATTGATTCAGGTATGAAATTCTATTAGCTATTATTCAGTATTCCATTGTATTACATTTGGTAGTTATAAAAAGTACTTACTTGCTGTGACAGTGGAGCAGCAGATCAATTATGAAGGTCTGCCATGCCTTTTCTTTACTAAGTGTATCTAGTGCTGTTGGAACCAATGCAAAGCATAGTGTCATCACCTCCAGGGCTTCACAGCACACGTGCTCATCTTCAGAATCTGGCTCACTTCCGGCATTTGTCTCCAAATACAAGAAAATTCAATTTAAATGACAAGTTTATATCAGGAACAGAACATTTAGATTTATTTTTTCCAAAAGAGCTGTATTTGACAGACCAAATTAATTTAGAAAATTTCCCCTCCTTCAATTTCCCACAAATACATAACAATGTGAAAGAAAGCAATGATATAAATAACAGAAATAACAATGAAATATGAATTTTGTTTCTGCATGGTTTAATTTAGATTTCAATAAAGTTACAATGTCCCCTGACATCTAACACCCAAATTAAGATATCCAAGGCATATCATTCTATGTTTAAACTTCACATTGTTATTAATTTTTTTTTTCTCTAGTCATGCCAGATTATTTACTTTCAATAATTAATTGATTATCAGTTTACGTAAAATGTTTCTGGAGAAACTGCCACGTCTCTAGTACATAACAGTAATGACATTTCCGTTTTCCCAAACACCTGCTTTCTGTCTGCCAAGGCCTGATGAAGTTCTCATTACAAACCACTTTAACCCCCTCTTCGTATAGCAACCTTTATTTCCTTGGCATGCTCCATTGCCAAAGTGAGGCCACAGGCAACCTGGAAGAACAGCATCTCACATGTACCTTACATATACTGCATGGGTACCTTACAACCCAACGATATGAACACTGGATCCCCCAATTTGAAGGAATATCACCCATCCCAACCACCTCTCTTTCTGCTGCTCCATCACCTAGTATGCAAATTTCTCCCACCATCTCTCATTACAGTGTTAAAGAGAAGTAATCACATTTACAGTCAAGTTGCTATGGATTTGTGAGGTGTTGAAGATAATACATAAGTTTATAAATATTTTATAGGCGATACTCTTAGAATTTCTTTGACTATTGCGCCATGACATGCTTGAGCTCAAGCACATTTTCCAAAGTGATTTTGGCATTCCCAATGGATATTGAAGGAAAACTGCATTCCACAATAATTTAAAAAAAAAAAAAACTTACTTTTTCATATATTTTGCTGATCTCTTCACTTGAACTGAACACAAGCTGTATTGAGCCACAACCGGAGGCCCAAACAATTTTTTGTACTGCTCTAATGACACAAATATCTGGGATGTATTTTGAAGCCTTGGAGAAAAAAAATATACAATTAAAATTTAAAATAAAGGTTTTGCTCATATAATGCTGAACTAAGTTACATTTTCTTGACATGATACATGCATAATCATTAAGATGAAGATATCATAATCTTCCTTATGCTCCTGCCTTTTTATATTCACAATCAAAACATTTTGTTTATAGGAAGTTCAGCATTTCATAAATTAGGGCTCTCAGCAAGAGCTTACAGAAGACTATTTATATCTTTATACTCAAATATACTCTAATCAATTAGCATATCACACACATTTCTGCAGATGACACTGAATATTAAAAAAGTGGATGCCAATTTCTAGCCAGATTTGGCGACATGTTCAGAGTTTATATTAAATTATAATTAGATTAAGGCCTTTGAAACTTCCCCACTTAAACACAAAAAATTCAATAATTAATTGCAACTGTTAAGAAGGAAAAAAAATCCAAAGCCTGCTGTTACAACAATTTCAGCACTGCATAAGATTTTAAACCATTGGTCAGAAAACTATTCAACCCTGTATAATAATAAAAAATAAAGTGTTCAAGTAAAATTCACGGATGTAACGAATGTTGATGCTCATTTGTTGCACCATTTGCCGCGTTAGTTTGGTTTCATAATTTTAAAATATTAACTGCCCATCACATCAGGTCTTCTGCAATGAATTTCTAACTTGGTCGGCTGTATAGATCGTGAACTAATACTCATTAATAGTTTAATAAGTTTACAATGGCTGCTCTAAATGGTACTTAGTATTAATATTCCAGTTACTGCCTTTCACCAAATCCCCACCACAGGCCCAAATGTATCTTTCATATTTTTAAAAGGTGACCTCAAGAGTAAGGTTCCCCTTGATTTTATTGATTCTGAACTGAAATGCATATTTTCATCACTAAATAAGAATCCAGAGCAGAGACACAACCACGTTTTAGTTAATATCACTTAACATGGGAGTGCTGAAGCCAATGACAGCACCTCAACTGCTTTAGTTAATATCAGCTAATGTAGCATATACCAGCCCTTTACAACCCTTCTGGTTAGTTTAACTCAGTAATCACAGCAATTTATAAAGATATAATGTGAAGTTCACAATTAATGTTCATTTATTTTTAATATTCCTTTTAATGATATTGGAAAAAAAATTGCCAGATCAAAAGAAGATTAAAAGCTGTTTCTAAATGCACTCTTGAAACTGTATTCAGCCAAGCAAATCAAGAAATCTTAGTTTATGCTGAGTTAGCTGATCAAGAGCTAAGTATAAAAGTAAAGTATCCTTTATTGTCATTCAGACTTTTCAGTCTGAATGAAATTTCGTGCCTTGCAGTCATAACATAGAATAAAATAACAAAACACACAATAAACACAGATTTAACATCCACCACAGTGAGTTCACCGGGTCCTCACTGTGATGGAAGGCAAAAGTCTTAAGTCCTTGTCTCTTCCCTCCTTGTTCTCCCTCTGCGTTAAGGCGATCCAGGCTTCCGATGTTGCAACCCCGCCGGATGATCGTAAGAAGTCCCGCGGCCGAATCCGAGCTCCGCGAACGGGCTGGTTCAAACTCCGCGGCCCGGGGCGGTCGAAGCTGCCACCCTCCAGTCCAGCGGACGAAGCTGTCGTTGCGGGAGCTCTGGAAAACAGGTCACCAACCTGGGACCTGCGAGGTCACGACGATGTCGTCCACTGGGCCCGCTGCCGAGTCCACTGGGCCCGCGGCCGAGCATCTGAAGTCGGGTCGCCGCCGCAGCAACGTCACCACGACCCCAAAGTCGGCCAGCCTTACGTTGGAAAGTCCTGGCTCTGCTTCCGGAGCCTCGAGGTCAGTCCCAGTTGGAGGCCGCCAGCTCCGCCATTAGGCCTCAGCACAGACGGAGACGGGGATACGACAAGAAAAGGTCGTATCCTCCCGAAGGAAGAGATAAAAAACATTTTTCTCCCAACCCCCCCCCCCCCCCCCCCTCCCGCCTACACATACACAACCTAAATAAACTAAAATGAACTAAAACAGGACAGAAAGAAAACAAAAAAAAGACAAACGGACTGCAGGCGAGCCACAGCTGCAGGGCAGCGCCCGCCACTTCCGTACATAACAATTGATCTCAGCACTCCATTTTAGAGAAGGAAGAAAATTTAGAGTTCCTGCTTCTGATTGCTACCCACAGCAATTGTTTGCTGGCCAAAGTGCAAAGGATATACAGGACGACCGGAATAGTCAGTTCAGACGCCGTCCAATGTCAAATAGCCTGAGAGCACTATTTAGGCCCATGTCAAGAATTAGCACTTAAGCAAGATTACAATTGTCCAGAACCCATGGAACCGTACCTCAGCATGAGTTAGTGCCTATAGAAAAGGAAAAATGAAAAAAATTGGATGGAAAAAAGCAATTAAAATCTCAGTAACATCACTTGAACAACATCAATTCACATTAAATTAAACAATAAATGTTTTGACCAGTTTGTAACCATCACAATAAACATATCTTACAGATACATTTCAAACAATATATTATTTTAAAAGATTACACAAATCGTCAAAATGCACAAAACAGTCAAATAAAGTTAACAACATTTGCATTATTTTCAATAACCATGGTGTTTATTCAATAATTAGGCGTAGCATGAATATTTATTGCAGTTCAGATACTATAAAATGTTTAATATTAATGAATTATGAAATCACATTGCAGTTTTATAAAACTTTAGTTAGGCCTCATATGAGGATAAATAGGATAGACAGTGGGAATATTTTTCCCTTGATGGAAATGCGAAATAGTAGGGGGCATAGCTTTGTGAGAGGGAGAAAGTTTAAAGGAGATGTACGGGGAAAGATTAAGCCATTTCCGAACCCGGTGTGTAAAATTCGATGTTCCATAATATTTCCATTATGCAAACAGTCACAGCAAGACCTCTCAGACAAATGACATGAATGGCCAGGCATTTCTTTGTAACCAACAGCTAAGGCTCAAGAGCTTTCTGCTTTTCTTTGAGTATTGAGCTATTATATAGCATTTAACAATACATAATTCTTATAGTGGCACATACGTGTTACACTGGAGAAATCAAGTGAACTAAACATTCTGAATCCAAGGCAATATGGCTTTAACTGCTAGTCAGACAGAAGGAAATTTATAAAATGTAACCCTTGGTAAAATTACAGGTCATGGCACACTCAATTGTGTCGGTATCTTTCTACATTGAAAGCAGATCTCATCTGTTTTCCCAGACTCTCCTACCCCTTCAACAAACCATGCATCCAATATGAATGGTCGAACGTGTGTTTGTGCACCAGCTCCCTCCTTGTTAAAGATTTAGGTCCTGAATTTTAGCCTCTTTTGTTCTCTGGAGTGTTCCATGGTTACTCCCTTATGTGTTCTTAACAGCTTTCATTTTATCTCTTGCTGTTTGATGTGGTTGCCATCATACAATCCACATGAGTAAATTATCAATCTAATAATTCACACTAACTACATAACTGCAATGTATTCAAACATTCCCCCTGCTGAAGATTCGGTTGTGGAAAAATGTTTATTATGTTTGTTTCTAAAAGAACAAATTGATTACAAATACAGTGCCCTCCATAATGCTGGGACAAAGACCCATAATTTATTTGCTACTGTACGCCACAATTTGAGATTTGTAATAGAAAAAGTCACATGTGGTTAAAGTACACATTGTCATATTTTATTAAAGGCCATTTGTATACATTTTTGTTTCACCATGTAGAAATTACAGCAGTGTTTATACATAGTCTCCCCATAATGTTTGGGTAACATGGCTTCACAGATGTTTGTAATTGCTCAGGTGTGTTTAATTGCCTCCTTCATGCAGATATAAGGGAGCTCTCAACACCTAGTCTTTCCTCACGTCTTTCCATCACCTTTGGAAACTGTTATTGCTGTTTATCAACATGAGGACCAAAGTTGTGCCAATTAAAGTCAAATAAGCCATTATGAGACTGAGAAACAAGAATAAAACTGTTAAGAGATATCAGCCAAACCTTTGGCTTACCAAAATCAATTGTTTGGAACATCATTAAGAAGAAAGAGAGCACTGGTGAGCTTATTAATCACAAAGGGATAGGCAGGCCAAGGAAGACCTCCACAGCTGATGACAGAAGAATTTTCTCTATAATAAAGAAAAATCTCAAAACATCTGCCGACAGATCAGAAACACTCTTCAGGAGTCGGGTGTGGATTTGTCAATGACCACTGTCCGCAGAAGACTTCATGAACAGACATAGAGGCTACACTGCAAGATGCAAACCACTGGTTAGCCACAAAATAGATGGCCAGGTTAGTTTGTCAATAAGTACTTAAAAGAGCAACCACAGTTCTGGAAAAAGGCCTTGTGGACAGATGAGACAAATATTAGCCTATATCAGAGTGATGGCAAGAGCAAAGTATGGAGGAGAGAAGGAACTGCCCAAGATCCAAAGCATACCACCTCATCTGTGAAACACAGTGGTGCTTCACAGCATGTATGGCTGCTGAAGGTACTGGCTCACTTATCTTCATTGATGATACAACTGCTGCTGGTAATAGCATAAAGAATTCTGAAGTGTATAGACACATCCTATCTGCTCAAGTTCAAACAAATGCCACAAAACTCAATGGCCGGCAGTTCATTCTACAGCTGGACAATGATCCCAAACATACTGGTAAAGCAACAAAGGAGTTTTTCAAAGCTAAAAAATGGTCAATTCTTGAGTGGCCACGTCAATCGCCCGATCTGAACCCAATTTAGCATGCCTTTTATATGATGAAGAGAAAACTGAAGAGGACTAGCCCCCAAAACAAGCATAAGCTAAAGATGGCTGCAATACAGGCCTGGCAGAAGATCATCAGAGATGACACCCAGCAACTGGTGATGTCCATGAATCGCAGACTTCAAGTAGTCATTGCATGCAAAAGATCCACAACAAAATACTAAACATGGCTACTTTCATTTACATGACATTGCTGTATCCCAAACATTATGGTGCCCTGAAATGGGGGAGGGGGGACGACTATGTACAAACACTGCTGTAATTTCTACATGGTGAAACCAAAATGTATAAAAATAGCCTTTATTAAAATCTGACAATGTGTACTTTAACCACATGTGATTTTTGTCTATTACAAATCTCAAATTGTGGAGTACAGAGGCAAATAAATAAATGATGGGTCTTTGTTCCAAACATTATGGAGGGCACAGTAAGTATAGCCATACAGATTAGGTCCATATTTCTAAAGATGCAATTAAATGTCGAGTTCATGTAATATAATCAGCCTGGATCTCATTGAATGGCAGAGCAGACTTGAGGACCCTTTCCTGCTCCTAATTTGTAAACTGACATGGCTCCACTTCTCAGTGGTTTATAAAGAAGCAAATTGGGGAGATTGGTGATGATTGAGAAATAATACAAGGAGAAAAATCTATATTGTCTTTCACCTTATTTTTGATAATGAGTCCTCGAATAAGCAAGGAGCATGCCTCATACTTCAGAAGAATTGGAACTGCAGTCAGCATTCAGAACTTGAGATTATTTAAATAGTTTAAATAGTTATTTAATTATTATTTAAATAATCTGTTTTAAAACAGAAAAGCATAAGAAACCATAAACTTCCTCGATTTGAAGAATTGTTCAAGGCTATGTCCATCAAAATTATTGGACCTCAATTATTTCAAAATTAGGTTATTTTCTCCATTAGTCTCCCACAAGAAGTTTTCTTTTTTTTTAAATCATTCACAAGTTTTATAGAATCATTATGAGATGCAACATACAAACAAGCTCTTCAGCCATTGAAGCTACTGACAATCAGCCAGCCATTAACACAAATCTACATTAATTACATTCTAAATCTCATCAAATCTGCCCAAAATTCTCACACTCAGATGCACACTAAGGGCCATTAACAGTGGTCAATTATAAACTGAACAACCCACATATTTTTGAAATGTGTGAGAAAACCGGGAGTGCACAATGGACACACGTAATCACACAGAGCTTTTAGAATCCATAGACAGCTCCCAAGGTCAGGTTTGAATCCTGGTCTCTGGCTCCGAGGCAGCATTTCTCTTATCTGCAATGTGGAGTCCTTTTATTTATTTTAATATGGATTTATGTGGGAATCAAAATTGCTTTTTCCCTCCCAACTCTACTATGATTCATACTTAATCTCACCTCTTATGCAGCTTTCTCCCCTATATTACAATTAATCTGAAGAAAAATCCAACCCGAAAATCAATGTCTTCTGAAGATGCAGACTGACCAGCTAAGTTGCTCCAGCACTTTGATTTTTTTAATGGAATTAGCCCCATTTTCTTTAACTGCATATGTGGCCACTGTTTGCCGAAGACCTTGGAGGGATGCTTAAGAAGGAACTACAGATGCTGGAAAATCGAAGGTAGACAAAAGTCCTGGAGAAACTCAGCGGGCGCGGCAGCATCTGTGGAGCGAAGGAAATAGGCAACGTTTCGGGCTGAAACCCTTCTTCAGGGATGCACCTGGTTCATTAAAGATTGTTTTTTTAAAGTATTGCTTAATACTTCTGAAACAAGCAACTTTCTTTTAAAGGTTCTGCAAGAATACAGATCTATCCAACACTGACAATTTGTTTCCATCAACAGTTATATATCTTGATAAATATGAAATACCATTTACAATAGTACATTGCTTGAGGTTAAAAAATATATTGTTACACATATCAAAGAAGAATACATACCTCGTCTGAAATCTGCTGGGCAAGGCGGATGGCTACATTTCTCAACATACATTCAGAAGTAGGATTAGGAATGCTGTGCAGCGCATTTTGCAGTACTACAGCTTGGCTATGTGTAGCATGATTTATCTGTTTTGAAAACAAAAAAGGCAATGTTTGTATAGCACACGCTATACTTGATCATAAATCTGAAATTTTCACAAGCAAACAAATCGTCAATTTCTATTTCAAATATTAAGTGTAATTATGTCCTCAAAAATGATCTCAGCTACATAAATCAACCCTCGTAGGCTGTGGGCCGAGGTGCTTTTTCGTTTCATTTTGTGACCCAAATCACGTATCTACCTTTATTTTTAACATATTATTTAAAAACATTATATAAATCATACCTGAAACTCGTCAAGAACAAAACCTGCACATGTTTTTAAAATATGAGAAAAACCTCCAATTTTCCGAGTAGTATTTGTCCAATCAATGCACGTTTGACATTGAGTCGGATGCCAATTGACCAATCACATGCTTTGTTTCAGGCTAGCTAGGCAGAGAGCACTCTGGGATCATGGCGGAGAGGAAGGTCAGTGCAAGAGGTTTTAACTGTCAATACAATAATACAAATAGCCTCACATGATTATCTACACCATAATAAACCATGACAGTATGATTGATGATTACTGTGAACTTTCAGCAAGTTGTCATCTAATCTTTGCAAGAGAGTGAACTGCAGATTACTGTGCATGCATTAGTTTGAAAGAGTTCAACTTTGAGGAAGACTCTGGATAAGAATACTTTGAATACCCAACTGTACTAAGTAACAATGTTCCCCAAAAAGGAGACCGGTCCAAGACATGATTATTATTGTGAGATTGTAGTGTTTTCTTTCGTACATTGTGTATAAACAAATTAAAATGCAACGTTTCTGTTTGTAAACTAGCCATTCATGACATACCCACTTATGAAATCTAAACCAAAAGATTGGGAAAATAAATGATTATATACAGTTTACTTTTGCTGTTTAATGTGTCCAAGTTTGAAAATTGATATAAACCCGGGAGCAAGGAATACAACACATCTCATTGATTACCGTAGGGATGAGAAAGGTCCGTCTGTTCATTTCAGTTACAGCGAGCGCAGTGGTTGGATCGATTTTAATCAACAGGTTCCCGACAATGCAGTGAGGAATGATCTTGCTGCAGAGAGGAGATACACCTCACCGTGACCCCAAAATGTACTAAGGGTCGTGCTTCATTCTCCAAGATGGCTTGGGAGACAGCCAGAAGTCAGGCGGTGATTGAGGCCATTAAGACTTAATGAACAGTGTACTTACTCGTCCAGATCAAGTCCAGTGATCCTGGACATTGGTTCGTGCAAAGTACCTAAAACAAAGTTACTTTCCTCTGGTAGACGCATGATGGGAGTAGCTCAGCGGGACAGGCAGCATCTCTGGAGAAAAGGAATAGGTGACGTTTGGGGTTGTGTCCCTTCTTCAGACTGAGAGACACAGATATCTTTAGTTTTTCTCTCCCCTCACTCTCAAAGTGAAGAAGGGTCTGGTCCTGAAACTTCACCTATCCATTTTCTCCAGAGATGCTGCTCGACCCGCTGAGTTACTCCAGCAAGTGTGTCTACCAGAGGAAAATAATTGGCAGTCAATGGGGAATGCACAGGATCTGCCCTCACCCATTAATTAAGCAGGTTCAGGAGCCGGTGAAACCCGGGTCAGCATTGCCTGGGCTGCACAAAGTTGCAAACTTGGTTGAGCCGCCAGGGGTAAAGTTGCGGGGAGAGCAGGAGCGTTGAGAAGGAGGGGGGTCGAAGATCATGGCAGCAACTCACTCACCGCTGCCGCGGCGCTCCGGTACGGAGCCACCGCATTGTGGCCAGGGAGGGAAGTAGCTCGGGTGGCTGCGAGTGCCGCCTGGACCGGACAGCGGAACCGGCCGCCACCTCAGTACCTTCTGCCGGCCCGCCCACCAGCCAGCCAGCCACGGTGTCCTTCGGCACAGGTGCAACCATTGGAGGTGGTGGTTGGCGGGTAGCTGCTGGGCGGAAGGCTGGCTGCTCCGTCCCGGGCTCTCCCTATCTCTCTCTCTCCCTCTCCCTGTTATGTGATCTCCTTGAGTCAGGAAGTAAATTGCCAGCAGCACAGAATCCAGCTACCCCATAGAGTAATATTAAGCTGCCTATTATTGAGCACTAGATAGCGCTGTTACTTTTTCTAATACATTTTCTAATTATCTTAATTAATTAGTGTGCAACTTTTGGCACTGACGAGTTACGAATTCCTTCTTAATGATATTTTATCTAAATCTGCGCCAAATTTCAGGTAGATACCAGACATGGGTCACAAAAGCTAAATTCTAGATGCTTTTTCGATGCTCGGCCCACAGCCTATCAATAAAATGAAAACAGGAATCAAAACGAAACACCAAAAATATGTTAAAATATTTAAAACTACAGATGTAGAGGTAGAAAAGAGGATTTGCATAAGTAACTAAGTCCACATCTTTTATTGGAATTTAAAGTAAGCCCATCTCCAGTAAAAGTCATCCCGATGACTCTTCCATCACCAGAATAATGCATATCACTAAATACACTGCTGTTCTTTGGCTAAGGAATAGGAAAATCACTCTGCCTCAGTGTCGATGTCTCAAAATAAACCATCATTCTTTTGCCATTGACATAGAATTATCACAGGAAATATTTTACATAAGAAAGATACATACTGGCGAAACATTGCTTGATCCTTCCACAACTGGTTGAAATGCTTCTGCCACAGCTCTAACGTGGCCATATCCAACAGCCGTGAGCAATAACTTGGCTATTTTTAGTGCATTAAGATAGGCAGCCCTTCGTGTCTCCACATCAGCATTTAGCAGAAAATTATTCCTCGTAAGCATGCCCAGAACAAGGGAGACGCCACCACTTTTTAAGAAGTTATATTGGAAATCACTTGCATCTTCTCCCAAAGGTGCACTAGCAGGCATTAACAAGGCATATACTACCTGTTCAGAAATGTGATAAGTTAAAAGAAGCAATTTTAAAAGGATCATTTAATAGTAAATCACTATTTGATACAAAAGCAGAATTGTAACGTTTGCTCTTCTGCAAATTAAAAAAAATAATTTAACATTTTGGTTAAATATTGCAGTCAATGAATTATGCCTTGAAAAATCTTGTTACAACGCAGCAAAGTTGTGTTCAGTATTCACACTTTCAATTTTAGAAAAGATAACTTTCGGAAGCAACATACAGCTTTAAAGGTTATGATCAGTTATTAAATTTAGTGTAAAAAATAATGCAATTTTAATAATCTAACATAATTATAACTTCAAACACCTTGGAATTCTTAAAAGAAAAATATTACCAAATATATAATCATTTTTGAAGCTAAGTGCATTTAAGGAACCTTTCAAATGACTTTTACACTTTATTGTATAGCTACAAGAATTGCACGTTTCAGAATCATATCAAATATAAAACAGACATGTGGAGGAGGTAAAATTGGTGGTCTCATAACTTTTTATCCGATACTCTGGAGTGTCTGGTTTAAGAGACAAAACAGTAGGTCAAATTAACAGTTCAAAACAGATCAATCACATACACTGTCAAATCACAGCTTTCTCTCTATTATTATAATCGCAGAGAAACTGCAGCCTCATGCATGATTTTTTTCATAACAGGAAAAAGGAGGGTCTACATACCTCAGTTAGATATAACACCTGTGAGGCAGATTGTCCAAAGAAGAGCGTGTCCAAGTTCGGACTGAGGCTGCTTTCACCAAGCTTTGAATGATCCAAGCAAATAGCCCTAAGTTTTTCTACGGTAGTGTTATCTGGAAAAGATTAAAAGATAGATTATTATGTTTAAAAGAAAACTCAATTATTGGGAAAAGAGAGGCAATAGAATGTTTCCATTGGTTCATTTAAAACATACTCAAGTCATACTGTAACAAAAGAATGCCAACATTTGTTTTATAAAATCCTGTACTTCAACATAGTATGGAAAACTATGTAACTGTTATTCACAGCCTTTAATAAGAGACCTGTAAACTTAACTGTAGGATTTCATTTTGTGTCTGTTGACAATTATTTGATCTCAAAAATATTTAATTGGTCATGTCATTAAGATTTTTTATAGCAATGCAGATTACTTTAATGCCTGCATCCGTCAATATTCTACATTTTCATCATCCGGCTTCTCCCAGTGTCCTACCCCTTTTGTACAGAACCTACTTTTCATATTTGAATATTTACACAATAATCCATCTTAAACTTCATTCCTAGTAGGCATTTATTTCTACTTTTAACTGTCTTAACTGTACATATTCAACTGGAGCTGAGGATGGCCGGCGGAGGTTTCCAATCGGATTTTTGGAGTGACTCGAAACAGTCCAGCCCTGCCCCAAGCAGCCGCCTGTCCCCAAGCAGCTGCCCAGCCCCAAGCAGCAGCCCAGCGTTGGAGACCCAGCCCAGCACGGGAGACCAAACCCAGCCCAGAGTCGGAGATGTCGCCAAACGGAAAGCGGAGACTGTGATCCCGGCGGAGGAGAACGACCAGCGACCAACATCCACTGTGAGTCCCCATCGCACCGCCAATTCCAGCCACTATCCCTCTGGTCCCCCTCGCTAGCTACCCCCCCCCCCCCCCCCCCCCCCCCCCTCCCCCATTGCGATGCCCCTTTTCTCTCCGAGCTCCCTCCCCCCCCCCACCAACCCCCCCTGACCCCATCTTTTCTCCCCCCCCCCTCCCATACCCCCCCCCCACCCAATCCCCCTTCCCCCCCCCCTGACCACATACCCCTACCTCCCACACCCCCCCTGCCCCACACCCCCCACCCACCCCCATAACCCCCCCAGCCCCACAACCTCCCCCCCCTCCTCCCTCACAACCAACCAGTAAACCAATAGAACTCTGGGAATATTCCTTCACATTGGACATAAAATTCTAAGAATATGGCCAGGCAACATAAAAATGTATCATGCTGGTTCAATAGACTTTACATTCAGAGACAGAGCGAAGAAGGCAGTTGTACTTAAAAGATGCATTAAAGAAACTTATACGATGACAATACCAGACATTTTGCGCCTCTTGTGAATACCAGGCAAAATTCCCTTTGCGCCTCTTGTGGCTATGATTAAAACATGATGTTCTAATTTAGCCAGGTTGTAAACCAGTGACCATGACTGCTCTTTATCCATCCAGTCGATTGATATTTAGTTGAATTTCACCTATCTCAACCAGCTCCATAATATCATTCACTCAACCACATGACATCCTAATTCCATACTACCTACATGGTTCACAGATGCTTATGATGCTACTGGATTTGGTATATAATCTAATAAAGCATGGCCTGAATGATATTTGTCATAACATTGAAACTCCATAAATATCTCAAATCTTGTACTCGCAATTTAATCTTTCATTGAATTTTTTTACTGACCTATGCTAGTAACAGTGGCAACCTCAGTTTAGTTTAGTTTAGTGATACAGCGCGGAAACAGGCCCTTCGGCCCATCGAGTCCACGCCGACCAGTAATCCTCGCACACTTTGCTACACACACTAGGGACAATTTACAATTATACCAAGCCAATTAACCTACAAACCTGTATGTCTTTGGAGTGTGGGAAAAAACTGGAGATCCCTGAGAAAATCCATGCAGGCCATGGGGAGACGTACAAACACCATACAGACAGCACCGGTAGTCAGGATCAAACCCAGGTCTCTGGCACTGTAAGGCAGCAATTATACCACTACACCACAGTTGCTCCCTTGGAAATGATTACCAGTTGACTTCAGGGTTTAAATTACTGAAAGCTCAACGGCAACACTCACAACTAATGTCACTCGACAACAAAATCTTGTTCTACCCTTTATTATAAAGGCATCTTACCAGGGGGCATGAGTTTCATGAGGACACGAGCACCATCTCTCAGAAGTGGCATGTTTAAACTACTGCCCAGATCTGCAACTTGCCAGAGGAAGGAAATGTATCGGGGATGCAAGGACATTATCTACAGAAGAAACAAATTAAAAATAACAAAGTTATCTAAGTAATTACACAATTACATCTGAATATGCAAACAGGTGAGACATCATTGCAGGGAAACTTACAGTATCTTAATTTGGAAAAAAAGAAATCACAAATCAAAATGCTGCAATTTCAGTAGTTTCACATCCTTACGATGTGAAAATTATACTTAAAAGTTCTTTCTTCAATTATTTGTGTGCCAAAAATTATTTTGTCTTTGCCAAACAGGCAATGCAAAATCATTTCTAAAATCAACAATTGTTCTCATACTTGCAGGAATGGAGCTGAAGGTCGAAGTATATTAAGTCCATTATCCACAGAGACCTTCCCAAAACTATGTAATTTGTTTGCAATAAGTGCAACATTGCAATGGTAGCAGATGGTCTGCATAAGCAATCACAAAGTTGATTGTGAACCTAATAATATTTATTCAATTTGTTTGTAGATACGAAAAATAGCATCCTTTCAAAGGAAGTATTTAATTTGACTTAATGCATATTGAATAGAACTGGTCAGCCAATTCCCATTTTCCAGCTGCTTGTCTGCAGTGTTGCTTAAGAGACTTAAAACACACATACAAGCAATTTTACAACATGTTGAACATTTCTATCTCTATAAATATTTTCAGCAATGAGTGAAAATCATTCACATCTCTCCTCTTACACTCTGCTAAGAAAAATGGGCCTCCTTATTTACTCTACTGCAGCCCATTACCGTCTAGGCTTCTTCAGTTATGCTTTGCCAGAATCAATGAAGTAACAGGTAATAAATATAAACCAACTACCCAGCAAGTTAAAAATAAAAATGACAGGTGCTGGAAATCTGAAATAAAAAGAAAATGTTAGGAATACTTAGCAGGTCATGCACAAACTATGGGTACAGAACTGGTTTACACTTCAGCAGAACACAAGCACATACAAAAACATTTCTTGCTTCCACACAAGACGGAGAATCCTTTTACATGAAATTTCCTCCCATCAAAAATATATTTGCACCCCTTATTCCAATGTGCACTGCGCGTCAAAAAATGAAAACTTTCTCTTATCTTTAACGAAAGCAGGGATCCAAGGTTACATAGATACATAGAAAATAGGTGCAGGAGTAGGCCATTCGGCCCTTCGAGCCTGCACCGCCATTCAATATGATCATGGCTGATCATCCAACTCAGTATCCCGTATCTGCCTTCTCTCCATACCCACTGATACCTTTAGCCACAAGGGCCACATCTAACTCGCTCTTAAATATAGCCAATGAACTGGCCTCAACTACCTTATGTGGCAGAGAGTTCCAGAGATTCACCACTCTCTGTGTGAATTTTTTTTTTCTCATCTCGGTCTTAAAAGGATTTCCCCTCTATCCTTAAGCTGTGATCCCTTGTCCTGGACTTCCCGAACATCGGGAACAATCTTCCTGCATCTAGCCTGTCCAACCCCTTAAGAATTTTGTAAGTTTCTATAAGATCCACCTCAATCTCCTAAATTCTAGCGAGTACAAGCCAAGTCTATCCAGTCTTTCTTCGTAAGAAGGTCCTGACATCCCAGGAATCAGTCTGGTGAACCTTCTCTGCACTCCCTCTATGGCAATAATGTTCTTCCTCAGATTTGGAGACCAAAACTGTAAGCAATACTCCAGGTGTGGTCTCACCAAGACCCTGTACAACTGCAGTAGAACCTCCCTGCTCCTATACTCAAATCCTTTTGCTATGAATGCGAACATACCATTCGCTTTCTTCACTGCCTGCTGCACCTGCATGCCTACTTTCAATGACTGGTGTCCCAGGTCTCGTTGCATCTCCCCTTTTCCTAATCGGCCACCATTTAGATAATAGTCTGCTTTCCTGTTTTTGCCACCAAAGTGGATAACCTCACATTTATCCACATTATACTGGACCTGCCATACATTTGCCCACTCACAGCCTATCCAAGTCACCTTGCAGCCTCCTAGCATCCTCCTCACAGCTAACACTGCCCCCCAGCTTAGTGTCATCCGCAAACCTGGAGATGTTGCATTCAATTTTCCTCGTCCAAATCATTAATATATATTGTAAATAGCTGGGGTCCCAGCACTGAGCCTTGCGGTACCCCACTAGTCACTGCCTGCCATTGTGAATAGGACCCGTTTACTCCTACTCTTTGCTTCCTGTTTGCCAGCCAGTTCTCTATCCACATCAATACTGAACCCCCAATACCGTGTGCTTTAAGTTTGTATACTAATCTCTTATGTGGGACCTTGTCGAAAGCCTTCTGAAAGGCCAGATATAACACATCCACTGGTTCTCCCCAATCCACTCTACTAGTTACATGACAATCCATGCTGACTTTGTCCAATGATTTCACCACTTTCCAAATGTGCTGCTATCCCATCTTTAATAACTGACTCTAGCAGTTTCCCCACCACCGATGTTAGACTAATGGTCTGTAATTCCCCGTTTTCTCTCTCCCTCCCTTTTTAAAAAGTGGGGTTACATTAGCTATCCTCCAATCCACAGGAACTACTCCAGAATAGAATAGAATAGAATAGAATGCAATTTATTGTCATTCAAACCTAGGTTTGAACAAAATATCATTTCTACAGTTTTTTACATTACAAAACAATCCAAGACCCACACTTAACACAGTTTACATAAACATCCATCACAGTGAGTCTCCAACATCTCCTCACTGTGATGGAAGGCAAAGTCTTTATCTCTTCCCTTTGTTCCTTCTCCCGTGGTCCAGCAGTCCAACTGCAGTGTCGAGGCGAGCTGGGGCTCCGATGTTAAAGCCCCCGGCGGGCGATGGCAAGTCCTGAGGCCGTTTAAACCACGCGGGGCGATGTTAGGCCCCTGCTCCATGTCCTTAAACCCGCGATTCCAGCGGGAGAAGTCGCCGTTGCGGAGCTCGGAAAAGCTGTCTCCCACCAGGGACCTGCGAGCTACTGATGTGCCCGTCCACCGGGTCTGCGGCCGGTGCCTCCGAACTCCAAAAGTCGGGTCGCAGCCGCACGCCACCACAGCTCTTCCCGCTCCGAAGTTGGCCAGCTCCGCGATGTCAGTTCCGCAGGCTCTGCAACTGGAGCCCCCAGGTTAGTCTCGGCCGGAGGTCGCCGCCAGATCCACGATGTTAGGCCCAACGACATCCGAGACCTGACAGGGAATAGTCGGGTCCCCGCACAGGGAAGATATTTAAACGGTTTCCCCACAGCCCCCCCCACCACCCCCAACATATACACAGCTAAAAAATAAAATAAAACTAACTCAAGACATACATTTAACAAGATAAAAATAAAAAAAGACAGACGACTGTAGTCGAGCCGCTGCCGTTAGGCGCCGCCACTAACTCTAAAGAGTTTTGAAAAATTATCACTAATGCATCTACTATTTCTTGCGTTACTCCAGGCTTTACAAATGAAAATAGCAAGAAAGAAGTTAGGCTCACTTAAATTAAACTTTTTTTCTGGGGTCACATCCATAATCTCTTTGGATATCCATAGTAACTCCTACCAACTGTGCAGAAACACACTCATCGAATACATATCAAAGGTAGACAAAAATGCTGGAGAAACTCAGCGGGTGAGCAGCATCTATTGACAGAAGGTATAGGCGACGTTTCGGGTCGAGACCCTTCTTTAGACTGATGTCGGGGGAGCTGGAAAAAGAAAGGAAGAGGCGGAGAGAGTAGGCTTGTGGGAGAATTGGGAAGGGAGAGGGGGAAGGAGGGAGAAAGCAAGGACTATCTGAAATTAGAGAAGTCAATGTTCAGGGGGTATGGAGAGAAGGCAGGTACAGGATGCTGAGTTGGATGATCAGCCATGATCATATTGAATGGTGGTGCAGGCTCGAAGGGCCGAATGGCCTTCTCCTGCACCTAATTTCTATGTTTCTATGTTTCATACTGCTGGGGTGCAAACTACCCAAGCTAAATATGAGCTGCTGGGCCTCACTCTAGCAATGTGGGAGGTCCAGGACAGAAAGCTCCAATTTCCGCTGGGCCTCACTCTAGCAATCGAGGCGGCCCAGGACAGAAAGATCAGATTCGGAATGGGAGGGGGAGTTGAAGTGCTGAGCCACCAGGAGATCAGGTTGGTTAGTGCAAACTGAGCGTGTTAACCCTGGCTAAAGTGGAGAGGCTAGGACTTCAAAATGGGGTAAAAGCATCAGGGCTGCTGGAAGATTTAGAATTGCTCTCTGCAGAGCTGGAACAAGCTGCGAAGAGGTGCCAGTGTGTCTAGAGCTTAGATACAATTTGCAAGCAAAAAATAAGAACATCTGCAAGCCCTGTCAATTAGGTGCAAAATGCATAGAATGGATTGGATACCATAGAATGGATTGCAAACCAGACATACACTTTGGAAATAATCATAAATAAAGACGGTCATCCTGTTAATCGATGATTGGTCGAACTGTTGAGCCTTGGAGAAACTGTTTGAATCCCAGGGCACATGTTTCAATGTTTGTTCTTGTTTGCTTCCTTTCAAGTCAAGTCAAGTCAAGTCAAGTTTATTTGTCACATACACATACGAGATGTGCAGTGAAATGAAAGTGGCAATGCTCGCGGACTTTTGTGCAAAAGACAAACAACAAAACAACCAAACAAATTATAAACACAATCATAACACACATATTCTTTTACATAATAAATAATAGAAGGAAAAATGTTCTGTAGAGTTAGTCCCTGGTGAGATAGGCGTTTACAGTCCGAATTGCCTCTGGGAAGAAACTCCTTCTCAACCTCTCCGTTCTCATTGCATGGCAGCGGAGGCGTTTGCCTGACCGTAGCGGCTGGAACAGTCCGTTGCAGGGGTGGAAGAGGTCTCTCATGATTTTGTTTGCTCTGGAGTTGCACCTCCTGTTGTATAGTTCCTGCAGGGGGGTGAGTGAAGTTCCCATAGTGCGTTCGGCCGAACGCACTACTCTCTGCAGAGCCTTCTTGTCCTTGGCAGAGCAATTCCCAAACCAGATGGTAATGTTCCCGGACAAGATGCTTTCCACCGCCGCTGCGTAGAAGCACTGTAGGATCCTCAGAGACACTCTGAATTTCCTCAATTGCCTGAGGTGGTAAAGGCGCTGCCTTGCCTTACTCACCAGTGCTGAGGCGTGTGATGACCATGTCATATCCTCAGAGATGTGGACTCCCAGATATTTAAAACAGTTCACCCTATCCACAGGATCCCCATTTATCACTATCAGAGCTTTCCTTTTTACACAATGGATTAGCCACTGCATTATTCGGTTAAGGAACTGTCAATTATGTACTGTTATAATTAATATGTGTGATTGGTTTATTGGGGTTGCTTCCCCCAAGTAATGTCACGCCCTTAGTTTGGAGGGGTATAAGAGGGCGTGTAATTCTTTGCGGTTTATCGGTTGAATGGGACTTCTGTTCTGTTAGCATGAGATATTGTTGTCTTGCGTGGGTGGATCCGTGCAGTTTGTTCTTCAATAAAGTAAGATTTTGGAACCAGAGTTTGACTTAGTGTTTGACTAAACCAGACTAAGGGGGTAAGTCTAGATACTGGAAAATACTGGTGAAACTCTGCGGGTGAGGCAGCATTTATTGAGAGAAGGAATAGGCGACGTTTCGGGTCGAGACCCTTCTTCAGACTGATGTCGGGGGGGGGCTGGAAAAAGGAAGGAAGAGACGAAGACAGGAGACTTGTGGGAGAATTGGGAAGGGGAGGGGAAGGAGGGAGAAAGCAAGGACTATCTGAAATTAGAGAAGTCAATGTTCATACCGCCTGGGTGCAAACTACCCAAGTGAAATATGAGGTGCTGTTCCTCCAATTTGTGCTGGGCCTCACTCTGGCAATGGAGGTGGCCCAGGACAGAAATAATTCGGAATGGGAGGGGGAGTTGCAGTGCTGAGCCACCAGGAGATCAGGTTGATTAGCGCAAATTGAGCGGAGGTGTTGGGCGAATGGATCGCCAAGCCTGCGCCTGGTCTCACCGATGTAGGGAAGTTGAAATTGGTAGGTGACTCATGGATTTAGGCATTATCTATTCAAATGACTAATACTGGAGAAATTTACGATGTAGTGTTAGGCAGCAAATTTCACAAAAATTATGTAACTATCCATTTTACTGTGTGCATCGCTTATAAGTCTTTCAGGATCTTCTCAACTGACACCACCAGTCCAAAACTTTTCAATCATACACCACTTTTCCAAAGTAAGTAGTTAAGACCCATCGGTAAAGGTGCAGAGGACATCTTTCAAATTAATGTAATTTGGAGAGAAGACGTCCTGTTTTCACAAATACTGTTCGTTCCAGGTCACAATCACATCTCCTCAATCATTCTTTTATTAAGCACCAAAGCTTATGAGTCAAAAGACTATACATTCAAGTCCCACTTTAGAGTCCCGAATCCAAATTTTAGCGGACAATGCAGCGCAGATGTATGCTGAATTGTCAGCAGTACTACCTTTGAGATTAAATATTAAATGGGACCTATCTGCACTCATAGGTATGCATAAAACAGCATACAGCAAGTGTGCTGGTTAATATCCATCAGTCCACATCAAAATTGCTCAAAATTAATTGCACGTTACGCACAAATTGGCTATTTTGTTTCCGAGGTTTATAATAGTAACTGCACTGCAAGGGATGCTTTATTTTGGCAGAAAAGCACTTCAGGATATACCAAATTTGTTTTTTAAAAAAAGGTGCTTTGTCATCCTTCATCTACATGCATGTTCACGGTCACAATCATAACACTAGCAGAACACCATACAGAAATTAACCAGTATATGTTTTAACAAATGACTACAGTATCTGATTCTAAAGCTGACCAGAGTAAATATAAAGAGTAACAGAAAATGTATATGCTGAAAATCAAAGTACAAACAGTTGGTAACACTCAGCAGGTCAAGCAACATCTGTGGAAAAAGGAACAGTTAAACCTTAATCAGAAATTGGTAGTAAAAATGGCTTGGGCAAACGTCTTAATCAGGTTTAGAAACTGTTTTGAATACTGCAGGACTAATGGCCAGATGCTGGAAGATGAGATTAGGCTGGCAAATGTTACAATCAGCATGGTTCAATGGTCCAAAATGCCTCTGCATTGCCAGTTGCTATGACTCTTTGAAGCACAGCAACAGCCTAAACAGAGTCCTATCTGATGTAATGTTTTTTTTTGTTAAACATTTGTAGAAACAGATGACAAAATGCTTTGAGATTATAACTTGCTTACCACTCCAGGTAAACAGCTTTCTACCTCAGGGTTGGGCCCATCACTGTAGTGGTTGGCATGATTTCCAGGTGAGCCAGTTGAAGAATCAGATGAGCTATCGGGACTTGATGGCATATTTGAACTTATCTGTGTTAGCTTGGCTGTAATAAGCTACAAAAAAAAAGAAAAGAACCATTCATTAAAACAGATGTAATACAATAGTTATCCTTCAATAGGTAATTTTAAATGTTTTATATGGTACAATTTACTACTTGAGTACTTATTAATCTTTTTCTGCTTCTATTTTTGTTCAATTTTGTATCTCGATTCTGGTCACGCCAACTCTGATTCGCACCAATTCTGACGTGCTATTTTTGATAAAAAGAAAAGTAGTTCCGTGCAGAGCCGAGGCATCAGCATTTCTGTAATAGGTTTCCTTCAGCTATTGCTTTCCACCTTACAATTTATTGCTGTATCCCCATGAAGTGAGATACAGTTTGTGGAACTTTTGTTCAGGTGGTAAA
The DNA here is from genome assembly GCF_028641065.1 of Leucoraja erinaceus. Taxonomy (NCBI): domain Eukaryota; kingdom Metazoa; phylum Chordata; class Chondrichthyes; order Rajiformes; family Rajidae; genus Leucoraja; species Leucoraja erinaceus. The sequence continues at coordinate 24,803,989 of NC_073389.1, read as the reverse complement.
AATTGACTGAATTGATCCTGAATATGGGTGCTGTCTGTATGGAGTTTTGTTTTCTCATTTATAACATTGTTTACAGAGTACTATGTTTACATATTCTGTTGTGCTGCTGCAAGTAAGGATTTCATTGTTCTAACTGGGACGTGAGAGAATAAAGCACTCTTGACTTACGTCGCTGATGCGTGGGATAGAACTAGTGTGCGGGTGATCGGTGGTCGGCGTGGAATCGGTGAGCCGAAGGGCCTGTTTCCACGCTGTATCTTTAAATTAAACTAAAAACACTAAAACCAGAGGAAATCCAAAGAAGGGTTTCTACCCAAAACATCACCCAATTTCTTCTATCCAGAGATGCTGGCTGCTCCATGGAGATCCCCCGCACAATTAAAACATGGAATAGTCTTCACCCTACCATAGGTATCCAACCAGACGCAACTAAATTTAAGGTAGCTCTTTTTCCCCAAAGACCCTTTTTTGCTTGTCCAAGTCAAGAGTCAAGAGAGTTTTATTGTCATGTGTCCCAGATAGGGCAATGAAATTCTTGCTTGCTGCAGCACAACAGAATATGTAAACATAATACAGAACAGTAGATAAACGTTCAGTGTCTATATACTATAGATCATATATATACACAATAAATAAACAGATAAAATGCAATAGGCTGTTATTTTGCAGTTTGGAGTTTGGTGGTGGTGATTCCACCAGTTTAAATTCCATTTCGAATATTTTTGGAGGACCAGGAAACCAAGAAGCAAGAGTTACTCCGGGGAGTTACTCCAGCTCCAGGGAGTGATTCTGCGTTGGTTTTCAGCGGTCGCAGTGAGGCAGCCACCGGACAGCAATGGCGGCCAGATCTCCCACAATGCAAAGGGAGGGAGAAAGTGGCCGACGCCGACCAGTTGCCGTGGCAGTGCGCATGTGCAGGGCCGCACATGTGTACTACCACGGCCGATGATGTTATGGCCGTGGTTGTGCGCAGCTGCAGGGGGAGGATGTGCAGGCCATGGCAGTGCGCATGTATAAGGCGGCCGACCGTGCCGAGCGGAGACCTGGGAGCCGAGCGGAGACCCGAGAGCCGAACACGGATGCAGGCGGAGACGGAGAGTGACAGAGAGAGAGAGATAGAAAGGGGGCCCGCTCAGAATTAAATGATAGGTGTCCCGGGTGCTTGGCAAGACGGGCAAAATGGCAGGCCTTTTAGGTTGCCCGGAGGGACTATAGATTGCCATTGGCACCCAGGCAACCACTAATTTCGAGCCCTGCATCAGTAATGTATCGTTCTGTTATAATAACTCTTTAGTGCTGACTATATTCATGCTCTCATTCCTGGAAATGAATGCGTTTCAGCATGACTTTTGTGTCAATCTTGATCAATCCTATGACTTCAAAGCATTATTTTAAAATAAAAACAATCTCCTAGGTCAAAGATCTCAGCACCAGAAATGCAACATGTACAATTGTCAAATGAAATTAGATATTTATTTTCACTTGCATTAGAATTATTTCTAACAAAATTATTTCCAAAATTTCCTGACAAATCTTCCCACCAAAATGTTAGTATTCAAGGAGGGAAATGTTACAGAAAAGGGGCACAATGTTAAAACAAAATGCCCAATTCAGAACCAAAATCTTCCACAGGCAATATTACTGTTGCATGGTTAACCATAACCAAGCAACACACCATCCCAATTAGCTTGGGGGTCATCGATACAACAACAACCCTAAAATATAATTTGATAATTGTGAAGCAACTTTCTCTTTTGTATAAAGTCAATGCTTCATAATTTTATGCACAAGTCAATTTTCTTGTGAGAAAGAAATGGAGAAACATTCTATAAATATTAATCTCAATTGAATAGTAGTAATAAAATGTAAAAATATAGCACTTGAATGCCTACAAGGTGTAAATTAAACCAGAAATGGGTTGCTTCAGTCTAGCTTTGACGGACTATAATTATAAATATATATTTTAATATAGTACTTACTGTTTTATCTTTCAGGTTTAACTGTCCAATCAATTTCCTATCATCAGCAGGGTCTACAAGTTCACCACCAATAAACAGTTCAACTTTTGTATGTGCACTGTTGGCTTTTATTCTACTCAGAATGCAGCGCCGAACAGACCCAATGGTGTCATTTGTGTGAGACCAAATATCCAAATCTTCCACTTGACGTCCTTGATTTGGAAACCGCACAACCAGTGACACATGTTTTCCACGAAAAGCTCTGTTTGGAAACAACTCAAATAGTTTCAAGATCTCAGCTATTACAAAATACTGGAAATCCAAAGTCTGAATATGCACAAGACATTATTAATTAGAGCAGTATAATTGCAGAATCGTTTTGTTCAAGTAAAAATGGCGATATTTCAGAATTAATGCAATTCATCAATCTGTGATCACAATTCGGATCCCATAATGTATTTAATTACATTGCAAAACTAAATTGCAGGCAGTCTTTTAGTCTTCTATTTCAGAATGGGGAAACCTTTTTGCTTTCTTCACCTGTTATCAATTGAACTAAACTTAATGTTTGTTGGATTATCTTACGAAGAGCAGATCTCCAGACAAAAAAAATTATAAGAAAATAGTTCCTCAAAAGTGCAATAAAAGAAAAACCTGACATTCACAGCTGATACTGTTTACAACTATGTAACAAAGGCTATCATGACTACATTGTGCAACATGAATTATAAATTTATATTTTAGATTACTTCAATATTGGTTAAATATTAAGAATGAAGTTTAACAAATTTAGTAAGATGTTCGCAAATAAAAATTAAAACACAAAGATAGAAAAAAGCTGATTGGGAACATGTGTGCTAATACTTTAGTTGATCAGCAAGTCAGAACATAAATTATTCTTTATTTTAACTTGAAAGCAGCCCTTCAAATATACATACCTAGACATGGGTAGAATTGTTCGTTCTTCATGGTAGTCACTGTCACATTCATTTATGTACTCCCGCAGCACTGTCAAGACACGTACCATCCGTATTGCCTCCTGCCTTGCACAATTAATACTGTCTTTATCGCCATCCAGTACACACAGCGTGTCATATGAGGCCTTCAATCGATCAAAACACGACTGAATAAAGTCTTCATGAATCTCAACCTAATTATGAAAATATTGGGAGCAGCTAGTCATTGCAAAAAGACAGGGTCTTGAACATGTTCAATTGGCTAAAACAACATTCACACATTTTGTTCTCCTTCTCCCGCTCGACCCTCCCCCCTCCCAAGCCCCGTCCCTCCCCTCCCCCGACGTCCCAATTTCATTATTACAACCCATGCATGGTTGTAATTCGTTTAAAGGTTTAAAACATTTTTTTTGTAGTACTGTGTGGTGAAACAGACATGTTCAAGTTCAGAATTACTGTACAGGAACGACCATACACAAGTTGTCTGTGGTTGGCTCTATCTATGACCCTTCAGGGTTTCTAACATCATTTACTCTGCCAGCCAAGTTGATAATACAGGAGCTCTGTAAGAAAAGACTCGGATGGGATGAAAACACAACCCAAACCTTCTCTCAATGATGGACAGGATGGTTAGAAAATCTCCCCAAGATGGCGGAGTTTAAAGTAGACCGGTGCATGAAGCCCACAAGCTTTCGTCAATTCAGATATGCACAGCTGCACCACTTTTCAGACGCCAGCAAAAGTGGCTACGGTACTGTTTCATATCTAAGACTGGAAGACGATAACAAAGAAGTGCATGTTGCATCCATAATGGGAAAATTCAGAGTGGCACCATTAATGCAAATGATGATTCCCAGAATGAAGCTTACAGCTGCAGTCCTAGCTGTCAGAGTGGACACAATGCTGCGAAAAAAATTAGTTTCAACTGGACAGATCCATCTTCTGGACCAATAGCACAACAGTGCTTAAGTACATCAACAAAGAAACCAAACACTTCCAAACATTTATAGCAAACAGGATCTCTTTTGTAAGGGATGCTACTGATGTATCACAATGGAGATATGTTGGCACAAAGAAAGATCCTGTAGATTAAGCCTCGAGAGGACTAACAGCAGACCACTTCTTAAGCTGCAAGTGATGGATCAAGGGACCAGAGTTTCTCTGTAAACCTGACAAAGAATGGCCAAAACTTCACTTGGAATCTGCAATCTCTGCTAATGATCCAGAAATCAAACAAGACATCACAATGAACGTCATTGTCAAAAATCCATTGAACCCCACAAACTCTCTGATCACCTATTTCTCATCATGGAAGAATCTGAAGACTGCTGTAGCTTGGCTTCTTAAAGTAAGGACAACACTCTCACATAGAAACATAGAAAATAGGTGCAGGAGTAGGCCATTCGGCCCTTCGAGCCTGCACTGCCATTCGATATGATCATGGCTGATCATCCAACTCGGTATCCCATCCCTGCCTTCTCTCCATACCCCCTGATCCCTTTAGTCACAAGGGCCACATCTAACTCCCTCTTAAATATAGCAGCTCTTGCAACTGACTTGACGGAGAAAGGAGATTCAGACTGCCGTGAGTAGCTTTGAAAAAAATCCTGGCAAATTAAAGGAAGAGGTTGAAAAGGAGATGTAATTCTTTAACGCAACACTCCACAGACAGTGTTTATGTCCTGAAGATCTTGTCCAAGCAGAAAGCGCAGTCATCTCTTTCAGTCAAAGACAAAGATTCAAGGAAGTACTATCAGTACTAGAAGCTGGTAAAAATGGTGCCAAAAGAATCAGTCATTTGTACAAGTTAGATCCGGTGCTGGATGATGGGCTTCTGAGAGTAGATGGTCTCCTGAATAGGCTAGCGATGCCTGAAGAGGCCAAACATCCCATTATTCTCGCGAAGGATCTTCACATATCAACACCACTGTTACGACATATCCATGAACAGCTCAGACATGGGCGAAGAAATAATATGCTGTCTCGCTTCCGTAAAAAATACTGGATTATCAAAGCTAACTCCATTGCAAGAAAGGTCATAACAGACTGTGTTGTGTGTAAACGACCGCGGGGAATAGTTGGAGAACAAAAAATGGCAGACTTGCCCCGGAGAGGATTCTACTAGACAAGCCTCCATTTACAGATGTAGGAGTAGATTACTTTGGTCCTATAGAGATCGAGAGAGGACAAAGTCTTGTTAAAAGGTATGGTGTAATCTTCACCTCCAAGGCAAGCAGGGCAGTACATCTTGAAGTTGCATCTACACTTGATACAGACTCCTGCATCCATGCATTACGAAGATTCATCTGTCGACGTGGTCAAGTTTCATCTTTAAGATCAGACAATGGCACAAATTTTATCGGAGCGGAAAGAGAATTGAGAGAAGCACTAAATGGCTTGTATCAGACCAAGATCCAGAGTGCTATGCTTCAGCGAGGGATATGGTGGTACTTTAACCCCCCAGCAGGATCCCATCACGGCGGTGTTTGGGAACGATTAATCCGCATGGTTCGAAATGTGCTGCGCTCTGAAGTTGAAGCAATTTTAAATGATCGACCCATTACCAAGAGTTCGATGACCCAATGGAACTGGAAGCACTCACACCAAACCATCTTCCTCTGTTGAAAGCCAAGCCAATACTAACACCTGGACTCTTTGTAAAGGAAGACTTGTACATTAAACGCAGATGGAGACAGGTGCGATATATGGCAGATCTCTTTTGGAAACGGTGGACACTTGCCTCTAATCCAATCTATTTGCTTGTCATGAACATCTCTAGATCAGATTACAACACAGGGGCACATCCAAGTTCTCAAAGTTGAGACTTAAGCATCCACTTATTTTCAGAATGTTTAAAACATTTTAAGAGCACAACAACTGTGATACCTTAAGTAGTAAACAATAATTTTGAAAATATCAGCACAAAAAAAAATCCATTAGTCTAACATCACAGAATACAATTTAATTAGGAGTAAAATTATCAGGTTAGAACACCTACTTGATTAACCTGCAACCTTGGCCCAAGATTTGTGTATATTTCCTTCAGCAGATCTATTGCTCGACTAGCAATGTCATCACTTCCTTGAATAACAACCTGTTGAGAACAGGCAATAATAAAGATACGACAAATTTGAGGCAAAAAGCCTTTTCATTTAAACTTTAAAAAAACCTTGGAAATATCTTCCATACATAGCCACCAAAACTATAGTTCTATCCACTCATTTTTCTTTGTTGGCACCTTTCCAATTCGTGTAATGCTGTTAAATTCATGCACATGAATAAGACCCATCCAAATGAAGAGCTGAACAGGAAAACCTATTTGTACCCAGCTCAACTAAGGATGTTGAGGTTACAATGAATACAGTGACATCTTGCGCAATGTCAACAATAGCATGACAGAATAAGCCTTTGTTAGGAGAAAAATGTAGACGTTCAAGCTATTCTTCAAACTGCATCCACTATTCTGAAATTATGCCAAGTTCTGGTTTGTCAAACAAGTAGTATCCTCATAGCATTCATCCTGCAAATCCTCTTAATATCCTCCATGTTTCAATTAGATCATTTATCCTTCTTCCCAACTCCACAGAGCATTAAGCAAACTATTCACCCTGATTCAACCAACTGAATATTCTGTTTAATGGCTCTAACATTAATTATTGTCCTACACTTAAACTGGATACGTTGCAATAAATAGCTCAACCTCAAAGAAAGAAAAAAAAGGAACCAAACCCTAACCCTGTTCTGCTATATACCAAGATTATGGCTGATTCTCCGCCTCCTCCTCTTTTCTGCTAAATTCTCATCTCTCATCGTATCAAAATCTAACCATCCCAGCTTTTATTGAACGTCTTGATTGCATATTCATGGCCTTCTGGTTAAAATTGCTGGGAATAACTGACCCGTTACCCACAGATTGTGACGGTACAAGATACTTCAGCCAGAGACAAGCTCATCTCACCTCCCAATTGTAATGGGTCTGAATGACATCATCGCTCATTCGTCTAAATCGTAGTGAGCACAAATCAATCCAACTCAATGTCTCACAGGACAAGCCCTCACTTTTATTAGTGTTGCACCATCTAAAAGTGCAAACTCAAATACAGAGAGAAAAACTGCCGGCATATACTCCAGGCATGGGCATGGTCTTACCAAAGTCTGGCAAAATTGCTGTAAGGCTTCCTTACTTTTGTACTCCATATTCCTATACAAATTGCTTTCCTAAATGTTCATGAAATCGGCACATTGAGAAGAAAATAATAAATAGGATACAGTAAACCATCATTATAATGGACCATGGGGGGGGGGGGGGGGGGGGGGGGGGGATGGTGCAATATCTCCAGGAAAAATCAAATCAGCTAGCTGCCCTGACTAAAAGCAGTACATAATACTTTATCAACGATAAAAGTACAATGATTGACATGAGATATATTGAACTAAATATTTATAATTTAGTAATTAATCTGATTATACAATGTATTATTGCACTGCTGCATGACGACTCTTTAATATAGAAACAAATCTACTCTAAAGCAAATCTACAGAGAACGGTGGAGGAATTATCACCTTCAATTTCAGCCAATTTTTTAAACAGACATCTTCAAACTTAGTTTCCGTTGTCTTGCTCCATAAGCCAACGTTCTTTGAGCAGACCAGCAAAAGCAACCCTTTAAATTTTGATTACGATTAAAGATTGATACTAGGCGTAAATTTTATTTTCCTTTGCATGCAGCATTCTTTCACATTTCAAGTTTTTTTTTTAGCTTAACTGAAATGTCCAATTTTAAAACTTATTGACAGTTCACACATTTTTTGTAAAATTTATCAATTGCCTACAGTTCATAAGTCATTGCTTGTTCTCATTTCACGTTTTTTCCTGCTCACCCATAAAAGCTAACTTGAAACAAAAATGCTGGAAATGTGTTTATCAATACCAAATGAGGTAAAACAGCATCAAGTCAATGTATCAGCAATCATAAATTGTTAGTTTTTAAAAAGCCATTCAATTATCAAAAGGAGGTGAAACCTGTCCTTACCCTCCATAGATATTCCAGCCCAATTAACTCAAGATCATCCATCATATAAGCACGACGTTTTGCTACTAGCTTCCCTTCTCGACAGTTCACAGCTTTGAAAAAACGTTCAAAGCACTTCATTCCATTTTCCGTTAAGAGAGAAGGGTCCAGTTGTAGCACATTGTTTTCAAAGAAGTCCTTGTTAATGTCTGGGTCTAAATCAGGCTCGTCTCCCATTAATTTTGAAAACCACTTAAAACAGGCTTCACGATCACAAAGGTAGACAGCATTTTCAGCCAAACACTTCCAGATCTGCTTAGCTTGAGGAGCACACAACCATAGCTGGCCATCCTTCAATAAAAATCTAAAGAATAAAACATACTTTGATATTATATTTTTGATTTAAAATTTTTTTATTGTTGGTGTCCAAAATCCCCCCAATGACATTGATCAAGTTTATAGGTTATGGACTTTCTTTATATTTCTTGAGATACAGCGTGGAAACAAGCCCTTTGGCCTACCGAGTCAACGTCGACCAGAGATCACTGTGTACACTAGCCTTATCCTATACACTAGGGACAATTTACAGAAGTGATTTAACCTACAAACCTGTATGTCTTCGGAGTGTGGGAGGAAATTGGAGCACCCGGAGAAAACCCTTGTGGTTACAGGGAGAACGTACAAACTCCATACAGACAGCACCCATGGTCAGGATCAAACCCAGGTCTCTGGCGCTGTAACAGCAACTCTACCGCCGTGCCACTGTGCCGCCCATTTCTATGTTTCAGCACTGTGAAATACACAGTTATAATTGAAGATAGACACAAAATGCTGGAGTAACTCAGCGGGACAGGCAGCATCTCTGGAGAGAAGGAATGGGTGACTTTTCATGTTGAGACCCTCTTCACACATAATTGCATAGGTTTGGCTGAGTATATTCTTTTACATTATTTTCCTACCTTATTCTTAGAAAATAACACATTTATTCGGTACAACACAAGTAAAACTGATCTTAAAATCTCAGGTCGTTTTAATTCTGTAACTACAAGAATACAGTTTCACATAGAGGTAATTTTCTTCCAACAAATCTGTTTCTACTTAATAACCTGGTAGAGTTGATAAATTGTCCAAATATATAACATTTCAACCAAAGAGACAGTGGCTGACTGTGCAAAAGAAATTTCAAAGAAAGATCCTCTTCATTTCATTCTCCAGAGTTCTCAGATTATAGATAGGCAGAGCTTCCAAATTTTGTCACAGATTTTCAGTATTCTACCTGAAAATCAGTATTTTGCTGAGGAAATCAGTATTTTTACGCAGTGCCATTTTGCTGATTTTTTTTTAATGTGCGGTCATACCAATGTAAGAGTACAAGAATGCATAACTTTGCTACCAATTGACATGTCTTCTACACACCTTACTTGACAGTGCATTCATTGCCATCTCTTTGTATACTTATGTTTGAATGGCTGCTTCCTGCTTTTAGCACCAGATGATGATGTAGAAGCCATTTTGAAAGCCACCCTCTCCCTCTCGCCCTCCCCCTTTCCTCCCTCTCTCCTACCTTTTTTCTCCCTCCCTCCCTTATTCCCTCCCAACCCTCTCCGAACAGTCTGTGACCCATAGCGCTGTGGCCATAGCGCTATGTGTAAAGGCAATAGCGTTTCAGCTGGTAGCGCTATAATTAGAACCCATAGCGCTATTCGTTTAAATTCCCACACGCTAAACTGACAGTGCTGTTTAAACTTGTAGCGGGACAGGCAGATCAAAGCTTACAAAAATAATCATCCAGATCTTGAAATTTAAAATACTAATAGTTTTAATCTGCTATCATTTTTAGAGTTACAGTATGACTTTTTATATCCTTGATTTTTTAAGCAGCAAGTCGGGCCGATTTAAAAAAATCCGTATTTTACAAAGCAAATCCGTACAGCCGTATTCTTATCGCATTTCCATACAAAATACGGGAAATCTGTACTACTTGGCAGCTATGGAGAGGGCTGTGGAAAAATGGATCAATCTGATATGTGGGGCACCCTTTAGTATATGATTCAAATTCGCCTCAACAAATTTAAATCCCATCTTCCAAATATGATCGAAGTCCTGATGAAACAGAGCTTTTAGTTTCATATTTTTCAACTATGGAATTATTTACTTTTGCACATCCAGCCAGATGGAAACATTTTTTCCTCTTTGTACAATACAAAGCTGATTCCCTTATTTACTGAAGAAAATAAATGTAATTTCCCCATTGTTCCCACACCAAAAAAACCCCGTTAATTTGTTGTCTTTGGAGGTTTAAAATCTGAAGTGGCATATTTTGTATTTTGTATTTTGTAATTCTTATTTTAGCTACAATACATTCCCTTGTGAATTAACAACAAAAAAACTTTACGTTTATGCTTACCAAATAGATTTGACATATAAACTATCTCACCTCAAGAAATTAAGTCTTTCTTGGACTTCTTGCACGTGACTATAGCGGCTTCCTGACCTTACGGTTTGTGGATCATACTCTGGGTTCTCTGCAAGATGCACAATCTCGATTAATGCACAGGAAATTCACTGGATTCGCAATGAAAAAAGATTGCATGAGGAAATACCATCAAATCTCATTCATTTGAATGCCAAAACCAAGTAAAATGTTGGTAATATTTTAACAAAGATTAACATAAAAACATCTCAGGATCAATGTATGTTTGATAATAGCGCATGGTGAATCCATTAATACATGTTATACTTTGAAAAATCGAGTCAATACAAAGGCAAATCAGACTTCGGTTAAACCAGGGAAACTCAGAATTTGATTGTATACAGCAGCAGCCACATAGTGATTGGTCTTCATTACGTACAATGATACATGCACAGTTAACACAAGGATTAGAACACTCTGGAGCCACTTATGAAAGGACACAATTTATTTCTACCATATATAATTTGATACTCATTTTTGCAAACACTTTTATAGCCACAAATTCAATAATTTGTTACTAGTTTATTTACGAGGCATTAAATTATAAATAGTCAGTTTTCCACAAGTTAAACTAAATTTTAACTGGACAATACCAGATACTTCCTGCTACATTTCCACAGCCACTTCTCACCTTAGCAATTAACTCCACCAGCCTTTGAAATGTACTCAAGTCAGCAAGACAAAAAATTAATAGGAACCCGAGGGTCAATTTTTTCCACAAAAGAGGCAGGTGGATATATGGAACGAGCTGCCAGAGGAGGTAGTGAAGGCAGGTACTATAACATTTAAAAGATATTTGGACAGGTACATGAATAGGAAATGTTTAGAGGGATAGGGGCCAAACACGGGTAGGTGAGAGAAACACACACCGGCATTTAGGTTGGCATGGGCAGGTTAAGCTGAAGGGCTTGTTTCCATGCTGTACGATGCCATGACCCCCTAATGGTCTGCACTTGAATGGACCCAATATATTCAAATTAGAACTAAAGGGTCCTCATGGAGACCCCAGCAGCTGTGTCCTACACGCTGGTTTCACAGAACTACAGCCTCCTAAATGGAACATCCAAATGATCAAAAAATTGCTCCTTTCAATTATCTAATTAATAAAGACAACTCAACCCATGAAGGATTGAAGTACGTCAGGTGTGAAACCAGATCCCTAGACCTGTGAGGCTACAGTATGAACAAGGGTCATTATTATTGCCATAGAGGGAGTGCAGAGAAGGTTCACCAGACTGATTCCTGGGATGTCAGGACTGTCTTATGAAGAAAGACTGGATAGACTTGGTTTATACTCTCTAGAATTTAGGAGATTGAGAGGGGATCTTATAGAAACTTACAAAATTCTTAAGGGGTTGGACAGGCTAGATGTAGGAAGATTGCTCCCGATGTTGGGGAAGTCCAGGACAAGGGGTCACAGCTTAAGGATAAGGGGGAAATCCTTTAAAACTGAGATGAGAAGAACTTTTTTCACACAGAGAGTGGTGAATCTCTGGAACTCTCTGCCACAGAGGGTAGTCGAGGCCAGTTCATTGTCTATATTTAAGAGGGAGTTAGATGTGGCCCTTGTGGCTAAGGGGATCAGAGGGTATGGAGAGAAGGCAGGTACGGGATACTGAGTTGGATAATCAGCCATGATCATATTGAATGGCGGTGCAGGCTCGAAGGACCGAATGGCCTACTCCTGCACCTAATTTCTATGTTTCTAAGGGTCTCGACCGGAAACGTCACCCATTCCTTTTCTCCAGAGATGCTGCCTGTCCCGCTGAGTTACTCCAGCTTTTTGTGTGCGTACAGTGGGTACAGAATGATGTTCTGTGACACCATGGCAAATATGTGGAATACATTTACAAGGAAAAAGTGAACTCTGGATCATACAATAATGAAAAAATAAAATGAATCTTCTTAACAGGATATATTAAGAAATTAAACTCTTCAGTTAGAGCGCAAAAGGATCAAAATGTGGATATATCCCTTTTTTACAGATCAGCAACACCAGCCAAAGCAGAAAGATTTGAAAAGGTGTTTTCAAACGGTTTGTTAATGAATGACAACACTTTAATTGCAATTAAGCCCCAGATAATTAATTTTGGCAAAATCAAAATGGCAAATTGTAATATAATTCTCAATGGCCAAATGGATACCACTGCCCTTATAACCATTATAAGCATGTTAAAAATGCTGTGGATGATGAGACTCAAGCTACATCAAACCTGTATATATTGATGCTGAGTGGTTGGCAGTAACCCATGGTAATGTCAACCAATTTCTGCCCTGCTGCCCCACAGCCAGATGCCATTGGTGCTCTTTTTAGTTCAGGTGACCAAGTTAGACTGAAATTACGTGGTCGGTTTCAGGTTCACATGAATTACAAATCAAATACATACTTGGATGCAGGCAAGCCTCCACAATTTCACCATGTCCACTGTGTTTAAATTGTCCAAAGATAAGTAGCCAGAAAGCAGAGGGAGAATCAAATCAAGCCTAGCTTTCAAAAAGACATGTCTTCATTTGTATGATTTATTCATCATGACTGGATATTGTCAGGGATGCAGGTAATGTCAAGCAATTACGTGGTCGGTTTCAGTTGCATCAACATTTCCTTTTTTCCCACCCAAACATCTGATTTTCTGCAGTTATTCAGACAAGAAACAAAATAAATATCTTTCATCAACTGAGTTTTTCAAGAATAATTTCTGACCCATAATCTTCAAACTCTGTTTTGCTAACAAGTAATATTTAAATCAGAGAGTATCAGTCACATCATACTGATCATTGTTCCCCGAAGGTTGGTTGAGAGTAGCAGTTGATATCAGGATCAGAACTGGGCTGGAAACATAGCTGAACAGCCTTCAACATTCACATAATGAAAACATGGATTAAAGCCACTCATGGATTTCTGTTGCTTGCTATGTCATCTTGCTAGCAGATGACATGATAGCAAAAGAGAGAGCCAAACGACTGCCACGTGCACATTACCACAAGTCCTTGCCATGTGGCATAATCGCCAGCAGACTAGCAGCGTGTAAAGAGGCTCTTTATTTGGCTCAACTCTGGGGCCAGCTCCTCTTCACCACAATCACAAGTGGAGGAAAGCAACACCCCTTTGCTGTTGTGCTGTATTTCACCAACTATATTCCTCTGGCAAAAAGTCAATACTCAGGCTCTGCATGAAGCACAAGTGCCTCAGGTAATCCTGCAGCTGGTCAGAGTTCACATTTAAACAGTCTGCTCTATCCAATCCCAATTCTTAAACCTAAATAAGCTATGTGCGTAGTCCTTTCAACACCCATGTGATATGTTGAGTAATTAAGGCCTTTATTTTTGTTCCAAGCTTCAAATTCCTTCGTAAAGAATACAATGACAAATATTTCAGAGCAATGGAACTAAAGAATACTCACCTGTCAGACAAAACTGAGTTTTGTTGAAACATAGAAAATAGGTGCAGGAGTAGGCCATTCAGCCTTTCGAGCCTGCACCGCCATTCGATATGATCATGGCTGATCATCCAACTCAGTATCCCATCCCTGCCTTCTCTCCATACCCCCTGATCCCTTTAGCCACAAGGGCCACATCTAACTCCCTCTTAAATATAGCCAATGAACTGGCCTCAACTACCTTCTGTGGCAGAGAATTCCAGTGATTCACCATTCTGTGTAAGAAATTATTTTCTCATCTCGGTCCTAAAATACTTCCCTCTTATCCTTAAATTGTGACCCCTAGTTCTGGAGGAATAGAAAGATTTCAATTTGCATAACACAAAACACATACCACATATACTCATCACAGTTGCTGGAATGCATTCTGTCACATAGGTGACACAGACCCTCTGGAGGCCACACATTATCCACACCCTGAGGAAGGAAAACCCTGACAGTCCACAATACTGACTCAAAGAACAAGATTCATGGACTGTCAAACATGGATAAGGAAATCTTGACCTCTGGTATTGAAGTTTTCACATTCTACTTATGTAGGTTTCCTCTATTTGCTCCATTTTTCTGCTACGTCCCCAAATTGTGTAGTTGGGCAAATTAGCCACTAAAGTACTCGTAAAGTGTAGGTCAGTGTTTGAATTTGAGACGAGTTGTTAGGAAAGCAGGGCGAATAAAATTGGATTTGTGAAAATGGGGGGCTTAGTAATCGATGTGGACTTTGTTTCCATGCTGAATGACTTTACAATACTTACCCCATCACACTAGTCACTTTGTGCATCGTTCTACTTGTCACATCTATTCACTTGCCACCTCAAATTGTCCAATAATACCGTCTCATGACATGCCAATAGCATAACTACTCACGAAAGTTGACTAAATAGATGGTTTAGATGGTCATCAGGAAGGAGGGTGATTTACTGTTGAATTGAGAATTATTTTGAGCATGGTACTCTGGGAAGCCAGATATTCTGCAATTCCTAAATGAAAATCCAGCAACTTTGAGTGCAAACCAGTTAGGTTTCTTGGGTAGACACAAAACACTGGAGTAACTCAGCAGGACCGGCAGCATCTCTGGAGAGAAGGAATGCGTGATGTTTCGGGTCGAGACTCTTCTTCAGACTCTAGTCTAAGGGTCTCGACCCGAAATGTCACGCATTTCTTCTCTCCAGAGATGCTGCCGGTCCTGCTGTTACTCCAGCATTTTGTGTTTACCTTTGATTTAAACCAGCATCTGCAGTTCTTTTCTACACACAGTTACGTTTCTTCATTCATATCTCATCTTGTATGCCCAACATTATATTTGACCTCAAGAAAGACAAAATGCTGGACTAACTCAGCGGGTCAGGCAGCATGTCTGGACAGGTAAAATTTGGGGTCTCGACTGCAGTTACTCCAGAATTTTGTGTCTTTCTTTGGTAAACCAGCACCTGCAGTTTCTTGCTATTATATTTAAAGATTGTACTTGAAACACTACAAATAAAAAAGATAATTTAAAATCGAAAGTGAACAATATTGTTCAGTTCTTCTCAGCATTCTTTGTTCAGTTTCTTGACCACTTGCTTCCACCAATGTACTTGCAGTTCAGGTTGCAATGTAGCAGATTCCTGGAGCTCAAACTTAGCAATCTCTGGTTTGATGAAAAATAATCTGTTTACTCGTGTTCTTATTTTATGAAAGCGGAATTCTGTATTTTATTTTTCTATTTGTCTTTTTTGAAACGATCACAAATTTTACCCAAATTAACACTCAATTGCAGAATTCAATCTTTGATATGGGAATCCAGTTCTTCACAAATTAGATTTAACCCAGTGATATTGATATTGGTTGATCATTGTCACGTGTGCCGAGATACAGTGAAAAATCTAAAACCAAGGTACAATATTTAACATTTTATTTCCACAACATTATTTTCTTTACCTTTATGAAACTGCCGTATGTTCTCCATATATGCAGATAGGTTTTCAGCTACCAAGGTAACCAACGAATGATTGTGTTGAAGCTGGTTAATCAAATCATGCCGATAGAACACATGAGGACTCCTTTGGGTCTGACTACAAAGAAAACATACGTGTTAATCAACATCATTGGACATTAAAGTCACTTCGAATAAACATACAAAGACGACTTGCGTTTAGAAATTCACTCTCACAGAATTCACAAATTGTGACTCAAAAATCCAAGAGAAGGAATAAAATTTGCCCTCATGGAAATAATGTAAAAATAAATATTTTCATTAACTCATTCCTTGACTCTTATAAAGGCGACACAACTTAATGGAAAAATCACGATACCAACTGTTTTCTAGGAATGTAAGCACCCACTCCGGAATGCAAGGGTGGCCTGTATAAATAACCTTGGCAACAGAGAGATGGTGTGTTAAGTGTGCCAAGTCTGCAAATTGAGCCAGTGCTTTGACAAGAAGGTCAAGGCATTGGCCAATGGTGGCAGATAGTTTTTCTGATATAAATTGTAAACATGTTAAGAACATGTAAACATATAAAGAACTGTATAGACACAGTTTGGTGTTCAAAGTCAGTTTTAATCATCAATCATGGTGGTGCTGTACATAACGTTGTTAATTCATCTCTACCACCAGTGCAACTACGTAACATGGGAAGTGAGTGTTAATATAAAGTGTACCGTAAGGTGGAGTTAATGTTAATGCATTACTCTGATTGGTTCACATGCAATAACCAATCTATATCCTTTCCCGTAGAGAAAGAAAAGTTATTCACTAGTTGTTAAAACATATGAGGTTAATATACTCGCAGTACCTGTTAGGAGGTCTGCTAACCCTCCCCGAACGCGTACGGACAAACCCTTCCCCCTCCGTTCCAGAAAGGTTAGTAAGGCTGGGTGGTGGAGAACCCAAGAAGGAAAACGCAGCCGGGGAGCCTGGAGAGAAACAACGGGGCAAGCGTGCAGGACTTGGGGCACTGGGAATGACTAGAGGCCTAGGGGATGAGGGAACCGAACGATGCGGGGAAAACATGCGGGGGTCAGGGGGTCTGGGACAGACAACAGCAGCAGGCGCCTGGAAAACCAACGGCGGTGCGAAATGACCGGAAAGAGATGGTCATGGTTCGTTCACGGGCCGTAGATGTTGACGGCTGCGCCGGTACAGGACACCATCGACGTTGACAAGGTAGGAACGAGGTTCCTTTGCTGGCCCCTCAACAAAACCCAGTCGGGTATGTCCAACTGCAGTCTGCAAGCGAACCACTTGACCTTGCAGTAACGGTTTGAGTGGTTTGCTCCACCTGTCATAGGAGCGCTTCTGGACACCATGTTTCTCCTGGATGCGCTTCTGGACCGCAGCTGGTTTGAGCACCTGCGGCTTCAGCTGTTACTGGGCGACGGGGAACTGGGGCCGTGTCGTGCGAGACATCAGCCGCTGGGCGGGAGAGCCTAGAACACCATCCCTGGAAATGTTTCTCAGGTTTAACAGATCCAGGTAGACATCGGAATTGGCAAGATGCGAACATTCCATTAACTGTTTTGCGCTCCTGACGGCTCGCTCAGCGAGGCGGTTGGATTGAGGGTATTCGGGGCTGCTGGTTACATGCTGAGAGTTCCAAATTCTGGCAAAGTTTTTAAATGCCTGGCTGATGAACTGTCTCCCGTTGTCAGTTTGCAGTCGAACTGGTACGCCATGTACAGATAAGTTTCTCTGAAGCTTTTGTATAACCATCTCAGACGTAATGGTAGGCAGCAGATCAAGTTCAAACCAATTGGAATAGGAATCGACCAGAACTAGGTAGTGTTTACCATGCCATTCAAAAATATCCGCAGCGACGGATGAGCAAGGTAGCTCTGCAGCGGGTTGTTGCAGGAGAGGCGGTTTCTGTTGGTGGGGTGCCAGACTGTTGCAAATGGGACAGGATGCCGTTTTTTCACGTATGCATTAGGTCATTCCTGGCCAGTAAAACATGCTTTGGGCACGGGTAAGCGTAGCCTCAGTACCAGGGTGGCCGCTGTGGACTTCTTTGCAGTATTCATCATGCAGGGATGAGGAAATCACAACTTTGTGACCCTTGACAATGATCCCGTCTTGTAACACTAGTTAATCGCAAACTAAGAAGAATGGCTGTGTATCCAGTGGAGTGTTGGATTGTTTTGCAGGCCAAACACTCTTGATAATGGAGGAGAGCAGCTGTAGCGTTCTATCAGCTGTAGCATTCTATCAGCTGCTGTGTGTTCCGCCAGGCGAAGCAGTCGTTCCGTAGGAACAAAGTCGACTTTAAGTACAGCAAGCCCGTCGCACTCAAAGGGATGTTGTTCGCAGGACACCCGTGGCGCTCGAGAGAGAGAGAGTGTCGGCCATGAGCATATCTTTGCCCTTTTTGTAAACAATATGGAAATCAAAACGCTGGAGCTGCATCATCATGCGCTGCGTGAATAGGTTTGTTCAGGATGGTAGAGTTAAGAACAAATGCAAAAATAGACTAGTTGGATGTGGTCAGGTTTCAACAAGTAGCACACACAATTTTTCTCCAAAGATTCAATACCCTAAGTAAAGCAATTTCTATGCACCTCAGTTTTAAATGACCAGCCTCTTATATTGTAACAAAAATTGAATTCCTGGAGGAACTCAGTGGACCAGACAACATCTGTGGAGAAATGAAAGACAATGACAACCTTCGGGAGAGAGTCTATCCAAATATCCTTGACATTCAATGGCATTATCATGGGCCCCACTCGCAACATCCCAGACAGGACAAGGGGGAGGTCTTGGTTACCATTAACCATAAACAATTGGACTGGCCAAAAAATAGTGCAGCACCAAGAACCTTTCATAAATTTAACAACTTGCAGAGCGCAAATCTGATTCCTATTCCCTACCAACTACAAAGCACAAGTAAGGAGTGTAATAAAACACACTCATCTGGATGAGCTTAGTTCCAAAAACATATCTTGGATCAAAATAATACACTTGACTATCATCCCATTCACCATCACACATTCCCCTCCCACCCACCTCCCATAGTTATAGCGCTTACCATTTCAAAAACTGATGGCAACTCCCTGCAGTTTATCTCTAGAAGAGTCGCAATCACACAACATCAGAAGCTGCAGCTTTGATTTACTCTGATAAGTATAAACACCATCCCTTCATCAACGTTGGGGCTAAATGTTGAAAATCTCCATCTAACTCAACTTCACAAAAACAGCTGTTCAAGGAGGTTCATCAGACCCTGTTCAATTAGGAGCGAGTAATAGAAGCCAATGACGTTGATAATAGACATGTTAATAAAGTTGTAATAATCTTTGTGTGTAGAAAATACAGCAACAAGTTCGTCCATAAAATGCTCCCACAAATAGCACTGAAGTAAATGATCAGATCATCTGCTTTAGGCGTTAAAGGATAATTATTGTTAGGTTGCCTGGAGAACTACTTGCTTTTAAGCAATGAAGTTGCATGGATACGAAGGATCTCACAAGACAACAGGTTTGGCATAGAACCCTTCCTGAAAGATAGCATTCTTTCATACTGCATAGAAGTTCTAGCCTACATTAGATACTCTTATCTCTTTGGGGCTAAATGCACAGACTGATAAACTCAAGAAACACGAGAACTGGCGCTGGTGTTAACATTATTACACCAACTGCATCTTTTGAATCAGATGGTGTCTCTGGAATTAAACCTTGAAGTCAATGACAAAACATCCCAAGAAGTATGCAAAAAATTATCCCAAAATAGCCCAGATAAAGGAAATCAAACCTTGTGTGGCCAAATTTAGAACGTCACTGATGAGAGCTGCAGCAGAACAATGGGCTTGGAAAATTGTTGGCTGAAAATTGGACCTCATAACAATACTGTAAGTAATTTTGATTTGCTTGTTCGAGGTGGCACCAAGATGCTAACGCAACCAGGTATTCACAATTGAATGCTGCAGATTGATACAGACTATGGTCCAGGACTATATGCTGAAGCACAGTGCAGTCACCTCATAAGGGATTAGTTTAACCTGCCATCATGTTTGGCACTGACATTGTGGGCTGAAGGGCCTGTTCATGTGCTATACTGTTTTATGTTCAAATGTCTCTGGGGAACGTTGTACAAAGAGGGGCTGCAACCTGTGCAAAATCCACTTTAACAGCGTGACCTGGAGTAAAGGATAACTGATGGTCTGTTCTTGTAATACAAATGAAGTTATACAACTTATACTTATATAATTGCAAATTTTATGAAGAAAGTAATATTTGGGAAATAAAAACACACAGGATACTAAATAAGGGACATGTCTTCCTCATTGTCTGCTCCTGGACCATGTTGCCTGTATTTTCCAAACGGAAGATCAAACAGAACAAGTTGTCTTACAACTTTAGGCTGTGCACGCCATATGCAAGAAGAAGATTGTCTTTTCGCCAAAACGGTACTCGATAGTGCTAATATTTATGCAGGTTCTTACAGCTTTTTCCCCGTCGTCGATCTAATAAGTTTCCTTCAGATTTGATGTTATATTTCACAAGTTATTGATATTTAAAGTAAAAATAAACCCCCAACTTAAACAAGATTTTTACTGTCAAAATCCTTCCTGCCAGCTTCCAACAAACTTTGATTCCAAATTGCAATACAGGAACACTCTGTGCTTCCACCATCACAGTCCTCAACCCAACATTTGCAACAATGTTGCCATCATACAACACTTACTCCAGCTCCTGGCAGCAAGTGCTTCAACAGGAAGGGGGATGATGAACTGGTATTGCATTTGGAAGTGCTGCGGCAGGCAGGGGAAGTCCAATTGGATTGTTTTATTTAGGTCCAGTGCTGGGGGAGTGGTGGAATCTTATGTTGGGGAACGGGTTGAGTTGGGGGACCACGCCTCCCGTGGGGGCTTCGGGTTAGTGGTGGAATATTGCATTGGGGAAACAGGTTGCGTTGGGGGACCAGGCCTCCTGTGTGACAGGGACCCAACGGGTCCCAGTTGATCTAGTATATATCTATATTACTAAAACTCTGTTCTTGACCGGTTTCGGCGATCTGTGCTGCGATTTCCGAGAGAATGCCGCCACCTACGGCCGTCATTTTTGGCCACCTCGCTCAGAGCCCCTCTCCGCCGTATGTGTGCCGAGGATATTCCCCATCGATGAAATATGACAGAGATATTAATGTTTTTACTAAATTCCCCATTCTCTCTGCTGCCCCCGCTGGAGGCAGGGGAAGGGACTATAAAACCAGGAAGTGGTGTGCCTCAATTAGTCTCTGCAAGCTGGAGCTCTGTCAATTAGTCTCTGTCACTCTGAGCTCTGAATGACACTGAACAAATGTCTACAGCACTGTGAGTACCCTTAATTTGGTTTGAAAATGAAAATATAGTTAGTTTGAAGTAAAAAAGCACAGCCTGCAAATGGTTGTTTGGGTTGAATTAAAAAGGGACTCTCTCTCTCTCTCTCCTCTCTCCTCTCCTCTATCCATCCCCTATCCCTCCCTTCCCCTCTTTCTCTCTCCCTCCCCCCCCTCTCCTCTCCCCCCCCCCCCCCCTCTCCTCTCTCCCCCCTCCCCTCCCCTACATCACATTAAATCTTAATGCAATTGCATTTTTTTAAAAGTTTAAAATGATCTGCACAGTGAGTGAGTGGTGGAAACGGGTTGCGTTGGGGGAATGGGCGAGTGATGGAAACAGGATGCGTTGAGAGAACGGGTTACATTGGGGGAACGGGCGATCGGCGTGATTGGCTCCGGGGGGCGCCTGTCTCTGGGGTGAGCACCAATGCCCTCCCGTGTGACGCTGCATACCCCCCCCCCCCCCCCCCGCACGTTGGCGGACAGGGCCCAACGGGTCCCACTTGGTCTAGTTAAAATTTAAAATGTTACAAATTCAAAAATTAAAAACACATATAAAATTAATTAAAACATTTTTCTGAGAGCCAATTTCTGCCATGTAATTTATGCTGTGGGCAGAATTCCTATTCTGATATCTGAAAATGAGTACAGGTTTGCACTGCCCTTTCTTGGCAAACATCATAGCAAGCAGACAAACACAGTGTGGGAATGTTGTGGTTGATAGTGAACTGAATAGAAAGCTGTGCACCAGCCTGTGCTTTGGAATTGTTTAGTTATAGCATGCTTATCTATTGAACAGAAAAATTGTCCTAATGCACATGAGTCTGCAACTCGACTATTAAAATCAAAATTTATATTTCCAAAATTTGTCTACTTTAACACGTAAAACATTTTATTTATTAACTACATCTTATGAGATTTACCATCTTGCCTTTTAAATCTAAACAGGTAGATTAATTCTTTACAATGCATTTTAAATCTGCAGATAGCTGCCACATATGAAGAGAAACTAACTAAAAAGAGCTTTAGTGTCTCATGTCTAAAGACATGTCTAAAGATGTAAACTATCACAATCTTAATTAAACACCATAAAAATAAATATTTAAAATGTTTTTAATTGAAATAATCTAGCTTGTGACAATGAACGTAATAAAAGGACATTCAAAAAATTTAACCCGATGTTAGATGCAAAATATCAATAGTTCTGGAAGAGCGGGCTCCTTCAGCATTCCGCATGACAAATTGTGACCAGTCTTTATTCTTACCTTAAATTTTGTGGTGCTTCGCCAAATAAACTACAGATTTCCCTAATTTGTTTCAAAGCAGGAATGACCCATTTGTCATTTGTACGGAGTTCCTCCACAAAACGATCTATCCACTGAATCTTTTGAGTATCCCGATCCTATTTAAATAACAGCTTACATTAGTTCTAAAAAGATTGCAGAAAGTTTAACAAACTTCCACCAATAAACATTGATAATGACAAATCCCCACAAAGATACATATGCTTTATGGCACGGCAGTGTGCAGTGGTGGAGTTGCTGTCTTACAGCGCCAGAGACCCGGGTTCGATCCCGACTACGGGTGCTGTCTGTATGGAGTTTGTACGTTCTCCCCGTGACCTGCCTATGTTTTCGCCAAGATCTTCTGTATCCTCGCACACTCCAAAGACGTACAGGTTGGTAGGTTAATTGGCTTGACATAGGTGTAAATTGTCCCTAGTTTGTGTAGGATAGTATTAATGTGCGAGGAATCACTAGTTGGTGCGGACTCGGTGAGCCGAAGGGCCTATTTCCGCACAGTATTTCTAAAACTAAAAAAAAATAAAACTTTCTTACTGACTCAGTTTTCTTACAGCACGTTTTAGTTTGAAACTAAAACTGCATGTAAGAGATGGGGAACAGCTACAAGTCACAAAGCATCAATAGTGAACTGGCAAGTGACTGTATGTCAATCTTAAAACAAATGTAAAGGTTAGACGAATGGAAGGAGAAGTATATCTATAGCTCAGTTTGCTGCAACTTTGAATTTTTTTGCTGAAAACAAATTAAACCCAGACGGGTCACTTTAATGACATCAACAATGAGCAGTAAAGTATGCTTTAATCACTTTGCCTAGCTAGTTTTTAAATGTAATTTATGGTCACGGATATTTAATCATGATAGTTAAAACTGAGTTTTTCCATTCACAGGGGTTACTTTGGTATGAATCCATTCAAAAATACAACAGGAAGAGGCTATAAGGGAAAATAAAGTGGAATACTTACAGTGCCCTCCATAATGTTTGAGACAAAGACCCATCATTTATTTATTTGCCTCTGTACTCCATAATTTGAGATTTGTAATAGAAAAAAAATCACATGTGGTTAAAGTGCACATTGTCAGATTTTATTAAAGGGTATTTTTATACATTTTGGTTTAGCTATATAGAAATTACAGCTGTGTTTATACATAGTCCTCCCATTTCAAGGCACCATAATGTTTGGGACACATGTCTTCACAGGCGTTTATATTTGCTCAGGTGTGTTTAATTGCCTCCTTAATGCGGGTATAACAGAGCTCTCAGCACCTAGTCTTTCCTCCAGTCTTCCCATCACCTTTGGAAACTTTTATTGCTGTTTATCAACATGAGGACCAGTTGTGTCAATGAAAGTCAAAGAAGCCATTATGAGACTGAGAAACAAGAAACTGAGAAAACTGTTAAGAGGCATTAGCTAAACATCAGGTTTGCCAAAATCAACTATTTGGAACATCATTCAGAAGAATAAGAGCACTGGTAAGCTTACTAATCGCAAAGGGACTGGCAGGCCAAGGAAGACCTCCACAGCTGATGACAGAAGAATTCTCTCTATAATAAAGAAAAATCCCTAAACACCTGTCCGATAGATCAGAAACATTCTTCAGGAGTCAGGTGTGGATTTGTCAATGACTCTTGTCCGCAGAAGACCTTTTGAACAGAAATACTGCAAACCACTGGTTAGCCACAAATATAGGATGGCCAGGTTACAGTTTGCCAAGAAGTACTTAAAAGAGCAACCACAGTTCTGGAAAAAGGTCTTGTGGACAGATGAGACGAAGATTAACTTATATCAGTGTGATGGCAAGAGCAAAGTATGGAGGAGAGAAGGAACTGCCCAAGATCCAAAGCATACCACCTCATCTGTGAAACATGGTGGTATGGGTGTTATCGCCTATACATGTATGGCTGCTGAAGGTACTGGCTCACTTATCTTCATTGATGATATAACTGCTGATGGTAGTTGCATAATGAATTCTGAAGTGTATAGACACATCCTATCTGCTCAAGTTCAAACAAATGCCTCAAAACTCATTGGCCGGGTGTTCATTCTACAGCAAGACAATGATCACAAGCATACTGCTAAAACAACAAAGGAGCTTTTCAAAGCTAAAAAATGGTCAATTCTAGAGTGGCCAAGTCAATCACCCGATCTGAACCCAATTGAGCATGCCTTTTATAAGCTGAAGAGAAAACTGAAAGGGACTAGCCCCCAAAATAAGCATACGCTAAAGATGTCTGCAATACAGGCCTGGCACAGCATCACCAGAGAAGACACCCAGCAACTGGTGATGTCCATGAATCGCAGACTTCAAGCAGTCATTGCATGCAAAGGATATGCAACAAAATATTAAACATGACTACTTTTATTTACATGACTTTGCTGTGTCGCAAACATTATGATGCCCTGTAATGGGGGACAATGTGTAAACACTGCTGTAATTTCTACATGGTGAAACCAAAATGTATAAAAATACCCTTCATTAAAATCTGACAATGTGCACTATAACCACATGTGATTTGTTCTATTACATATCTCAAATTGTGGAGTACAGAGGCAAATAAATAAATGATGGGTCTGTCCCAAACATTATGGAGGGCACTGCTAACTTCAGAAGAGAAGTTAGATTAACCTATTTTTGTGTTAGCAAAAGATGTATTTGAAGCTTTTAAAAAATAAATTAAAAAAAAATCTAATATTGCATATACTCCTTCAATACATGCATTATTTTTTCAATGCTCAGCCAAAGACTCCAGAGAAAATTATCTTCAACTATCGATAAAATCTAATAACTTGCACATTGGTATAATAATTTTCTCATTCTTAGGATAGGGTGATATTCATTAAACAGTCAAACAAATCTTCTGTAATTGTGGCTTGTCAAAGTCAAGGTACAACACCAATTCAGCCAAGGAATATTAGATAGCCAGTATTACAGTACTCAGCTGACATGTAAGCAGCAGGGCAATATATAAGGGCTTCCCAGTTAAAGTTTGTTGACTTTTGTCACAAGTTAGCAAATAACAAGCCTTGATAACAAGATACCTTTCAAAAGGAAAGGTTAAGCAAATTCTTGCTCACATCTCAGTTAAAATCTAGAACACGAAACAAAAAAGTTAAAACATTTCTTCTTTCCCTTACCTGAGAACAACTGTAATCCAGGATTTTGATGTGTGCGCTTAAAGCCTGGTCCATTATGTCAACAGGTACATCATCACTATGTGCTAAATTCCACAGCAGATTTAACACCTTATGTGCCATTACACCATCTTTGTCATCCTCAGCTAGACGACGGATCAATTCTAGAAGCTTTTCACGCTGCTTTTTACTTGCATTTGTCCAACTTGCCTTCAATTTAAAATGTTGCAAAGTAAATAAATAAGTATTTTAATTGAGCTATGAATTAATTTAACGATTAAAAGATTTCTACCTTAAAGCAATCAAAAAGATGATCAAGCTGTTCCGGAGAAAAATCCCATGCCAATTTTGCAAGTAGATCATGCACATTTTTCACAATTGCTTCATGTTTACCTGCCTGCACAACACAAAAATCATATCAATACATTTTTAAAATTTTATAATTCCAATTTCTCAAGACCATTATGATCTTGCCCCCCCCACAAGTATTATGTACAAGCAGAAAGGCTACGATAAAAAAAGATTGACACTCTGTACTGCCCAACACCAATTAATTGGAACATCCATCTACAATTCAATAAATCTGAATTTATCTTTCACTCAATGGTGATATTCTCATCCTGTTATCACGAGCTCCAACTTGACTAAAGACCATTTAAATCCATGTTTCAATGCAGAAGAAGAAATAAAAGTATCATCAGAACTATACTTAATCACTCTTCAGCATTTAATCAATTGTTTAAATATCGAGAAGCAATTAACATTTTATTTCAGAGTGGCCTCTCAGAATAATGTAGAGGAGATAATGTAGATTACTGTTAAATACTGAATAGCAGTCATTCTTCAACCAAAATCAATCATGTTTTCTCCCTTGGCTGTTTGTGGAACCTTAATTCTTTTTACGCATTAAAATAGTAACTACTCTTCATTTTGAAGTACATTTGGTGCATCATAAGGTCATGAAATGCAAATATTTTCTTTCTTCCTTACTAATTACCAAACAAATTTTAATTTGAACCTGAGATGGTGTGCTCACATTCAAGCGTTCATTTGTTTTTAATATTTCAATGGTTTCCCTGCCTTTTCAAGAACAGTACATTTTGCATTGATAGCAAATCTAATATAACAAAATGCAAATGAAGATTCACTTTTGATCTTAATACTTTTGGGGGACAAGATTATAACCATTGAAATATTAAAAACAAATGAATGTTTGAACGTGAATCTGTTACTTAGAAAGCTTGCTGTGTATATTGTACTCACGTCATTATAATGATATTTACAATATAATAAACAGATTGAGTCAGAGAATATTTTCAAAGTTTACATTCTTTCTACCTTGTTTACAAAAGTATTAATGGGGACACAAGAGACTGCAGATGCAGGAGTCTTGAGTAAAATGCTGGAGGACCTCAGCGGGTCAGGAAGCATCAAGAGTCCAGAGTGTTTTATTGTCATAAATCCCAAAATGGAACAACAAAATTCTTATTTGCATCAGCACAACAGATATGCAAATGTAGTACTCTGTACTTCTCTGTGGAGGGAAATAGGCAGACAACATGTTGGGGCAGAACTCTTATTCAGCTTGAAGCCTATTCTGTCAATTTCCCTCCACAGATGCCACCTGGCCCACTGAGTTGTTCCAGCAGGTAGACACAAAATTCTGGAGTAACTCAGCTGGTTACTCAGGAGTTCTGCCAGCAGTTTGTTTTACATTCACTGAGATTAATATTCTCTGCTCTACTATTAACAATTTATAAAAGTTGAGAGAGAATATGTTTTCCGCCAATCAGCTAACAGAAGAGAAGCACATCACCAAAGAGCCTTAACATTAAGCCATTAATACATATATTCCTAATTGATTTCATGTTTTACTTGCATGAACTGAAAATTTAAGAAAATTAGGTTTACAATACAATACAATACGGTTTTATTCGTCACATTGCACATAAAGTGCAAGTGAAATGAATTTGTCAGCAGCGGTACAATGAGAAAGAACACACACACAATCTATCTATCTATCTATCTATCTATCTTTATATATATAAAACTCAAATCAGTCCGCCTGCAGTACGGCCACCATTCATTGCCAGCATCCAGACGCTCATCTCACATTTGTGGATTTAGAAGTATCTGCTCCTCATTTCACAAAATGTTTTTGGTATTTCGAAAAATAAACAGTCCTACCTCCAACACACTTCGAAACAAAGTTGCCCCGTGGTCACTGGGCAGCAGGCAGGGGAGTGCAATCTTACAGACGGGCTCAGTCCAATGGAGAGTCGGCTGGTTACAATGCCACGGGTGTGGGGGATAAACAAAATTTTGGCCACCACTTGTTCTAGTAAACAATAAAAATTTAACACAAACATCCACCACAGCATTCATCACTGTGGTAGAAGGCACAAAATTTGGCCAGTCCTCCTCCATTTCCCCCCGTGGTCAGGACCAGAGTCCAGAGTCAGTCCAGAGTCGGCTCTTACAATGCCAAATGTGTGGGATTTTAGATTTTCACGATGTTAAACGGGGGATTTACCATGTGAA
This sequence comes from Leucoraja erinaceus, assembly GCF_028641065.1. Classification (NCBI taxonomy): domain Eukaryota; kingdom Metazoa; phylum Chordata; class Chondrichthyes; order Rajiformes; family Rajidae; genus Leucoraja; species Leucoraja erinaceus. The sequence goes on along the minus strand of NC_073389.1, from coordinate 24,775,889 downwards.
ACTATGGAAGATACAAATTATATTTCCTGCAACTACTCCAACAAAAATCACTATCTTTGGTAGGTAATTTGAAAAACCACATAACTATCAATACAAGATCTTTCTTTGCACAAAATGCTGGAGTAAGAAGTCTGAAGAAGGGTCTTGACCCGAAACGTCACCCATTTCTTCTCTCCAGAGATGCTGCCTGTCCCGCTGAGTTACTCCAGCATCTGCAGTTCTTTCCTGCACTTTTTTTTTTGCACATCTTTCTTGCACATCTTTCTTTGGACAAAGACAAATTTCAATCCTAGTTTAAACATATCAAAGCCATGAGGTTGCAGCGGCATTTCTGGTCTGATAATACTTGAAATGAAAACGATATGGCATTTATGTACTGTCTTCAAAGTACAAGAATGTCTCAAAATATTTCAGAGGAACATGGAGAAATGGCACAATTACTAAAGGAATATTTAAGAAAGATTACTCAAATCGTATTAAAAAGTTGTTTTAAGGAAGACCTACAAAGGAAAGATGAAAATCGAAAAAAGTGATTTTGTTTATTCATGGAACTCCAAAGCTTGTGGGCAAAGAAAGCTGAGAGCACCAAGAAAATTGTGAAGCCCAGAGTTAAAGAAATGCAGGAAACTCAAAAGGTTGTTATGGTAAAATAAGTTGCTGATCTAAAAGGGTAAATGATGATTTTGTTTTTAATTTGATGGCATAAAGAAAAAAAGATAAATATAAATACATTTTTTTTAACTGAAGACTGTTAAAATCTGAAATAAAAAATAAAAACATTGGAAACACTAAACAAATAGGGCTATTCCTCTGTGCAAAGATGGTCAGTTAACATTTTGAAATCCAAGTCCCTTCATCAGAACTGCAAAGCAAGAAAAATTGTTTGTAATTAGTGTGTGCACGAGGATAGAAAGAATAATGGGAGTATCACTAATGAGGTCAGGTTTGCTGTTGAGTTTAGGAGAGGTCATCTGGACAATAGGTTAATAAGGTAGACACAAAATGCTGGAGTAACTCAGTGGGTCAGGCAGCATCTCTGGAGAGAAGGAATGAGTGACTTTTTGGGTTAAGACCCTTCTTCTTAATAAGGTTGGTCACAGAAAGAGCAACTGAATAGAAGCCATGGAATTAGAGAATGAAAATACTATAAAAGAACATAAAATCTTCAATGTGCAGTGCAGTAGGTCCAGCAACTCATCTTTCAACTCTATCCCAGAACACTGACCCTCCAGAGCTTCATTGAAAACAACATCAATTAGCTCCCTTCAACCAATACGCTCTTGGGCTGAGGTGACCTCATGCTCACAACGAACAACATTTTTCTTCAGCTTTCAAATCCGAGTGAGCAAGGTGTAGTTATGAGAAATCAATCCTGTAACACTGATCTTTCGAACACATGTAACACATTGACCTTTCAAAATTTATTTTACACGTCTTTCACAATATGGGCATACCTCATGCGCACAAAAAACAAAATAAATGTAACTGAAAGTTAGACGATGAAGTTAACTGAAAGAGAAACCAATAAGTTGACCAAATGTTTAGTTTAAAACATTAGTTTTATGCTACACAATTTCAATCTCAAAAGACACACCAAAAAATATCCTTTGATAAATTCATTTATTTCTACCCCAAACTAACCAGATTGGCAAAAGATAATTACATTTACTGTTTCATATCTCACCTGTGCTGCCCAAATATTGTCAAGATCTTGCAGGGTGAGTGCTTTCTCTTTTATGACAAAGCGAAGTATTTTCTCCAGTTTTTCAACATATTGTGGTTGATGTAGACTGTCACGCAACACAATTGATAGAATGTTGTTTTGCTGAATCCACTCCTAGAAATAGTAAAAAAAACCTCACAAATTAGTTCAGATTAAAAATGTTAACAGAAAATATTATATTTTTTATATCATAATCATAAGCTGCTGAATGCACAATGTTAATCAAATTTTTCTTCCAAACAACTACTGAGGAATTTCAAGAGTTCAATTTTCTAACGCTTAGAATTAAAAGTTTCTGTGGACAAATGACACGCATTAATTCAACTATTTTTCACAAAGTAAAACACAATTACATTAGAGAAGGTCTACAGTGCAAAGTCAAAGATGAGAGTCGCAATAATCCTAATCCTAAAGGAAAGAATTGAACAGCAGTAATTGAATCCGAGTCATACAACACAGAAAATCATACTTTGGCCCACCATGTCCTTGTCAACCATGAAGTAATGGGCCTGTCCCACTTACGCGATTTTTTAGGCGACTACAGGCAACTAGGCTGTCGCCATATGGTCGACGGGGGGTCGCCTGTATGGTCTTCTCAGTCGCCTAAAGAGTTGTACCTTTTTTCTGATCGCCGTTGGATTTCGAAAGTTCAAAACTTTTCGGCGACAGTCGCGCCCGTGGGCTTGACACCAACGATCGTAGCCTGATGTAGGTGCTGTATCAGGATGACGTAGGTTGTCGCCAGGATGACGTAGGTTATCACCAGTGCTGACTTTGTTGAATTGCATTGGCGACTATCTACGTCACCCGGCGACAGGTACCAGCAGCTGAATTGTCTTACCTTGTCGTGGGTGGACGTAGGAGGACATCCTAATGGGTCGCCGGTTGTCTGTAGCTTGCCGTAGCCTGACATCGACTAGGAGGTAGGTTGTTGTAGACATTGTCATAGGGGGGCTCAGTCACCGGTTTTTCGGCCACCTGCTACGACTATGACAGTCGCAGGCAGTCGTCACCAAAAAAATTGCCTAAGTGGGACAGGCCCATAATTATCTATACTAATTTTACTTCGGAGTCACGTGAGTGACTACGTGAAGAACCCGCCTCAGCACGCATGCGCGGCATTACGTTTCAGCAGGCAACAGCGGCAGGCGGGAGTCAGGGCTCCCGCTACAACCTGAAAAACGAAGCTTTAGGTAAGTACTTACCTTTATTCTAACAGCCCCTCGCGTCTGTTTGTTCCCCGCAGGACTGCGGTCCACGGACAGGGAGCTGTGCCGGTGCCACTCCACACGCAAGCGGCCCCCTTGGACTCCGGGGAAGGAGTGTTCCGTTCACGGAAGGGGGGAAAGACGCCACCAGGACCGCACACGCTGCGGTCCACGGACAGGGAGCTGTGCCGGTGCCGGTGCCACTCCACACAGGGGCGGCAACGGTGAGAGAGAGAGACCTGTCCCCGCTCGAGCCCATTCTCGCGGGGGCAGCAACGAGGGAGGCCTGTCCCCGCACGACTCACCTTTATCCAGGGGGCAACAACGATGCAGTCCTGCCCCCGCTCGACTCCACGGAAGACCGTTCCATCACGGGGGCAGCATCACCGTGGCAGGACCGCTAACCAGCGCTCCGCTCCCGACACTGCGCCAAGCCCATCCCGTCAGCAGCGGGCTGGGAAGAACGCCACGGAGGCGTCGGGCCGGTGGTTCCGACTCGAAGGACGGGACGTTTTTCCACCCCCAGGTAGAAAGACAGCCGCCTGCACCGCCCGCTCGACCACGGAGGAGCGTCTCATTGCGGGGACAGCAACAGGCGGTAGGACCGCTTACCGGGCGGTCCGCTACCCCGACACCGCGACCGAGCCCAGCCCCGCTAGCGCCTGAGCAGCGGGCTGGATGTTATGCAAGAACCGGCCGGTGGTTCCGACATCGGACGGGGACGTCTCTCCACCCAGGAGGGGGAGAGACAGCCGCCTGAGCTGCAGGAGCGGCTCTTGGGCGTTGGAATAACAGAGGAGAGTTGCAGTTGTGTTTTGCAGGCTTTCAGAAAACATGTCACAACGCAGAAAACTCTCAAAGAGAAACTGCCCCGCTCCAACTCTACCAGCGGGGCAGCAACCGGCGGCAGCGTCGCTCTCAGAGCGGTTCGCTATCCCCGAGACCGAGCCAAGCCCAGTCTCGCCAGAGCCTGCACGGCGGACTGGGAAAGCGGCCAGGAAGACCAATCGGCCGGTCATCTCCGATTCGTCGGAGGGGGACATGTCTCCACCAAAGCGGAGGAGAGACAGCCGCCTGAGCTGCATTCAGCAGCTCCTGGAGGAGATGGTCCACCGGGAACAGCAGCGCTCCCGGGGACAAAGGACAGGTACCTCCTCCACAGTGTCTTGTGCACTGCCCTTTGCTCCCTCATACCAGGAGGCTAGCATTGGTGACCAGGGCAGGGCTGGTCTGGAACAGGGGCAGGCGGACAAACTCGGGAGTATGCTAGGGGTGCAGGAACAGGAACAGCTGTTGGGTGTGATGGACCACCTTGTAGCAACCCCACGGGCTGGAGAACAACACACAGCAGAAAACTGTGAGGCCCTCAAAGTAAAAAGTTTCAACAGCCAAATCCGGGGGCATGTGGGGGCACACATCCGGACCCATGAACTCAAGCTACAGCGGATCCTAAGGCTCCTGACGTCAGCCATCACAGCCTTTACTCGTTCCGTGGAGACGACGGAGATGAATACATGCCAGCAGGATGTGCTGGCATTAATGTGTACCACACAATTCGAGATCAACAATCTCCGGAGGGAAATCATAAGACCTGCCCTCAATCCCAAATTTGCTGGCTTGTATAAAGCCCCAGCTGCGGAGGCTGACTCACTGCTATTTGGGAAAGATCTTAATAAAGCTGAAGGAGATGGATGAGGCATCAAAAACCTTCGGCCTAATGAGGGCAGGCCCCGGGACGAGCAAACCAAGACCTCCGATACCCAAGCGTCAGCACCCCACGGCATCCACCAGCCAACTTCCGGAATATGGGACTGGTGAACGCTTGGGGCTGCACATTATCCCCAAAGATCTTTTTTAAGATCAGGGCCCGCAGCGGACCCCCTGGAAAATGCGCCTCCCCCCAACATCGCCAGCACGTCGTCAGAACAGAACATTCAGGAAAATGAAAAAACAGAATCGCCAATAACCATGGAGGTAGGTGGGTCTGGTTCCTACCAGCATATAGAGCTCTTTCTTGGACTATCTTGGGCTTCATAATTAATTCAGTCTACGTAACTATAATGTTGCCAAGAGACAACATAGTTGAATTGGCACAAACATGCAACAAATTAATGGTCAACAAACTACCAACTACTCGACAAGTAACAGAGTAATTGGGAAAATGGTAGCATTTCTGTCTACATAATTCGGACCTTAGTATCAAAAACGACATACAGGTTGCCATTGAGCGTCTCATGAAGTTACCCACTGAAGTAATATCAGAAAGACAGTGGTGGGGTTACCACTTACACTGGGCATTAATTATCTAAAAATGTTTGGGTGAATTTTATGGATTTAAAGCACTTGCATGTACGGTTATAAATAGACTATACTACGGTGGTGGCCTACATTAACCATATGGGCGGCATAAAGTCGGTATCATGCGACAAGTTGGTCAACACAATTTGGCAATGGTGTGTCCAAAGACGTATTTGACTATCAGCAACTTACCTGCCAGGTAAGCTAAATACAGTGACAGACACCAGGTCACATAAATTTAATGACAACATCGATTAGATGTTTTTATAAAAAAGTTTCAATAAAACTATCAAGCTATATGACACGCCAGATATCGATTATTTGCATCAACGCTAAATCACCAGGTGTTTGGGTGATGTCCTATGTATGTCGCTTGGGAACCAGACCCTGAGGCAGCAGCAGCAAATGCGTTCGCGCTGGATTGGTGAAATGATTTTTCTATGTATTTCTTCCCTTCTGCCTCATCAGTCGGGGACTACGCACAGTACAAATGGACTCTGCTTCAGGTATTTTGATAGTACCCGACTGACCTACGCAGCCATGGTTCCCAATACTCCATGACATGGTTGTTGAAACTTCGATGGTATTCCCCAGTGACCCAGAATTATTAACACTCGGAGTCGGGCACAAGCCATCCGTGCCATGGGAAATTCAAGCTCCTGGGTTGCAGATTCTGCATAAACCACTTCTGGGACTGGGATTATCATAACGAACCGTCGACACCATGTCAGCATCCCTCTGAACATCCACTGGACTACAGCACTTGTCCAGCATCAAGAGAAGTACTGCATGGATACAGGGACAACCTACTCAACCGCTACAGTTACTACGTACTGGAATTCCTGGTGAACCTTCACCATGATGAAGGATTCGGCTACAGTACCATCAACACAGCTAGAATTGCCCTGCCTGTTTTTCAAAACAGCTCCAGGACAACAGGCCATGGGGTCCCACTGGCTGGTGGTAAATCTATGAAGGGTATTACAACTCTAAACCCCTAGACCAGGTACACCCATATATGGGATGACAGTGTGGTACTGCCATACCTCAGGGGATGCCCACCAGCCAGATCCCTCAACCTGAACCATCTATGCTCTAAACACATATGTTGATGGCACTTGGAGCTGCACAGAGGGTCCAGTCACTACTCCTATTGCAACTGGACACCATGCTCACAGCTCCAGACCAGATCCCTATCATTGTCCAGGGAATGGTCAAACCAGACCAGGAACACCTAATCCAGACGTGGAATCCGGGCTTACCCGCCAGAAAACACGGTAATGTGCCATGACCTATTATCCTACATAGACACAACCTAAATATTCGAGGGAGATGAAAAGCCTTGTGGGTCAGTCACAAAAAACCTTGTGGTCGGGTAACGAGCCATTTCGGGATGGCTCAAGCAGGTACTAAAGCTGCTGGGATAAAACTAACATGTACAAAGTTTCATTCCACAGGACAAGCTTCCACGTCAACGGCAAAAAGAATGGACGTGCCTATAAACCACATCCTGGCTACAGCAGAATGGTGGGGGTAAAACGTTCAGAAAAAAATTATTATAAGCTGTTGACAAAACCTGTTTTTATTTGCAGGAAAGATTCCAGTCTGCAAATATTTAAATTAGCCCAGGGGAGCATTTTAAATTTCTTCATTGTTATTGTAAAAATACCATTGTGTTTTTCTACAAACAGATTCATTGGTTGATTACGATAACACACTTCCTCCCTCAAAGACTTCGGCAGTGATGTAGTAATAGCTGTTACACGGTTTGAAATCACAGAGCTTTGAAATCTTCACGTAGTCACTCACGTGACTCCGAAGTAAAATAGTAAGATTAAACGAGAACTTACCAGTTTGAAGTTTGATCTGTATTTTATGAGGAGTTACGATGAGGGATTACGTGCCCTCCGCTCCCACCCTCATTAATATGGGTCAAACTAGCAAACTGATGTCTCCTTGTCTTTACTATGTTTACTTCAAATAACTGTGTCTATCTGTGATTCCACACCGCTGCTTTGAAGTATGCCGCGCATGCGTGCTGAGGCGGGTTCTTCACGTAATCCCCCATCGTAACTCCTCATAAAATACAGATCAAACTTCAAACTGGTAAGTTCTCGTTTAATCTTACTATTTTATTCCGTAGTACTTGGTCCTAGAGTTCAGCAACTCATCGACATACTTAAATATTCTGTGGATAGCTGGCTCCACCAACCACAAAGGCAATGCATTCCAGATTCCAATCTATGTGTGGAAAATAAGTCTTCCTCAAATGCTATACACATACAGTACCCTCCATAATGTTTGGGACAAAGACCCATCATTTATTTATTTGGTTCTGTACTCCACAATTTAAGATTTCTAATAGAACAATCACATGTGGTTAAAGTGCACGTCAGATTTTATTAATCTTTCTTCTTCTTTGGAATTAAAAGATCCTACATCTTCCGAATTATTCCCAGGAATTCCTGCCATTGCTGTTCCACCGTCATCCCTGTTAGGGCCCCTTTCCAGTCAACTTTGGCCTGCTCCTCTCATATGTAGTCCCCTTTGTTCAGCTGCAATACCGACATGAAATGAAATTGGTGGATTTTGGATTGAGAAACGGTCCAAGGACAAAGCAGAATATAGACCACTTACAGATATCGGTGGAGAAATGGCAGTGGGTGTTTAATCAGAGTGTGGGATATTACATGTTGAGAGATCAAATACAAGGAATATTGTAAATGGGCGGGCTCTTGGGACGTTGATGTGCAAAGGGATCTTTGGGTGCATGTCCATAGCTCACTTGAAAATAGCAACGCAAGTAGATAATGAGGTAAAGGAATACGACATGCTTGCCTTCATCGGTCAGGGCATTGAGTATAAAAGTTGGCAAATTGTGTTGCAGCTGTGCAAAACTTTTTGGTTCTGTTACATTTGGTGTATTCTGTCCAATTGTTGCCACAATATAGGCAAGCTGTAGAGATTCAGAGAAGGTGCATAAGCAGTTTACCAGAATGCTTTGGAAAAAAAAGACATGCAGTGCTAGAGTAACTAGGCAGATCAAAACAACATCCCCCCCACCCATGGTAAAAAAAAAACATGGGTTTTCTATTGCTCATTGACTTTCTTTCTTAGACTCACTGCTATGGCCACGTTTCCTTTGTGAAAAATACAATCAAAGTTTCCCTAGTCCTTGCCTTTCTCCCCACTAGCTTTCACATTCAGCATACCCTTTATCTCTTCTGCCAGCTACAACATGATCCCACAACCAACCACATCTTGATCTCACCACCCTTCTGCAGTGACTACTCTCTCCATAACGGTTTGACCTGCTCATCATCCTGTTGGCACTATCTCTGCTGGAGGGCAACACTTGTTCCTAAACATCTTCCTTCATCTCCTTTCAGGGACCGAAGCTGCTCTTCCAGATTTGGTAAAGATTCACGTGCATCTCCTTCACCCTTGAGTACTGCATCCAGTGCTGTTGATGTAGCCTCCTCAACTATTCCAAATGCAGAAGAGGTGACTGGTTTGCAGAGCATCTGAGCTCTGTCTACAATAGCAATCCTGAGATCCTGGCTACATGCTATTTCAACTTCCCTTCTCATTTCCACACTGACTTGTCCGTCTTCAGCATTTTTCACTACCAGAGTAAAGCTCAACACAAACTGAAAGAACACCCAGTGGAGGAAATTGAGATGGAGAGGGCATAGGTTTAAGGTAAGAGGGGAACATTTTAGCCTGTTGAGGTAAATGAGGCAAGCCCAATAACAACATTTAAAGGACATTTCAAAAAATACATGCATAGGAAATGGGGGGGGGGGGAGGGGGATATGGAACATCTTGGTCAGTGTGGATGAGTTGGACCGAAGGGCCTGTTCCTGTGCTGCATGGCTCTGACTAACATAGTAGATTCCCTTTCCCATTAAACATAGTAAATGAAGTCGTCAACAGCCCAATAGTACAAACATTGAGTCTGAAATTTCAGGTAAACATCACCATCTGTTCCACTCTCTCCTCTTGGTCCTCCCATTTTTTTTTCCCTTTCCCATTAAACCCGTTACCCCTCACCCGCATTACTAATTTTCTTTTATTTCCAGTTTTAGTTTTAATCCATTACTACCGATAATCTTCACTCATAGAAACATAGAAAATAGGTGCAGGAGTAAACATTCGCCACTTCGCGCCAGCAGGGCCATTCAATATGATCATAGCTGATCATCCAAAATCAGAACCCCATTCCTGCTTTCTCCCCATATCACTTAATTCTGTTAGCCCTAAGAGCTATATCTAACTCTCTACATCCAGTGAATTGACCTGCAATGCCTTCTGTAGCAGAGAATTCCACAGATTCACAACTCTCTGGGTGAAAAAATATTTTCCTCATCTCAGTCCTAAATGGCCTACCCCTCATTCTTACTCACTGTGTCCCCTCCCTCAAATGGCACTTTGAACCCTTCATCTCTCCCTCAATAGTTCCCATTTATTACCAACCTTATCAGATTCACAGATTTCGGCTTTTATGTCCCCACTCATTGCCCTCCAGTCATTGCTCCATCTTTACCCTCCCCTTCCCCCACTTGGCTCCATATATCTTCTTCCTTCTCTCCAGAGATTCTGCCTGTTAGTAACAGGGGTTAGGGGTCGGGGTCGGAGTCGGAGTCAATGTCGGAGTCGGATACACAAGAAATCAAGGAGTCGGAGTCGGGTGTTTTGGGTATCGACTCCACAGCCCTGGTGGCAACTAGAAATGCATATGCCACTGTGGAATAAGAAATATTTTATAAAATTGTACCATAACTTCCCTGCTCTTATATATACGTCAGCTAATGACAAGGATACAATCTACCTTCTTGGCCATCAAATCTACCATACTGCCTCCTTCAGGGATCTGTGCCTCAATACAGCATTCATGATGTTCAACCCTTATTATTCCTTTCAAAATGCATCACCTCTCACTGAGCTGGATGAATTCTATCAACCATTCCTCTGCCAATCTAACGACCTGCAGTTTACCACTGTTATCTTTATTACCAATAATTATGTTCATCTGCAGGGTTATTCGATCAATTCATACTAAAACTATAAATACATGCAATATACATTGATCCAATCATAAAATCAACCTTCCAACAGCACCCAATCTCTGATCACAAAGCCAATTTGGACTTAATTTGCCAACTTGCCATGGATTTCGTGGGCACTAAACATTTGGACAACAAAGCTAAGTTATGAAATAGCTAATTTATGATAATTTCAACAATTGTGGTTTTTAAAAAATGATAAGATACCAAATTATAATTTTAATCACAAATATTGACTGTCTCCTCCTGCCCAGGAATCCGTGTAGCAAAGTTTTTCAGCAATTTAATTATCATAGAGCGAGCATCATTTTGGTTTTGTTGTTTGCTTCTTTAGATCATGTTAGATTTTCCAAAAACTGTGGAACCAATCTCCTTATCAAATGTGGACCACATCAACCATAGCAAATATATTTTGTTCTTAAAAAAATAATAAATTTGGTAGGACAGGATGCTCTCTATCAAAACTGAGCGATCTTTGATTCAACCCTGCCTTTCTAAATTTTGATCGCTGCTACCGCACAGACATTTTTCCAATAAATCCCCGACCACCTAGTGCATGCAGAAGAACAAAGACAATTATAGACAAAGAACTCTTAAAAGACCATGGCAATGAATTGTGAAGTTAAATGTCACATGCTAAAATATTGTTTTTACTTTTAAACTTCAAATCCAAATACTCAGTCTTATGCAATATGGTCACATCACACTTTTGTTTTTTTGAGAATTGTACAAGAAATATAAAATGTTTCCCACTTTTAACACTTAATCCAAACAGACCACACATCAAGTATCCACAAAATGATTCCATAAAATATTCAACATTAAGCAAAATTCATACATTATGCTCCTCTTGGATGAATAAATAGTTTTAATATTTCCTGCCAGGATAATAAATAATTTCACCACTTACTGCCATTCTCTCAGCTGTCAACCATTCTTCTTCTTCAGGACTGCCATGGCGATGAGTATAGTAAGACACACTGGAAATCACCTTGTTAACTTCATTTAGTGCATTCATCTTCCCATTGAAAGATGAAATTTGTAACAATCTGTAAATAACAAAGCTAAGTTATGACAGAGCTAATTTATGGTAACTTCAAATTAAATTTTGTTTTTGAATGATAGTTACCTAAGTATCATTTTTAACCTAAATATTTCTAAACTTTTGACCGTCTCCTCCTGCCCAGGAACCCGTGAAGCTAAGTTTTTCAGCGATTTAATTATCATAGATAGAGCATCATTTTTAGCTTCGTTCTTTGCTTCTTTCTTCAGTTCTTCATCTGTTAGATTTTCTAGAAACTGTGGAACCATTTCTATTATTGGAAGGAAGTATTTCTTCACCGTATGCAAGGTGAGAAATTCGTAACACTGGCCAAAAGGTCTGCAAAGAATGAAAATATATCAGAATTTGAATAATTAAATATACTTGGCTTGAACTATTCAGTTCTATGTCTGGTTCAGTTAAGGAAGTTTTATTCAGTCATTAGTTATGCAAAAACAAATTTGAAATCCCTCAGCAAACTCATTAACTGTTGATATATTTTTATATAATCGATTGTAATTACTATTTTGTAACAGTTAGAATATATGTACTTAAACTTGCTCATTGTTGTTTGAAGTTTTACTATTTTGGAATTGAACATTTCTCATCACCCCAATCCCTCAAGTTACCCAACCATATCACTGAATAGCACATCTTATTAATTAGCAATGTAATTTGTAAGTAATTCTCCATATTATCTGTATATTGCAAACTATAATTTCAAAGCAGGATGTATGGCACAGCTAAGCATTAATGATGCTATATTGGTTAAAAAAATTGTGATTTTCAAATCAATTCAGAATTTTTGCTTTATTCAAGCCAAAGAATTCCATCAAAAATAAACTATATTTATAATGAGTTAAAAATTCAAAATATCCAAAGCAGCATATTTGCTTTAGAAACCGTTTCATTAATTCACAATTAAAGCAGCAGAATTTCAGCAATACTGAGAAATACTCTCTATAAACAGGGCTGCCAATTCTCATGCTCTGTCGTGAGAAATTCTGTGATCAACGAGAATTTCAAAACTAATACCCATGGGCCGCGGAACCGGGGGGGGGGGGGGGGGTAGGGCGCTGCAGCCCCTCCCCTTTTTTGACAAGACATGCTTCATAACCCGAAATTATCCCTCCCGCAGGCGTATTTTTCTCTTCTTCTGACCTGCTACATCCAGAATCTCAGAACAAGTGCAAAACCAAAGATCATAGAGCGGAGCTCTGCTCTATGATCTTTCGGCAAAACCACGACAAGCCTTGGCCCCCCCGACCCCCCCCCCCCCCCCCCCCCCGTTCAACGAAACGCTGTGATTAGCCGCCAAGCGGGCGGGCGGGCGGGCCCATGGGCCCCGAGCAACGGAGCTCTATGATCTTTGGCCCCGAGAGGGAGGGAGAGTGAGAGAGTCGGCCCCGAGAGGGAGGGAGTGTGAGAGAGTCGGCCCCGAGAGGGAGGGAGAGTGAGAGAGAGAGGACCCCGAGAGGGAGGGAGAGTGCGAGAGAGGGCCCCGAGAGGGAGGGAGAGTGATATATCCCCCCATTTTTTGAGTTGGGGGATAGCCTATATTATGCCCCAGATTTTGGAGGTCGAACAACAACAAAAAATAATAATTGTGCCATTCAATTGTAAAAGGGGAGGGGGGGGGGTCGAGTTAGGGTTAGGCATTTTCCTGCCTTAGCCTTCCCCCAGCCTGGCACTGCCCCAGTCCCACTATGGCCGTGACACCCACTTTGCACACTGGCAGTCAGTGGGGTTCAGTAAACGGGGGAACCCAGAAGAACTGCCTTGACCGATTAATTAGGCTAGTTCAAGAGGACCTATGCAGCTGTCTCATTAAAAAAAAAACACTAACAATTATATTAATTATATTATTTTTATATAATATAATTATACATAATTATAGTCATAGTCATATTCATAAGTCATCTATATATACGGCGCCCCATGGTGTAATATGGGCATTGGACGCTAGATGCGCTCACTTTTCTGATCTAATTTTCTAATTAGTTTAATTAATGTGTATCTTTTGGCACTGACGAGTTATGACTTCCGTCTCAATTATATTTTGTCTAAATCTGTGCAAAATTTCATGTAGTTCCAAGACATGGGTCACAAAAGTTGATTTCTAGACACATTTTTGATGCTCGGCCCACAGCCTACAGGTGAAGCACATATAAGGACAATATTCAAGGCACTAACTTTTACTCTGCCTGAGCTTTTGAGGATTTTAAGCAATGAATCTGCACGATTTATCAAAAGGATGGTATGCTCACACGTTTATTTTTATTCATTCAATCCAGCCTAGTATTGATGATATCCAACTTGCCACACTTTCTCAGGTGAGGATCAATGGTTAGAACTTAGCCATATAACAATACAGCACGGAAACAGGCCATCTCGGCCCTTCTAGTCCGTGCCGAACACTTATTCTCCCCTAGTCCTATCTACCTGCACTCATACCATAACCCTCCATTCCTTTCCCGTCCATATACCTATCCAATTTATTTTTAAATGATAAAATCGAACCTGCCTCCACCACTTCCACTGGAAGCTCATTCCACACAGCTACCACTCGGAGTAAAGAAGTTCTCCCTAATGTTAACCCTAAACTTCTGTCCCTTAATATTCAAAATCATGTCCTCTTGTTTGAATCTTTCCCACTCTCAATTGAAAAAGCTCAACCTTTCTCTGTTACTTAGTTGCTGAAACCCAGGCAACATTCTAGTAAATTCCCTCTGTACTCTCTCTATTTTGTTGACATCTTTCCTATAAATTGTACACCATACTCCAGAATTGGCATCACCAATGCCTTGTACAATTTTAATATTACATCCCAACTTTTATACTCAATGCTCTGATTTCTAAAGGCTAGCACACCAAAAGCATTATTTACCACCCTATCTACATGAGATTCCACCTTCAGGGAACTATGCAGTTATTCCTAGATCCCTCTGTTCAACTGCATTCCTCAATTCGCTACCATTTACCATGTACGTCCTATTTTGATTTTTCCTGCCAAGATGTAGCACCTCACACTTATCAGCATTAAACTCCATCTGCCATCTTTCAGCCCATTCTTCCAAATGGCCTAAATCTCTCTGTGGACTTTGGAAATCTACTTAGTTATCCACAACACCACCTATCTTAATATCATCTGCATACTTACTAATCCAATTTACCACACCATCATCCAGATCATTGATGTACATGACAAACAACAGTGGACCCAACACAGATCCCTGAAGCACCCCACTAGTCACCGGCCTCCAACCTGACAAACAGCCATCCACCATTACTCTCTGGCATCTCCCATTCAGCCACTGTTGAATCCATCTTGCTACTCCTGCATTAATACCCAACAATTGAACCTTCTTAACCAACCTTCCATGAGGAACCTTGTCAAAGGCCTTACTAAAGTCCATATAGACAACATCCACCGCTTTACCCTCATCAATTTCCATAGTAACCTCTTCTAGTGCATTTATGTCATCTTGAAGGATGCACTGCATGAATTGTAATGAATCCCACAAACAAGTAGAGCACTGTGATCACAATGATCGACAAAGACAAAGTGACATGCAGGGAAGTGTAAAATGCACTGTAGGCATGCATTTCATTATGAGTGAAGCATGATGAATTGAAGACTTAATTCATCAAGAGAACAGCATGCTTTCCATTCAGAAATACAGAAGCATATTTTAAAGTTATAATCTAATTTCCTACAGTGACCATGTAACGTCACCTAGGGAAAAGATTCAGAAGTTCCATGGCAAATTGACAAATGAACAATAAGAAGATAACGAATGATATGCTTCAGTCATCCCATTTAGAGCTTCTAAATTTTTTAATTTCACATTAATCCAATAATATTTCCAAGTACAAATCAGTTTGTGTGAACTTCCAAATTTTGGAGCAAATAGAAATAAAAATCGAGAGATTTTTCAAATATCCACGATTCCACAGGCTGAACTGAATTAAGCAGGGGTGGAAAAAAGTCACAGAATATTTCTTTTTTTTTGCATTCTACCACAGCTTCAAAGGAAAATCATTTAATATTAATATTAATAATCTTATTTATATAGCACATTTTTAGTCAACTTGCATTGACCCCAAAGTGCTTCACATAATTACATTACATTTACACACAGGCAAAGATGGGTGAAGTGTCTTGCCCCAAGGACACAACGACAGTATGCACTCCAAGCGGGATTCAAACCGGCTACCTTCCGGTCGCCAGCCGAACACTTAGCCCATTGTGCCATCTGTTAACCTAAAGATTCTTCAGTCCCCCCAGTATCCAAGCAGGTAAACCAGGAAGCCATAAGCAGATAACGTTCCCACATGGATCAGACGTTCCCCTGTCTAAAATTCACTAACGTTTAAAACCAGAGCAACTTAAAACACAATCTTGATAAGGAAAAGAACTCCAATCCTCAGCACTAAATTTATATTACATCAATCGCCAATAAACAGCACACCAAAATATTTGAATGAGCAACATGGTTTATTTTAATACTGGTCAATGAAAATCACAGAAAAGGGAAGATAATTGCAGAAATGGAATTCACTCAACATCTTTTACCCTTCCTAAATTTTCATTTTAATGACTAATCACACTATAACATGTCGTTTGAACTTTGCAGTACAAATATTTTGAAGAATGTATTATCACAAAGTTAAATTCTCATTAGAATTAGATCATGGTGTCAAACACCGAACCACTTCATTCCTTCACTACCCTTTGGCAGATTGGCTTCATAACAGATCAAAAACAATGGTATTTAACAAGAACTACTGAGATGAGGTCACTCAATACATACTGCAGGGAAAGATAAATCAGGTAGCAAGCAAACTGAAGAAATGCGCAGCTGATAACATTGAACAATCTCAATGCCAAAAATAACAGCACAGAATAAATTACTAAACTTGAATGCAAGTTAAACAAATGGCATTGGCAAATCAATGCAACTTAGACGCAAAGATATTTCAAACGGCGTACATGATAACTGCTTCTGTAACGGTGCAGACATAACTTGCCCCTTCATTGATACAAACTATCACATGGTACAAGAATATTGAAAAATCTGTTCTATAGAAAAAATTACCGATATGAATTTGGATTCCTCTGTATTCTTGAACAACATATACAAGTTTAGTTTAGAGATACAGCAAGGAGAAAGACCCTTCTGCCTGCTGAGTCCAAACCAGTCATCGATAACCCATTCACATTAGTTCTCTGTTATCCCGCTACTTGTTTAGAAGACTGAATCAAGCAAATTAGCAGCTATGAAGATTTGATGCTAAATGCATCCAGTTCTCCACAAAGAGAAAGCAGAATGTAACCACAAAAAGTGACATTACAAAAAATAACAGAAATTACAGCAAGGTAAAAGGTAAAATTGAAGGCTTGGGGAATTGTTAACGCAATAGGTTGCTAAAATGAGGCTGCTTGGGGAAAGGTAAGCCAGATAATGATCTATTTGCTTTTCCAATTTTTGCAATTGTTTAGCACAATTTATTTTCTTTTTAAACAATATTTTAATTTTATCAGATCCCATGTGTTTCCAAATATTTGTGAATAGTATTAGAGAGCTATTCATCAAGGGATATGGGGAATATTCCATCACATTCCTTACTTGAGCACTGTGGATTAGAGAAAGGCTTTTGGGAGGCAAGAGGCAAGTCATTGACTACTGACTTTCTCCTGACCACAATATTTCAGAGGCTGGTAAATTGTTCAGTTCATGCCTTAATTTTGTCTGGAGACTTCTGCAGCTATCCACAGGATCAGCTGCTTTGTTTATGTTGCAAATGAAATTGAAAATGATGGAATGATTGAGCATCCCTTCTTCAAATTTTGTGTTGATGGGTGATCATTTCAAAACAAATGAAGATGATTAGGCCCCAGAAACTATTGTGAAGATTTCCTGCCAGGATATCTAGAGGTTATGATTACTCTCCACCACTTTCTCTGAGAGTTTTGGTTCCATCATTGTCACCTCATCCGACAGATGGCCCAGCTAAAAGCACTGCATTTATCCAGAATGTCAGATGGAAGGAACTGTAGATGCCCTTTTTATGAAAAAAGACACAGAGCTGGAGTAATTCAGTGGGTCAGGAAGCATCTGTGAAGAACATACAGTGCATTCAGATAGTATTCCGACCCCTTCACTTATTCCACATTTTGTTACATTACAGCCTTATTCTAACATGGATTAAATTCATTGTTTTTATCATCAATCTACACACAATACCCCATAATAAAAAAGCAAAAACAGCTGTTTAGAAATTTTTGCATGATAAAAAAATACATTTCTTGATGCTCCTGAACACAACATTAGTGATGTAACCTGGGGTCACTGGGTGTTTCGGGTCTTTCAACATCAGACACCCTCACCCAGACGGCCCAGCCGTGGTTGATCAGGCCACGACTTGTGTTCAGGTGGCATTCGCTCCCCCCCATGGACCTCCTCTCCTGATCCAGAGCCATCTCGAGGCCTTCTCCACTGTCTCTGTGGTGTTCTTGATGGCTCTTCTCTCCATTCCGTTGATGCCCAGTGCACTCAAGGCTTTGTAGAGCGATCGCCCTGCAAAACCTCTTCAGCCAACCTCGATGGGCATACACCTTGCCTTCCAGCCCTGCTTACGGCAGTCTATGACCAGCTCTTCGTATTTGGCCATCTTCCTCTCGTGGGCCTCCTCCAGACGGTCCTCTGAGACCAGGAGGATGTCTGGCCTCAGGGTGGTCATGGCAATGTGCTGTAGGAACTTCAGCTGTTTCACCCCAGGTCTACAGAAAGCTGTCAGTCCTGCGCAGTCGCCAGGATTCCTGACTGATTCCTGGCTGCTGTGGTTCTTGGCAGCTGCACTACGGCCTTCATGAAGGTGATCATCTGGGTGGTGGGCCGTGCTCGTCTGCAGCAGCTGATTTCCATGCTGATGGCTTCTGCAATAGGTTTAAGAACTTGGTCGTGATGCCAAGTGTATCGGCTCTGCCCAAGAGCCTTTGAGCAGCAGCTCAGGATGTGTTCCAACGTCCCCTTGCCTGAGCATTGCGGACAATCCGGAGATTCCGCTTAGCCCCAGATGATGCGGTTCGATGGGCTGGGCAAGACATTGTACACTGCCTGGACCAAGTACTTGATGCGCTGTGGTTCAGCCTGCCAGAGCTCAGTCCATGTGACTTTTTGGTCCATGGCCTGCTCCCACCTTGTCCGGGCCCCACTGCTGCCTCAAACCAATTAAAAAGAAATAACTGAAATATCACATTTGCATAAGTATTCAGGCCCTTTACTCAGTACTTTGTTGAGGCACCTTTGGCAGCGATTACAGCCTCAAGTCTTCTTGGGTATGACGTTACAAGCTTGGCACACCTGTATTTGGGTAATTTCTCCCATTCTTCTCTGCAGATCCTCTCAAGCTCTGTCAGGTTGGACGGGGAGCGTCGATGCACAGCTATTTTTAGGTCCCTCCAGAGATGTTCGATCGGGTTCAAGACCGGACTCTGGCTGGGCCACTCAAGGACATTCACAGACTTGTCACAAAGCTACTCCTGCGTTGTCTTGGCTGTGTGCTTAGGGTCGTTGTCCTGTTGAAAGATGAACCTTCGCCCAAGTTTGAGGTCCAGAACACTCTGGAGCAGGTTTTCATCAAGGAACTCTCTGTACTTTGCTCCATTCATCTTTCCCTCGTTCCTGACTAGTCTCCCAGTTCCTGCCGCTGAAAAGCATCCCCAGAGTATGATGCTGCCACCACCATGCTTCACCGTAGGCATGGTATTGGCCAAGTGATGAGCTGTGCCTGGTTTCCTCCAGACGTGACGCTTGGCATTCAGGCCAAAGAGTTCAATCTTGGTTTTATCAGACCAGAGAATCTTGTTTCGCATGCCTTCTGGCAAACTTCAAGTGGGCTGTCATGTACCTTTTACTGAGGAGTGGCTTCCGTCTGGCCACTCTACCATAAAGGCCTGATTGATGTAATACTGCAGATATAGTTGTCCTTCTGGAAGGTTTTTCCATCTTCACAGAAGAACTCTGGAGCTCTGTCAGAGTGACCATCGGGTTCTTGGTCACCTCCCTGACCAAGGCCATTCTCCCCCGATTGCTCAGTTTGGCCGAGCGGCCAGCTCTATAAAGGGTCCTGGTGGTTCCAAAGTTCTTCCATTTAAGAATGACTGAGACCACTGTGCTCTTCGGGACCTGCAATGCTGCAGAAATTGTTTTATACTCTTCCCCAGATCTGTGTCTCAACACAATCCTGTCTCGGAGGTCTACGGACAATCCCTTCATCTTCATCATCGTCTGAAGAAGGGTTTCGGCCCGAAACGTTGCCTATTTCCTTCGCTCCATAGATGCTGCTGCACCCGCTGAGTTTCTCCAGCTTTTTTGTGTACCTTCATCTTCATGGCTGGGTTTTTGCTCTGACATGCACTGTGGGACCTTATAGGCAGGTGTGTGCTTTTCCAAATCATGTCCAATCAATTTAATTTACCATTGGTGGACTCCAATCAAGTTGCAGAAACATCTCAAAGGTAATTAATGAAAACAGGATGAACCTAAGCTCAATTTTAGTGTCACAGCAAATGGTCTAAATACTTATGTAAATGTGATATTTCAGTTATTTCTCTTTAATTACTTTGCAAAAATGTCAAAACACCTGTTTTCGCTTCGTCACTCTGAGGGATTGTGTGTAGATTAATGATTAAAAAAAATAATTTAATCAATTTTAAAATAAGTCTGTAACGTAACAAAATGTGAAAAAAGTGGAGGGGTCTGAATACTTTCTGAATCTGAAGACGGGCGTGTTTTTTTCAGAATGATTGTAGAAGGGGGAGAAAGTTGGAAGAGAGGTGGGTTGGGACAAAGCCAGGCAAATGGTAGTGGATAGGGTGAAGGGTGGGTTTTGATCAGCAGATAGTTGGACAAAGGCTGATGAAAAGACAAAAAGTGTGAGATAAGGATATGTGGAAAGAAGAGATATCAAAAAAAGAGCCTGTGGAACCCATATAGTTGGAAGGGGATGGGGGGGGGGGGGGGGAGGAGAGAGAGAGCAAGAGAGAAATGGGTGCGTATCCAGATGGGGCAGAGGACAGAGGGGAAAAAAGTGTGGGGGAGGGAAGGTTAGCCTGGTTTGTGCTCAAGTCTCAGGAAGTTGAGCTGGAAACATTTGAAGTGACCAATTATTACCATCTTCTGCTTTGATATGGTTGCTACATCCTTCCCTTAAAAATCATATGATCTTGCAGCAGCCATTCATCTCAAATCATACAATGCCTTCCATAATGTTTGGGACAAAGATCTATCATTTATTTATTTGCCTCTGTAATCCACAATTTGAGATTTGTAATAGAAAAATTCACATGTGGTTATCTGAACCCAATTGAGCATGCCGTTTATATGCTGAAGAGAAAACTGAGGGGGGACTAGCCCCCAAAACAAGCATAAGCTAAAGATGGCTGCAATACAGGCCTGGCAAAGCATCACCAATAACTGCCCAGTTCTTCAAATTTCTATATTAACATATTAAAAAATCTGCTTACTTGATGAGTGCTGCAATTATCTGAACATTTAATGCTGAACCACTGACAAATCGATCATGTAGAATCTGAAATCCATTTAATGTTCCAAACTTGTTGATAAGATCCACAAGCCAACCCTATAGGGAAGTTAAAAGTCAAAATTCATGTCATCCATATACATTGAAAACTGTAACAAAGCTTTGGCAGTCATGGGAAACCAAAACCTCAACACATAACATTCAGGGAATTGTCAAACTTCCTCAGAAATTAGTGTACTTTTCTCCAGGTCCTACAATATTCAAGTATTACTCCAGGAAAAGAATCTGTGCCCATATCTATGCTATTGCAAATTAACAGTTGTAAAAGTGCAGAACTTGTTAACTCCTGCACTTCTAGGATTGCCCCTTACTGGAAAAGTATTTCGACGACAACTCGGCAACAATCAGAGAAGGGCAGCCACAATGGCAAGCAAATTCAGCATTAGTTTTGATATACTTACAAACAAACTAGTTTGGAATTTTTTTTCAGAACAGGGTGAAAGTCACGCTGTTTCAGCTCTGGCCATTATGTACATGCTGATGAATATACAGGCGAAATTGTTTTGCATCTACTTTCATCATATTATTTGAATAGGAGCCATAGAATTTAGTAAATAATATTGTAATCCACAAAACATTCCTAGGAAATGGTTGCAGCTGAACAGTGTTTTATGAGTACAGCCATTAGAAATTTCCATAGTACCAAACTACTTCTTACTACAGATCTTAATAATAAACTGCGCAAGTGTATTAGATTCCAGAAACAAACTGCTGGAGGAACTCAGCAGAACAGACAGCATCTCCTAGTTTGTTTTAAGCTCAAGATTCCCACATCTGCAGTGTTGTCTCTCCCAAACTTAGATTAAGATTAAGATTGTTATTCTTAAACCATTACAAAGAACCAAATGCACTAATTAAATTATTTCATTTTTGTGACCAATAATTTTCCTCTCCTTTTCTTAGGATATTAATTCCTTTGCGGTGTAATTCCAGTCACTGTCCATGTTATATCATCTGTTTCACCAAAGACCTTTCACTGATAGGATACTTAACCGGTGGTATGATAGCTATTTGGAACCTTTAGGTCAATTTCCATGAGACGTAAGCAGAACGTAATGCAGATATCAACTGTGGTAATCACTCCTTCCTACTGAAATTTTAGCAAATCAGCTAGTGCTCCAACAGAGTTGAATCCAGTGGAATCTTAACTGTTAATGAATATTAACTGAACTGCAGATGCTGCAAATCTGACAAAGAAAACAAAATCCTGTTAAAGACAGGCAGCATCTGTGGAAAATGTCAACCTTTTAGGTCCAATATTTTAATCAGATTAAGTTTCTCCAAAACATTAACTATATTTATTTTACCGCAGATGCTGTCTGATCCTCACAGATTTTCCAGCATATCAGCATGCTTGGCTTATATTTGCAGAAAAAACTTAAACGTTCTGAGAAGCCAATATTTAATTGGTCTTTATGATTTGACTTGGTCAGCACAGTGAAAGAAAAAAATAGTTGGGCAACAAAATAGGAAATGCACAAATCGCAATTGTTTGAAAATTATTTTACATTGGACAGTGTTCAAATTTATGATTTTTCTATCTTTGGCATCTATATTTCATTATGATTTTTCTATCTTTTGCATCCATATTTTGCCAAAGAATAATAGAACACGTAAAAATTATTTTACAAAATTGAGAAACAAGTCAACCCCAAGATACAAGTTCAGTGTGACGAATTTACAATGATAGCACTCAATAATTCCAACAACCACTAGTTTTATTTGCAATTATAAAAATCAAATGGGAACAAAAATCTTAAGTTTCTTCTAACCTTAGGTGAACGTGGATCTGGCGGACGTGCAAAGAGTTCATCTTCAGCCAGCTGTACTCCAGCAGGAACAGTTTCAGAGGGGCGTGTACCATTGTAGATATGAAATTTGCAGTGAGGGTTTAAGGCCATTGCAAGGAGTTCAAGAAGAGGAAACCAGTCCTGGGACAGCTTGGCCACACACAGTTCTATGAGGCGATGGGTATTATTTATAATACATCTCTTAAGAGAAAGAGAAAAGATGGTTAAGCATTAAACCAAGTCTGCAATAAAAGGCATCAGATTTGCAAAAAATCACAGTGAGCATTTCCACACATCATTAGAAGCATTATATTAATCTTTCTCATATCCTGATTTACACAATCAATGCCGCCACTCTCCAAGCCTTCCTGCAATTTTACGTTTAACAGAAAAACAGCATTTATGCAAAAAAGGAGTCATTAGGCTTAAGCAGTTCACATTTTTAATTAAAATAGGAGAATTTTCACATCCTTTACACAATTCTGTGCGCATCCCGGAGAATGTTTACAAAATTTCAAGACAAATCCAGTAATGTGTTATGTTTTGAACACAAACAATTGGTTTACTGGACACAATTGACTTTGTAAATTATCTTTTATAATGTATAATAAACTACTACATTATACATTCTTCCAACTTGTTTCTTAAGACCAGTTTCTGCATCTCAAACTAAATGTGAGTTCATTAAACACTTCTCACCGGGCAAATTACAGTTTCTAACAGAAAAACAGCATTTATGCAAAAAAGGAGTCATTAGGCTTAAGCAGTTCACATTTTTAATTAAAATAGGAGAATTTTCACATCCTTTACACAATTCTGTGCGCATCCCGTAAGACAAATCCAGTAATGTGTTATGTTTTGAACACAAACAATTGGTTTACTGGACACAATTGACTTTGTAAATTATCTTTTATAATGTATAATAAACTACTACATTATACATTCTTCCAACTTGTTTCTTAAGACCAAGTTTCTGCATCTCAAACTAAATGAGTGAGTTCATTAAACACTTCTTATGGTCCTCGGGCAAAATCTTTCTTTGGGTTAAAGACATGATAAAGTTGATTCAACATAGGACAGCATGGTGATATTTTAACCACACAAAGTCAATTAGGATAAGAATGACTAAAGGGCCTGTCCCACTTGGTGATTTTTTTGGCCTGCCAGCATCATTAACTGAAGTATCAGGTCACCGAAAAATTTGCCGCATGATGACATATTGACGCGCGGTGTTTTTTTAAAGTGTCGCATTTTCGCCGCTGGATTTTGATATGTTCAAAATCTTTTGGTGATCCTGATATGACGCCGGCAGTCGCTGAAAAAAATCGGCAAGTGGGACAGGCCCTTAACATTATTCAAGAACCACTTGCTTTCACACCATCTGCTAACTGCCATTAGCAGACAACAGAGAGCCCATCATGACTGAGTTTTTATAATAGCAGGTGATTTGAACCAAGCAAAACTAAAGACTAAAGACTGTCCACCCGAAAATGTATCAACATGTGCAGTGCCCCACAAGAGGAAAAAACGCTCGACCATGTCTATAGTAACATTAAACAACAGTACAAAGCATTACCTCTCCCCCATCTGGGCCAGTCTGACCACATCTCCTTGCTTTTAACTCCAGCATACAGACCTCTTATCAACACAGTCAAACCAGCTCCATAGACATACAAGTGTGGCCTGAGGGAGCTTCTGAGCAATTGCAGAACTGCTTTACCCGCACTGACTGGGACTTATTTGAGGATGAGGACATTGACACCTACACTTCCACTGTACTGTGTTACATAAAAAAGCGGTAGACAATGTCATTATCACAAAATGCATCAATGTCTTTCCCAATAACAATCTATGGATCACCAAAGATGTCTAACTCCTGCTAAAAGCCCGCAACATGGCTTTTCGGTCCGGCAATACAGAGCTGTATAGTGCAGCCAGGTCCTAGCTGAAGAGGGGGCATTAGAGACGCCAAAGCAACCTACAAGCGAAGGATTGAGAGCCACTTCGACAACTCAAACCCCCGTTGTGTATGGCAAGGTATATGGCACATCACCAATTACAATAACAACACCAACCCGTCCACCAGCAGCAGTACCTCACTGCTGGAGCAGTTCAACCACTCCTTTGGTCGCCATGAGATGGAGAGAACAGAAACTGTCATGTTCACTACCCCAGCTCCAGCTTCCAACAGCCAGACCCTCATCATACAGACAGCTGATGCCACATGCACACTCCGTAATGTCAACATACGGAAAGCAGCTGGTCCAGATGGAGTTCCAGGACGGGTTCTCAGAGACTGCGCTGCTGAGTTAGCTGACGTGTTCACAAACATTTTCAATCTATCCCTGGCACACTGTATCGTCTCCACATGCCTAAAAACATTTAAAATAGTGCCAGTTCCGAGCAGACAGCCATAATCTGCCTCAACTACTAGAGGCCGGTCACACTAACACCAATAATCATGAAGTGCCTGGAGAGACTGGTCATTAAGCACATCAAAGCTGCTCTCCCACCCACCCTGGATCTACACCAATACGCATACAGAGCCAACAGATGATGCCATTGCCACTGCCTTCCATACTGTATTGCTTCATCTAAAACAACGGGGAGCATACACATGGCTGCTGTTTGTTGATTGCAGCTCTGCATTTAATACAATCATACCCAGCAGACTGGTCTCCAAGCAGTCCGACTTAGGCTTCGAACACAACATCTGCCTTTGGATAAAGGACTTCCTAACAGACCGGCCGCAGTCAGTCAGGATGGGCCCCCATCACTCTACAACTCTGTCACTCAGCACAGGGGCTCCACAAGTGTGCTGAGCCCCCTCCTCTACTCTCTCTGTACCTGACAGTATACCAACCCACGATACAAACACAATCATTAAATTTGCAGACGACACGACAGTGGTGGGGCTGATCACTGAGGGCGATGAGTCAGCTTACAGGGATAGGTAGAGGCTAATAGGCTGGTGCTCAGAAAACGCGGAAGGCATCCTGCATCCTAAAGGACCCATCTCACCCCGCCCATCACTCGTTTCCCCTTCTGCCCTCAAGAAAGCACTACAGGTCTGTCAAAACGCACACCACAAGACTAACAAACAGTTTCTACCCCAAGGCCATCACCCCACTGAACTCTGCACTGAAAGCACACTCCCCCCCCCCACATAGTCAATGTTTATACTGTACAATACCTACCTTTGTGCAATACTGATATATTCATTTCTAATATTTATTTTTATAATATGTGCAATATCTTATATTCTGACAATGACCTTCTGAGTGCAATATGTTATATTCTGGTAAGGGTGCATACGTAGGCATAATGTGTATGCGTGTGTGAATCTGTGTGTATGTCTGTGTGTATATGCACGTGAGTGTATGAACAATTTTCTCACTTTATTTGCTGTTACTTTATTGTTATTTTTTATCTGGTACATTTGAGCTCTGCTCAGGCAGTGCACCTGAATTTCATTGTATGCACCACCACAATGCCAATAAAGTAAAGTAAAAAGTATCTACTTCATCTACAGTTAATGCTGCCTTGGAAACAGCCAACGTAATCCAGGTCCCTTTTACCCATATATTTCTCTCCTCTCTTCTCTCCTCTCCCTTCAGGCAGAAGATATGGATTAAAAGCAAGCATCACACCAGATTCTGGTTCAGCTTCTGTTATCAAACTACTGAACAGTCCTCCCATAAGCTAGGGTGTACCTTCCAATCACTTCAATGCAAACATTATCTTTTTCCTCTGTGAATCTGACATTCTGCTCTCTGGTATTTTTTTCTCTTAGAAACATAGAAACATAGAAAATAGGTGCAGGAGTAGGCCATTCGGCCCTTCGAGCCTGCACCGCCATTCAATATGATCATGGCTGATCATCCAACTCAGTATCCTGTCCCTGCCTTCTCTCCATACCCCCTGATCCCGTTAGCCACAAGGGCCACATCTAACTCCCTCTTAAATATAGCCAATGAACTGGCCTCAACTACCTTCTGCGGGAGAGAATTCCAGAGATTCACCACTCTCTGTGTGAAAAAAGTTTTCCTCATCTCGGTCCTAAAAGATTTCCCCCTTATCCTTAAACTGTGACCCCTTGTTCTGGACTTCCCCAACATCGGGAACAATCTTCCTGCATCTAGCCTGTCCAACCCCTTAAGAATTTTGTAAGTTTCTATAAGATCCCCCCTCAATCTTCCAAATTCTAGCGAGTACAAACTGAGTGTATCCAGTCTTTCTTCATATGAAAGTCCTGACATCCCAGGAATCAGTCTGGTGAACCTTCTCTGTACTCCCTCTATGGCAAGAATATCTTTCCTCAGATTAGGAGACCAAAACTGTACGCAATACTCCAGGTGTGGTCTCACCAAGACCCTGTACAACTGCAGTAGAACCTCCCTGCTCCTATACTCAAATCCTTTTGCTATGAATGCTAACATACCATTCACCTTCTTCACTGCCTGCTGCACCTGCATGCCTACTTTTAATGACTGGTGTACCATGACACCCAGGTCTCGTTGCATCTCCCCCTTTCCTAATCGGCCACCATTCAGATAATAATCTACTTTCCTGTTTTTGCCACCAAAGTGGATAACCTCACATTTATCCACATTATACTGCATCTGCCATGCATTTGCCCACTCACCCAGCCTATCCAAGTCACCTTGCAGCCTCCTAGCATCCTCCTCACAGCTAACACTGCCCCCCAGCTTCGTGTCATCCGCAAACTTGGAGATGTTGCATTCAATTCCCTCGTCCAAATCATTAATATATATCGTAAATAGCTGGGGTCCCAGACTGAGCCTTGCGGTACCCCACTAGTCACTGCCCGCCATTGTGAAAAGGACCCGTTTACTCCTACTCTTTGCTTCCTGTCTGCCAGCCAGTTGTCTATCCACATCAATACTGAACCCCCAATACCATGTGCTTTAAGTTTGTATACTGATCTCTTATGTGGGACCTTGTCGAAAGCCTTCTGAAAGTCCAGATATAACACTCTACTAGTTACATCCTCGAAAAATTCTGTAAGATTCGTCAGACATGATTTACCCTTCATAAATCCATGCTGACTTTGTCCAATGATTTTACCATCTTTGCACTACCTGTTGTACTTGTCTCTCTCTTGATAGTACTCATGCATTGTATGATTTGATTTGACTGGATAATACACAAACATAAGCTTTTTGCTGCATCCCACACACGATAATAGCCAACCAACCAAACAGTAGAAAAGCTGGTATGTTTTTTTCACATTAATTTCTATTTTTGAATAGCAAGTTAGGAACACAATTAAAGATGTATGGATAAAGGTGTTTCTTCGATATAAACGAAAGCCAAAACATTTCAATTATGCTAAGACATGGCAGAGGCAATTCAAGCCAATGGTTATGAAATGGGTCAATTCTATGAAGCTTTTTTATACTGCTCAAGAAATTGTATCAAACTGTTTCATCAACAGTTATCAGAAATCAGGCTATATTGGTTTCATTCCTGGGTGTAAAACAACAATGGCTTGACCACACAGAAAACAGCCAATGATTCGACATTTTCACTAAGTTTTACTATTATGGCGACAAAATTGCGTCTTTTACATCCTATACATTCAAGCAAGTTACAGCTAAATGGGTGCAAAAAATTAGAATGGAGTAATCAGTATTAGTAGTACCTATTCAACATCTTGGTGCAGGTATATGAAACTTAGAATAGAAGTGGCAAATGTGTTGGTCAAATTAGTATGAGCCCCTTATTTAACCAACAAAAATGTCTCAATTTTCAATAAAACTGCACTTTTTTTTTGCATAATGACATTAATTTTCAACAGAATATAACAAAATATAAAATACTTTCCATCTTTTCACAATCAACAGTTAGTTAACAAAGCAGTACAAAATAAATCTAAAACTTGCAAAACTGAGGTAGGTAAAGGTGAGTAGCCATTATGGAGTTACATTTTCAAAGCCTGCTGTTATAACACCAAGAGTGACAAATGAAGGAAAGAACATAAACAAAGTAATGAATAGCATACCGGAAAACATGTAAAGTTAGTTCCTCAGATTAAATATTATTCCATAATTTACACAAATGTATTTTAAATTTCTTAATACAAATAAATATCAAAATTTATGGAGAATAGCTAAAAGGGGTTTGATTAACAAAAAAGGGCTATAGCAAAATGCAAGAAAAGTGATACTTGTGTAACGACTAACTGATCTATAAGAGATTGCAGATGCTGCATACCGGAGTAAAAAATAACAAACTGCTGGAGCAACTCAGTTAGTCAAGCAGCATTTTGGAGGCAAAGCAATTACTGACTTTTTAAATTAAGACCCTGCAACTGTTGATTCCGGTTGTTTTACCCTCCCCCCCAGTCTGGGTCAGTAAAACACTGATTAGAATATACTGTAGTCGAAACCCTTTATTCACCGCGGGGTCAATTTCTGATCCACTCACTCGAGCCCACAGCAGCCTCGCGCAAACAGAACAGAAAGAAAAACACACCCCAACGAACCAATCTCTTATTTATACAGATATACAGAGGGAGGCAACCCTTTAGCCCAATCACAGATACATAACAGTTGTCAGCACATTGAAACAAAACAGAAACTTCTTCAGGGGTCGACGGTGGCTACAGGTGGGTCACATGATTTCCAGGAATTGGGTCTCCACTCTATGATGTCACCACCAATGAAGCCAAGTCTCAATGGGTACCTTCCATTCCCAAAGCACCCCAATCCCTGCATATTCACATTCCCTCTTTTTTATCATTCTATGATAACTCTTCTCTTGAGAGCAGTATATTGACCCTCATGCTTAAAGGATTTACTTGGCATAGGGACTCTTGCTCCATCCTTCTGGCATCCATAATTACATGATCTTTACACATGACAGCAGTTCATAGTTCAGCAATCCACAATCATGATCAACAATGATGATTGGTGAGGTTGTGCCAGGTATCCAAGGCATCCGACCAGTCGAGCAAGTCTCCACTTCCCAAATTCTTCACATGGGTGGCGGATTCTCTTATGGTCCACACGTCAGCGCAGTTTATCTTCACTACCAGCATCCCACGGTAAAGGAGCAGCAGCAGTATGTCCATGGAGCGTCAGTGACGGTTTTACGGACTGAAACTCCGCAGTCACCGAAAAAAATCACAGAGTGGGAGAGGCCCTTTAAGGGAACAACAGCAACAGAACAATTTGCAGCGGTGTCGTGTGCCACTCCGCTGCCTGAGCCACTGGTTCACCAACAAGCAGCAACTCCACAGGGCAAGGCAGGGAACAAGGATAATCACCGTCTCTAACTTTTCACAGGGATGGATTCAGTGAGTGTAGAATGAACTCCCCTCCACCCCCCTCCCTTCTCCCCCCCCCAACCCTTCTTCCCTCCCCTCTCCCCCCCCTTCTTCCTTCCCCCCTCTTCCTCCCTTCTCCCTGCTCCACTTCTCTTCCCCCCTTCTCCACTTCCCCCCCTCACTTCCCCATCTCCCTCCTTTCTCCATCTCCCCCCCCCCCCCCCCCCCCACACCCCCATTTATGGACCCAGCCTGCGACCAGCACACTATCCCACACACGTTAGGGCCAATTTATACAAACCTGTGCGCCTTTAACCCTAACCCTAACTCTAGGTTGATAGGCTTGGTATCTATAAATTGTCCCTAGCATGTGTGGGATAGTGTGCGGGGGGTCGCTGGTCGGTACGGACTCGGTGGGCCGAAGGGAACTGTATCTCTGAACTAAATGTGACACAGGGGCCCAAGGGTGTTGTTCCCAAAGTCTGCATTTATCCCATAGTCAATGTTACTAAAACAGATGATGTGGAGTAGACTTTGTGCAGTACTATTAGTGGGATCTAGCTGTCACAGGCTGGGTCCTCAAATGGGGGATGGAGGGGGGGGGGGTTGGAAAATGGGAGAAGGGAGGGAGAGGAGGGGGGGGAGAAGGGGCTGTGAGGGGAGGGGGGAGTGGAGAAGGGGGAGAAGAGTGGAACAGGGAGGAGGAAGAGGGGGGAAGGGAAGAAGGGTGGGAGAGGGGAAGGGAGAAGGGATGGGGGGGAGTGGAGAATGAGGTATGGGTGCGGGAGGGGAGAAGAGGGGGGTGGAGGGGAGAGGGGAGTTCAGTCTACACTCACTGAATCCATCCCTGTGAAAAGTTAGAGACAGTGATTTGGATCTGGAAGCGGACACAGATACAAAATATAATTGAACGATTCAGACATCTTTTTATTTACGCAATTGATTTTATTGTATTAATTTTAATATAGTAATGTTTAAAATCCATGCATTGAAGTAAGAATATTTTACAACCCATCTGTGGTCCCTAACCCCAACCATAACCGGGGGTCACCCGCAGGACAGCATATGTTAGCGTGTGACGGTGCATGACATGATGAGACACCCAAATGTCGCCCCTGGATTTTGAACATTCCAAAATCCTGGGGCAACAGGGAGACACCGCGGCATCACCATGCGTCACGACCTGACCACGACACGACAACCTCTTTTCAGGCTGTCGCCGAAAATGTCGCCCAAGTAGGACAGGCCCTTAAATCCCTCACCCCCACGGGAGGGGGAGAGAAGCTGCAAAGCCACCTGCCCGCGTTTGGTCCATATCCCTCCAAACCTGTCCTATCCATGTACCTGTCTCTGTCCCTGTCCTTCTATCTGTCTCTGTCTCCGCCTCTGCTCTCTCTCTGTCTCTGTGTCTCTCTCGCTTACCAGTCCTTCCCCACTTTTTCATCAGAAACCCACCCCCAAATTAGGGCATTGAAGCTTCCCATAATGCTCCAGTGTAGTGCCATGTTGCTGAAAGGGTTGTTGTGATACAGCATGGTGTTCCTGAAGTCCCACACCAGCAGAGCTACCCAACATCTGCACTCTCCTTGACCTCGTCCTTACCATACCAGCAGGTTCAGCTGAGGCTGAGCGAGACTTCAGCCGGCTGAAGCAGCTGTAGACCACCATCAGAAGTTCCCTCCAGGATGACCAGGTGACGGACCAGCTCCTCATCATGCTGCATGCCAGTAACATCAAGGACCTTGATCCCCGGCAAGCCATCAGCTTGTGGCATGCAGGAGGGATGAGGGCAATGAGGCCCGACACGGGAGAAGACCCAGCTGCAGCATCTGCCTCGGGACCTCACCCTGACAGTGACAAGTCTGATGAGGAGGATGCTTTGCTCAAGAGCGATTCAGTTGACAATTAAAGTAACTATTTGAACAGCTCTGCCTTTACTTTGCTTTTCAGGAGATGGTTTAAATATCAAGCAGAAAAGTTACACAAGTTCTCACAATTATAATGTTTCTGTTCATTTAAATTTGATATTTGCCCCCCTCCAAAAAAACCCCACTTCAGCCATTTTTATTGCCCTTCTGGGCAATCTCATTTGCCAAGTTCCATGATTGATTCAATTCTTCCATGACCCATCTTCTTAGTGGGCACAGAGTAAGTACATTCAATAAGTATGGTATAGGTCTGGTCAGGTAATAATAATAATACAGTAACAAGTATGTTACAAGAAAAATAAAATTAAAGTACACTTCCATTCTCTTTATTTCTTTTAAATTACAAAATCCTAGAGCAGAAGGGATATATTATGTAACTTTTTTTCCCCTCTTGATGTTGTTACTGTGTCTACCTTCAAAGGTGTCAAACAGATCAATTCAATTCTTTACCAACTTATTTGCTGTGACTGAGCACAACAGAGATTGATGATTGAAGATTCAAGAGGAAAAGACCCATTCTATGGCCATGTCATGATAATTTTCGGTCCATCACAGAAAACATGCTTGCATCAATCTGTATTGTGCATGGTTAAGCATATATGTTACCATGGTCCAGGATTTATTGACACAGGTTGATCATATGCTGAATAATCCAACCATATTTTTGTTTGGAAGTGGAAAGAAATAATAGAAATTGCATTCATTGCAACGTGTAAAAATAGTTGAGATACTGTATTATAATTTTGCTGCATGTCATCGTGGTATATATCCTTTCTTGATTGGTGAATATGTTTAGTTTGTGACTTTATTTGAAGCAGAAATAATATGTGAATGCTTCATTGAGCATTATTCCGACTGGTAACTACGCACTTCGTCCGAGCACATTATCGCACGCGTCATGCAAACAGTCTTAAATGACCACCTAAACTGTCATTCGGCAACCTAAAAAGCTGCCTAGGTTGCCCGGATGGCAACAGGAAAAAAACGTTAAGTGAGAGCCCTGTACACCGTTCCCGGGATTATGTTGCTGACAGATCAGACAACAACTACATATTCCCCGAGCCAGAGTCTGCAACTTCGGATGCCATCATGTAACTAGAAGTGTATCGCCAGTTTCTTGGGCACCACAGTGAGTTGCAAAGTGTATACAATCAATAATCCACATTCCGAGTTCATCTGACATACACGTTTGTCCTGCCGGGGTAACGCAAAATCCCGACATACAATCAACTGTACAACCGAGTTGCTTCCACATTTCTATATCTCGGTCAGGAGCGTCCTCCTGTAATCTAACAACGTCTTGGATAGTTGGCATTGGCTTTTCCGAGGGAGACTTGCCTTTATCTATACTTTTAATCTGCCTCATCATTTTAGGTACAACCACCTGGGACATTTCTTAAGCTTCTTGGTCAGCACGACAATTTCCTACATCTACCGAGATTTTCCCCTTGAGCAGTACATTTTATAACGGAAATCTGCTTTGGCAACATTAAGATTTGTAACAGGTCTGATTCCAATTTCTGGTGAGATATCCATGTTCCCGCTGAAGTCAAGAATCCTCTATTTCTCCACAACTGGCCGAAGTCAAAGACCACTCCAAAGGCATATCTAGAGTCAGTGTAAACATTGATTCTTGTCCTTCCCTCTTATCAGGGCAAACAGTTCCGCTTGTTGTACAGAGCATGGTGCTTCGAAGGCTGCCACTTCTGTACTATCCCCACCCTGATCTACAATTGCACATCCTGAAAGTCTTTCTCCTAGCGGTCCGACTGATGCACTCCCATCTGCATACAGGGTCAGGTCAGGGATTGTCATGGGAATATCTGTCAACTCTTTCCTAACAGAGGTATCTTCTTTAATCACAAATAGGCAATCGTGTCCTAATTCCATTTGTTCCTCCGGTGGTTTGGCGAGAAAGGATGCTGGATTGATGGTGGTACAATACTTAAACTGCAAATTGGAGTTGTTCAACAGGCATATCTCATATTTATTCTGGCGAGCCATAGTGAGGTGTTGAGTCTGCATTTGGCCCAGCAAGGCAGCAACTGAGTGAGAACTATACACTGTTATATCTTGTTGTAAAGTCAAGTTGGCAGCCGATTGCAAGCTGTTGTAGATCGCAGTCAAGATCTGTGTACATATGGGATGTCCCCAAGCTACCGTATCAAGCCTCGAGGAGAAATAGGCCACCGGTTGACGTTCGTCTCCATATATATATATATATATATATACACACACATACATACACACACACACACACCCATTGTCACACACATACATGCACACACATACACACCCATTGTCTCCACACATACACACCCATTGTCTCCACATGGTGATTACAAACTGATGCTGCACTGTCTCGCTCTGCCGGCATGTTACTTCAACTGGCATAGAGATGGGGTATTGGCATACCTGCCCTTGGAATACCGACAGTTACTGGGTTTTGTCAGATTTAGAAAGATTCTGAATGGACTGAATAGATTACATGGTTGCCCCTGTGTCCACTAAAAAGATGTACCCTCTTCCTGCAACTTCTAGTGTTAAAACAGGTTCCTTATCAGTGTTGCACCCGTTCACCACTAAATTGGCCAGTCAGTTCTGGGAAAACAGAGTAGTCTGGGAGAAGTTTGTATATCTCCCTTGTCCTCGATTTCCTTGCCAACCTCCCCTTCGTTCTTGCTGATAACCCCCTCCATTTTGTCTTCGCATCGGGCACTCCCTGCTCCAATGACCATACCTGCCACAGCTAAAGCAAGTGTTTGGTCCTAATGCTCTGCTACGCTTTGTCCTTCTTGGTTTAGGGGGTTCCTGAACTCGTGGTATGGGTTGATTCTATCTAGTTTTACTCCTGGTATGGAACGCAACGGGGCGTCCACCAATGTCGGCGCCGTTGGGGTTAGGAGACTTGGAGTTGGTGCTGTTGCAGCAGACGCGGGTGGTGCTGCGGTATCAATATTTGCATATGGGGGTTGTAGAGGTAGGTGGGCATTGATACAGGTTGTAATTTCCCAATCCTCTAAATCTTTGTCGTCTCCCTCTTCTAAGCCAAAGCCAACCATTGGATCATGCAATCCTTTTTCCTTATCTACTTCTAACCCATCCAGGGTCCATCCGGACTCCAGTTTCTTGTATTCCTTCTAGGCATAAGCACATTCTCTTTTTAGTGCACGGACAGTTCTGGTCATTCTTCCCTCCGTAAACTCTATTCCTAATCTCAGAGCCGTTTCTTGCCAACTCGCTAACATCTCGGCTTCTTTTGTTCTTTCAGTTCCTGATAATGTTGTCTCCAGAGACCAATAAGCTCCATGGCAGCAATGCTTTTACTATACCACAATTCACTCCCTAACTTTTTATTCAAACCTCCTGATAACTGCTTAAATTCTTTTGCTTCATCAGGATGCTTAGCACACAATATTTGCAAAGGACTCTTAGGATCAGTTGTAGTATCTAGATAATTTCAGCCGAAGGTCTACAAACTAGATCGATCTACACACGCAAGCACTTCCATACACAATTATCTCCACACAACAAGATAGACGGGGCCCACACATACACAATTCACACAGCCTTTTAAAACGACATTACCTCCTTAAAGGACCAAGCACACAATTCACACAACGTATTAAAGCAACATTACCTCCTTAAGGGAGTAAGCAGTTATAATATGAAAACAAAATCACACAAATTTAAATAAAAGCATAAGAAACTATAATACGGGCAAATCACACAAACTTAAGCAAAAGCTTAATATGAACACTTTAAATTTAGCGGAATTTCGCAGACACGTGGTATCAATGTTATTACGTTTTCCCCTCAACACTAATTTTAATAGTAACATGCCAATTTTACCTTAGTACTGAATGCGATTCCTCCTAACGGATAAATCAGACCAATTCATAACGAGTTGGTCTCCATTTGTCGTCTTTTTGGAATCATATGGTGCAACACAATTGTAAAAGCTAACTGTTTCAGGACTAGACGAAGGATGGTCAAGATTATAAACAATGATCTCTTTACTTCTTTTCTTTATGTCTTATTCTCTTTTTCCTATTTTCTTTTCTTCAACTTTCTTCATTCGTCTTTTTTCTTTTTCTTCACACAATATATATCTCACGTCTTTCTATCCTTTACTATCCAATTTCTTTTTCTTATTCTTATTTTTCTTTATTATAACAAACAAAAACAAAAAAAAGAAGCTGTACATAAAATGTATTATGAAAATATATATTAGGCACTTTGGTGCCATACTTACTTCTAATAAAATAAAATATTAAAACAAATTTTTTTAAAGTACTGAACCCTCAGTTAAATTTCACACCTCACTAAACCTTGCTTCGATTAAATCCCTCGCTTCAACTAAATCTCGTCACTAAACTGCGCCTCGACTAACCTTCACCGCAACTAAACCTCACAACTCTTAACTCACCTCAATTAAAACTCTCAATACTGAGCCCCCAGAACCCTCAACAACAGGAACTTGAACCCTCAACAACAGATGACCAAATATACCAACCCCCAGTAACCTCATGTTACTGACCAAATACCAATACCAAACATCAGCACCAAATACCAATCCTCAGTAACCATTGGTTACCGGCCAAACACCCTACTACCAGTATTCGCCAGACTGACCTTGATCTCCTCGGGATTCCACTCACGAGTCAGCGAATGACCAATTCGTCATCAGATTAGCGGAATGGGGAAAACCGATGCAGTAAACACAACTTACACCGGGGACCCAATTCCTCCTCCCGCGATCCGAGACGATTCAGCTCCTCAATCGCAAACCCGTGATGGTAATCCGTTGAGATCCAGGACGAGCCCCCAAATGTGGATACCAGTTATTTTACCCCCCCCCCCCTCCCCCAGTCTGGGTCAGTAAAATGCTGATTCAAATACTGTAGTCCAAACCCTTTATTCACAACGGGGTCGATTTCAGATCCACTCACTCGAGCACCCAGCGGTCTCGCGCAAACAGAACAGAGAGAAAGAGGGAGGCAACCCTTTAGCCTAATCACAGATACCGGCGGGAAAATACAGTGGGAGGCGAACCCTCTGCCCAATCAGATACATAACAGTTGTCAGTACATTGAAACAAAACAGAAACTTTCTCAGGGGTCTAGACTTGGTGGCGACAGGTGGGTCACATGATTTCCAGGAATTGGGTCGCCACTCTGTGATGTCACCACCGGTGAAGCCAAGTCTCAACAGATACCTTCCATTCCCTATGCACCCCAATCCTTGCATATTCACACTGCAGGGCAGATAACCAGCAGAAAGATGTTTGAGGAATGAATAAGGCAGAGGCTAGCAGAGTTTCAGATGGAACCAGATGAGGAAGGGGCATATGGAACCATGTGGGGGAGGGGGATGAAAGGAGATGAGAGACTGCTGTGGGTAATCAGATATGGATAAGAAAAAGGGGGGAGGTGGAGCCAGGCAGGGAGAGGGAGGATGGTGCAGTCAGAGGCTGGAAGGTGACAATAAGAAACAAGAGGCTGCAAATTATTCATCTGTTAAGGAATGTGGTAAGTGGAGCCATATATGGGAGGGATGATGAGCAGATGGAACCAGGTGAGGTAGGGGATAGCTGAATCTGCAGGGCAAGCGTGTGGGTGATAGGTAGATGGAAGTTAGTGGGGGAGGGGAATTAAACTGTGTGATGGGGTAGAGAACATATATGGATCAGCAGAGGTGAATGTTACCCAAAATTGAAAGATTCAAAGTTTATATTATTGAGTTGTAGACCACTCAGGCAGATTACGAGTTGTTCTTTTATTTTCACCCAAAGGCAAAGGACAGACATGTCAGTGTCAGAATGGGGATTGAAATAGCCAGGAGGTCAGGATATCCATTGCGGACAGAGTGCAAGGATTCTGCAAAATGGCTG